>NC_088411.1:45549694-45562194 GCF_034236695.1 Oncorhynchus nerka
GACCAGACAACATGAGACCAGACAACATGAGACCAGACAACATGAGACCAGACAACATTAAACCAGACGACACTAAACCAGACAACACTAAACCAGACAACACTAAACCAGACAACATTAAACCAGACGACACTAAACCAGACAACACTAAACCAGACAACACTAAACCAGACAACATTAAACCAGACGACACTAAACCAGACAACACTAAACCAGACAACACTAAACCAGACAACATTAAACCAGACGACACTAAACCAGACAACACTAAACCATCCTCTACTAGCTACTGTACTCCTCTTCCCTCCTCTCCTAGCTACTCTACTCCTCCCTCCTCTCCTAGCTACTGTACCAGACAACACTAAACCAGACAACACGAGACCAGACAACACTAAACCAGACAACATTAAACCAGACAACACTAAACCAGACAACATGAGACCAGACAACATGAGACCAGACAACACTAAACCAGACAACACTAAACCAGACAACATTAAACCAGACAACATGAGACCAGACAACATTAAACCAGACAACATGAGACCAGACAACATTAAACCAGACAACATGAGACCAGACAACACTAAACCAGACAACATTAAACCAGACAACACTAAACCAGACAACACTAAACCAGACAACATTAAACCAGACAACACTAAACCAGACAACATGAGACCAGACAACACTAAACCAGACAACACTAAACCAGACAACACTAAACCAGACAACACTAAACCAGACAACACTAAACCAGACAACACTAAACCAGACAACACTAAACCAGACAACACTAAACCAGACAACACTAAACCAGACAACACTAAACCAGACAACACTAAACCAGACAACATTAAACCAGACAACATGAGACCAGACAACATGAGACCAGACAACATTAAACCAGACAACACTAAACCAGACAACACTAAACCAGACGACACTAAACCAGACAACATGAGACCAGACAACATTAAACCAGACAACATGAGACCAGACAACACTAAACCAGACAACATTAAACCAGACAACACTAAACCAGACAACATTAAACCAGACAACATGAGACCAGACAACACTAAACCAGACAACACTAAACCAGACAACACTAAACCAGACAACACTAAACCAGACAACATTAAACCAGACAACACTAAACCAGACAACATTAAACCAGACAACATGAGACCAGACAACACTAAACCAGACAACATTAAACCAGACAACACTAAACCAGACAACATGAGACCAGACAACATTAAACCAGACAACATGAGACCAGACAACATTAAACCAGACAACATGAGACCAGACAACACTAAACCAGACAACACTAAACCAGACAACACTAAACCAGACAACATTAAACCAGACAACACTAAACCAGACAACACTAAACCAGACAACATTAAACCAGACAACACTAAACCAGACAACACTAAACCAGACAACACTAAACCAGACAACATTAAACCAGACAACACTAAACCAGACAACACTAAACCAGACAACACTAAACCAGACAACACTAAACCAGACAACACTAAACCAGACAACATGAGACCAGACAACACTAAACCAGACAACACTAAACCAGACAACACTAAACCAGACAACATGAGACCAGACAACACTAAACCAGACGAAACTAAACCAGACGAAACTAAACCAGACGAAACTAAACCAGACAACACTAAACCAGACAACACTAAACCAGACAACATGAGACCAGACGACACTAAACCAGACAACATGAGAGCAGACAACACTAAACCAGACAACACTAAACCAGACAACATGAGACCAGACGACACTAAACCAGACAACATGAGACCAGACAACATGAGACCAGACAACACTAAACCAGACAACACTAAACCAGACAACATTAAACCAGACAACACTAAACCAGACAACACTAAACCAGACAACATGAGACCAGACAACACTAAACCAGACAACACTAAACCAGACAACACTAAACCAGACAACACTAAACCAGACAACACTAAACCAGACAACACTAAACCAGACAACACTAAACCAGACAACACTAAACCAGACAACACTAAACCAGACAACACTAAACCAGACAACATGAGACCAGACAACACTAAACCAGACAACACTAAACCAGACAACATGAGACCAGACAACACTAAACCAGACAACACTAAACCAGACAACATGAGACCAGACAACACTAAACCAGACAACATGAGACCAGACGACACTAAACCAGACAACACTAAACCGGACAACACTAAACCAGACGAAACTAAACCAGACGAAACTAAACCAGACAACACTAAACCAGACAACACTAAACCAGACAACACTAAACCAGACAACACTAAACCAGACAACACTAAACCAGACAACACTAAACCAGACAACACTAAACCAGACAACACTAAACCAGACAACATGAGACCAGACAACACTAAACCAGACAACACTAAACCAGACAACACTAAACCAGACAACACTAAACCAGACAACATGAGACCAGACAACACTAAACCAGACAACATGAGACCAGACAACACTAAACCAGACAACACTAAACCAGACAACACTAAACCAGACAACACTAAACCAGACAACATGAGACCAGACAACATGAGACCAGACAACACTAAACCAGACAACACTAAACCAGACAACACTAAACCAGACAACACTAAACCAGACAACATTAAACCAGACATCATTAAACCAGACAACACTAAACCAGACAACACTAAACCAGACATCATTAAACCAGACAACATGAGACCAGACAACATGAGACCAGACATCATTAAACCAGACAACACTAAACCAGACAACACTAAACCAGACAACACTAAACCAGACAACACTAAACCAGACAACACTAAACCAGACAACACTAAACCAGACGACATTAAACCAGACAACACTAAACCAGACAACACTAAACCAGACAACACTAAACCAGACAACACTAAACCAGACAACACTAAACCAGACAACATGAGACCAGACAACACTAAACCAGACAACACTAAACCAGACAACACTAAACCAGACAACACTAAGCCATCCTAGCTACTGTGCTTCTCCTCCCTCCTCACCTAGCTACTGTACTCCCCCCTCCTCTCCTAGCTACTGTACTCCTCCCTCCTCTCCTTGCTACTGTACTCCTCCCTCTTCTCCTAGCTACTGTGCTTCTCCTCCCTCCTCACCTAGCTACTGTACTCCCCCCTCCTCACCTAGCTACTGTACTCCTCCTCCCTCCTCTCCTAGCTACTGTACTCCTCCTCCCTCCTCTCATAGCTACTGTACTCCTCCTCCCTCCTCTCCTAGCTACTGTACTCCTCCTTCCTCCTCTCCTAGCTACTGTACTCCTCCTCCCTCCTCTCCTAGTTACTGTACTCCTCCTCCCTCCTCTCCTAGCTACTGTACTCCCCCTCCCTCCTCTCCTAGATACTGTACTCCTCCTCCCTCCTCTCCTAGCTACTGTACTCCTCCCTCCTCTCCTAGCTACTGTACTCCTCCTCCCTTCTCTCCTAGCTACTGTACTCCTCCCTCCTCTCCTCGCTACTGTACTCCTCCCTCCTCTCCTAGCTACTGTACTCCTCCCTCCTCTCCTAGCTACTGTGCTTCTCCTCCCTCCTCACCTAGCTACTGTACTCCCCCCTCCTCACCTAGCTACTGTACTCCTCCTCCCTCCTCTCCTAGCTACTGTGCTCCTCCTCCCTCCTCTCCTAGCTACTGTACTCCTCTTCCCTCCTCTCCTAGCTACTGTACTCCACTCTCCTCTCCTAGCTACTGTGCTCCTCCTCCCTCCTCTCCTAGCTACTGTACTCCTCCTCCCTCCTCGCCTAGCTACTGTACTGGTATGAGTCCCTTAGTATGAGGTGGTACTAGTCCCTAGTATCAGTCCCTTAGTATGAGGTTGTATCAGTCCCTAGTATCAGTACCTTAGTATGAGGTGGTATCAGTCCCTTAGTATGAGGTGGTATCAATCCCTTAGTATGAGGTGGTATCAGTCCCTAGTATCAGGTGGTATCAGTCCCTTAGTATGAGGTGGTATGAGTCCCTTAGTATGAGGTGGTATCACTCCCTAGAGTCAGTCTCTTAGTATGAGGTGGTATCAGTCCCTAGTATGAGGTGGTATCAGTCCCTTAGTATGAGGTGGTATGAGTCCCTTAGTATGAGGTGGTATGAGTCCCTTAGTATGAGGTGGTATCAGTCCCTAGTGTCAGTCCCTTAGTATGAGGTGGTATGAGTCCCTTAGTATGAGGTGGTATGAGTCCATTAGTATGAGGTGGTATCAGTCCCTTAGTATGAGGTGGTATCAGTCCCTTAGTATGAGGTGGTATGAGTCCATTAGTATGAGGTGGTATCAGTCCCTTAGTATGAGGTGGTATCAGTCCCTTGGTATGAGGTGGTATCAGTCCCTTAGTATGAGGTGGTATGAGTCCCTTAGTATGAGGTGGTATCAGTCCCTTAGTGCGGGGATCCAATCACGTCGGAGAACATCAGAGTCAACAGAATACTAAGGGACATGGCAGACGAAGTGAGACAGAGAAGAGTTGATCTCAGAGTGTTGAAGAGGAATGAGGACGTTGATGTGAATAACTGGGAAACCTACAAGAAGAAGGAGAATGTGAAAACATCAAAGTCCTTTGTGAAGGAAGGCCTGGCTGCCAGAAAGACGGAGAGGAAGTCGTCTCTGACCACTGGTCCCTGGGAGGGTATACTTTTTGGCATTATGGCCTTTTATTGCTTTATTTCTGTTCTTACTTATGTTGTCCTTCCTTGTGTGGAATATGTGTCTGTAACCATGTCAGGAAGTGCAGCCAAGGTGTTTGGATCCTCTTTGGTGTTCATGTCTATGTTAGTTGTCTTCGGTGTTGTCGCTCATTGGGTGGATTTTGTGTTGAAAAAGTTAGACTTAAAATCTGTTTTATATAGTAATAACTGATTGATTGCTTTTATCCAGTGTTGGAGAGTCATTGGATGTAGCGAACTTCCTTTCCCAGCAGTTTGGTGGTAGTTGAAGAACTTTTTTAAAAATGAATTATCTTATTGAGTTGACTTACATCTGCAGGTTTATGCCTAGTTTATTGATGCTATGATGAATTATCTTATTGAGTTGACTTACATCTGCAGGTTTATGTCCAGTTTATTGATGCTATGATTAATTATCTTATTGAGTTGACTTACATCTGCAGCAGGTTTATGCCTAGTTTATTGATGCTATGATTAATTATCTTATTGAGTTGACTTACATCTGCAGCAGGTTTATGCCCAGTTTATTGATGCTATGATTAATTATCTTATTGAGTTGACTTACATCTGCAGCAGGTTTATGCCCAGTTTATTGATGCTATGATGAATTATCTTATTGAGTTGACTTACATCTGCAGCAGGTTTATGCCTAGTTTATTGATGCTATGATTAATTATCTTATTGAGTTGACTTACATCTGCAGGTTTATGCCTAGTTTATTGATGCAGTAGATTTTAGTTGTAAAATGAATGTTGTGAAGCTTTAAACTGCTAACTGATTATATGGAAGGAAAAGGGTTAATGAGTGTATTTTGATGTAAAACTTTTTCCTGTAAATTTTTCCTGTAAGTTTACCAGCATTGTAATGGCACCAGAGTTGCCAGCTTAGTGCTGTGGTTTTGCCTTGCAGCAGAGATGCTGTAATGTATTTTACAGTAGTATTGTCCATACTATAAAACAGATTACAGAATACAGCATCTCTGCTTTACATTTACAGCCGTAAGGTTTTTACAGTAGTAGTATTCAATGTCGGGATTCGTGTCCCCACAACTGCAGTGGGGTTGCCAACAATATTATTTGAAATGTTTTATATTATTATTTACTGTTATTTAAAAAAAATATATATATTTAAACAATATTATAGAAACATTTTTTTTTATAAAAATGGGTTCCCTGCTGAAAAGGTTTAAATACCACTGTTTTGCAGTAGGGAAAATACTACTGTAAACATGTATTGCAGCATCTCTGCTGTGGAGCAGAATTGCAGTGTTTGGGCTGGCAACTCTGGTGCCATTACAATGCTGAATATTTACCTCTCACCCCCCTCTTAAAAGATTTAGATGCACTACTGTTCCACTGGATGTCATAAGGTGAATGCACCAATTTGTAAGTCGCTCTGGATAAGAGCGTCTGCTAAATGACTTAAATGTAAATGTAAATGTATGAGGTGGTATCAGTCCCTTAGTATGAGGTGGTATCAGTCCCTTGGTATGAGGTGGTATCAGTCCCTTAGTATGAGGTGGTATGAGTCCCTTAGTATGAGGTGGAATGAGTCCCTAGTATGAGGTGGAATGAGTCCCTCAGTATGGGGTGGTACTAGTCCCTTAGTATGAGTACCTAGTATGAGGTGGTATCAGTCCCTTAGTATGAGGTGGTATCAGTCCCTTGGTATGAGGTGGTATCAGTCCCTTAGTATGAGGTGATATGAGTCCCTTAGTATGAGGTGGTATCAGTCACTTAGTATGAGGTGGTATCAGTCCCTTGGTATGAGGTGGTATCAATCCCTTGGTATGAGGTGGTATCAGTCCCTTAGTATGAGGTGGTATCAGTCCCTTAGTATGAGGAGGTATGAGTCCCTTAGTATGAGGTGGTATCAGTCCCTCAGTATGAGGTGGTATCAGTCCCTTAGTATGAGGTGGTATCAGTCCCTAGTATGAGGTGGTATCAGTCCCTAGTATCAGTCCCTAGTATGAGGTGGAATGAGTCCTTTAGTATGAGGTGGTATGAGTCCATTAGTATGAGGTGGTATGAGTCCATTAGTATGAGGTGGTATGAGTCCATTAGTATGAGGTTGTACTAGTCCCTTAGTATGAGGTGGTATGAGTCCCTAGTATGAGTCCCTTAGTATGAGGTGGTATCAGTCCCTAGTATCAGGTGGTATGAGTCCCTTAGTATGAGGTGGTATGAGTCCCTTAGTATGAGGTGGAATGAGTCCCTTAGTATGGGGTGGTATGAGTCCCTAGTATGAGTCCCTTAGTATGAGGTGGTATGAGTCCTTTAGTATGAAGTGGTCTGAGTCCCTAGTATGAGTCCCTTAGAATGAGGTGGTATGAGTCCCTTAGTATGAAGTGGTATGAGTCCCTAGTATGAGTCCCTTAGTATGAGGTGGTATGAGTCCCTTAGTATGAGGTGGAATGAGTCCCTTAGTATGGGGTGGTACTAGTCCCTTAGTATGAGTCCCTTAGTATGAGGTGGTATGAGTCCATTAGTATGGTGTGGTACTAGTCCCTTAGTATGAGGTGGTATGAGTCCCTTAGTATGAGTCCCTTAGTATGAGATATAATGAGTCGCTTAGTATGAGGTATTATGAGTCCATTCGTTTTAGGTGGAATGAGTCCCTTAGTATGAGGTGGAATGAGTCCCTTAGTATGAGGTGGAATGAGTCCCTTAGTATGAGGTATTATGAATCCATTAGTATGAGGTGGAATGAGTCCCTTAGTATGAGTCCCTTAGTATGAGGTGGAATGAGTCCCTTAGTATGAGTCCCTTAGTATGAGGTATGAGTCCATTAGTATGAGGTGGTATGAGTCCATTAGTATGAGTGGGAATGAGTCTCTTAGTATGAGGTATTATGAGTCCATTAGTATGAGGTGGTATGAGTCCCTTAGTATGTGGTGGTATGAGTCCCTTAGTATGTGGTGGTATGAGTCCCTTAGTATGAGGTGGAATGAGTCCCTTAGTATGAGGTGGAATGAGTCCCTTAGTATGAATCCATTAATATGAGGTGGAATTAGTCCCTAGTATGAGGTGGAATGAGTCCCTTAGTATGAGTCCCTAGTATGAGGTGGAATGAGTCCCTTAGTATGAGTCCCTAGTATGAGGTGGAATGAGTCCCTAGTATGAGGTGGAATGAGTCCCTCAGTATGGGGTGGTACTAGTCCCTTAGTATGAGTACCTAGTATGAGGTGGTATGAGTCCCTTAGTATGAGGTGGTATGAGTCCCTTGGTATGAGGTGGTATGCGTCCCTAGTATGAGGTGGAATGAGTCCCTTAGTATGAGGTGGAATGAGTCCCTTAGTATGAGGTTGTATGAGTCCCTAGTATGAGGTGGTATGAGTCCCTAGTATGAGGTGGTATGCGTCCCTAGTATGAGGTGGTATGAGTCCCTAGTATGAGGTGGAATGCGTCCCTAGTATGAGGTGGAATGCGTCCCTAGTATGAGGTGGAATGAGTCCCTTAGTATGAGGTGGTATGAGGTGGTATGAGTCCCTAGTATGAGGTGGAATGAGTCCCTTAGTATGAGGTGGAATGAGTCCCTAGTATGAGGTGGTATGAGTCCCTAGTATGAGGTGGTATGAGTCCCTTAGTATGAGGTGGTATGAGTCCCTAGTATGAGGTGGTATGAGTCCCTTGGTATGAGGTGGTATGCGTCCCTAGTATGAGGTGGAATGAGTCCCTTAGTATGAGGTGGTATGAGGTGGTATGAGTCCCTAGTATGAGGTGGAATGAGTCCCTTAGTATGAGGTGGAATGAGTCCCTTAGTATGAGGTTGTATGAGTCCCTAGTATGAGGTGGTATGAGTCCCTAGTATGAGGTGGTGTGCGTCCCTAGTATGAGGTGGTATGAGTCCCTAGTATGAGGTGGAATGCGTCCCTAGTATGAGGTGGAATGCGTCCCTAGTATGAGGTGGAATGAGTCCCTTAGTATGAGGTGGTATGAGTCCCTAGTATGAGGTGGAATGAGTCCCTTAGTATGAGGTGGAATGAGTCCCTAGTATGAGGTGGTATGAGTCCCTAGTATGAGGTGGTATGAGTCCCTTAGTATGAGGTGGTATGCGTCCCTAGTATGAGGTGGTATGAGTCCCTAGTATGAGGTGGAATGCGTCCCTAGTATGAGGTGGTATGCGTCCCTAGTATGAGGTGGAATGAGTCCCTTAGTATGAGGTGGTATGAGGTGGTATGAGTCCCTAGTATGAGGTGGAATGAGTCCCTTAGTATGAGGTGGAATGAGTCCCTAGTATGAGGTGGTATGAGTCCCTAGTATGAGGTGGTATGAGTCCCTTAGTATGAGGTGGTATGAGTACCTAGTAGTATGAGGTGGTACGAGTTCTCGCTTGTTTGCATGTGGCTCTCCCTGCTGGAATGTGCCTGTCTCCCTGTCTGTACTTCCCTTTCATGGTGCTATAATGGCTAAGCTATTAAAATCCACTTCAGCTCTGACCGCAATCAACATTCAATTCTGACTGCCATGCTCCCTCCCTCCCTCCCTCCCTCCCTCCCTCCCTCCCTCCCTCCCTCTCTCCCTCCCTCCCTACCTCCTTCTCTCCCTCCCTCCCTACCTCCTTCTCTCCCTCCCTCCCTACCTCCTCCCTACCTCCTTCTCTCCCTCCCTCCCTCCCTCTCTCCCTCCCTCCCTACCTCCTTCTCTCCCTCCCTCTCTCCCTCCCTCCCTCCCTCTCTCCCTCCCTCCCTCCCTACCTCCTTCTCTCCCTCCCTCCCTCCCTCTCTCCCTCCCTCCCTACCTCCTTCTCTCCCTCCCTCCCTACCTCCTTCTCTCCCTCCCTCCCTACCTCCTTCTCTCCCTCCCTCTCTACCTCCTTCTCTCCCTCCCTCCCTACCTCCTTCTCTCCCTCCCTCTCTACCTCTCTCCCAACCCTGTCAGTTATCCACAAAACAGATGCCAGCTTCTCCTTCACAATGACTGCTGTCTGATGGCTGAGAGAGAGAGAGAGAGAGAGAGAGAGAGAGAGAGAGACTACTGTGTGGTTAGCTCCAAACTAGTTTGGAGGCCTGATGCTGTACCCCTCTCTACCTTTGAGTGGAGGCCTGATGCTGTACCCCTCTCTACCTTTGAGTGGAGGCCTGATGCTGTACCCCTCTCTACCTTTGAGTGGAGGCCTGATGCTGTACCCCTCTACCTTTGACTGGAGGCCTGACGCTGTACCCCTCTCTACCTTTGAGTGGAGGCCTGATGCTGTACCCCTCTACCTTTGACTGGAGGCCTGACGCTCTACCCCTCTACCATTGACTGGAGGCCTGACGCTCTACCCCTCTACCATTGACTGGAGGCCTGATAATGTACCCCTCTACCATTGACTGGAGGCCTGATGCTCTACCCCTCTATCTTTGACTGGAGGCCTGACGCTCTACCCCTCTACCTTTGACTGGAGGCCTGATGCTCTACCCCTCTACCCCTCTACCTTTGACTGGAGGCCTGATGCTCTACCCCTCTACCTTTGACTGGAGGCCTGATGCTCTACCCCTCTAACCCTCTACCCCTCTACCTTTGACTGGAGGCCTGATGCTCTACCCCTCTACCCCTCTATCTTTGACTGGAGACCTGACGCTCTACCCCCTACCTTTGACTGGAGGCCTGACGCTCTACCCCCCTCTACCTTTGACTGGAGGCCTGACGCTCTACCCCTCTACCATTGACTGGAGGCCTGACGCTCTACCCCTCTACCATTGACTGGAGGCCTGATAATGTACCCCTCTACCATTGACTGGAGGCCTGATGCTCTACCCCTCTATCTTTGACTGGAGGCCTAACGCTCTACCCCTCTACCTTTGACTGGAGGCCTGATGCTCTACCCCTCTACCTTTGACTGGAGGCCTGATGCTCTACCCCTCTACCCCTCTACCCCTCTACCTTTGACTGGAGGCCTGATGCTCTACCCCTCTACCCCTCTACCTTTGACTGGAGGCCTGACGCTCTACCCCTCTACCCCTCTACCTTTGACTGGAGGCCTGACGCTCTACCCCTCTACCCCTCTACCATACTGCCTGACGCTCTACCCCTCTACCCCTTTACCCCTCTACCCCTCTACCTTTGACTGGAGGCCTGACGCTCTACCCCTCTACCTTTGACTGGAGGCCTGACGCTCTACCCCTCTACCCCTCTACCTTTGACTGGAGGCCTGACGCTCTACCCCTCTACCCCTCTACCATACTGCCTGACGCTCTACCCCTCTACCCCTCTACCTTTGACTGGAGGCCTGACGCTCTACCCCAGTCAAACTCAGCACCAACTCTACTGTTCCACAATGACACCTCTTGCTGGCTGAAAAATACAGTATATTACGTTTCAGCTGTCAGCACCAAACCACATTAACCAGACTGTTTATAAAACACTCACCCTCTGGAGTGGCTGAGGTACACAGCAGCCTCTGGCCATGCCACGAGGGGTCGCCACTCCAACCCTGGGGGGCGGAGAGAGATGGAGAGAGAGAGAGAGAGAGAGGTGGAGATGGAGAGAGAGAGAGAGAGAGAGAGATGTGGAGGGAAGAATGAAGAGAGGGAGGGAAAGAGGTAAAGAGACAAGGAGGCAGGGAGAGAGAGAGAGGGAAGGAAGGACGGAGAGAGGGAGAGAAAGAGAGAAATAGCGCGCGAGAGAGAGAGGGGGAAGGAAATAGGGAGAGAAAAAGAGATTAAATATTATACTGACAATAAATTGAAATCGGAAATTGTTGCGTTTATAAGATTTTTAAGAGTTACAGTTCATATGAGAAAATCAGTGAATATAAATAAATTCAAAAATAAAAATTGTCCTCCCTCCCCCTCATTAGGTCCTAATCTATGGATTTCACATGACTGGGAATACATTCATTAGGTCCTAATCTATGGATTCCACATGACTGGGAATACATTCATTAGGTCCTAATCTATGGATTCCACATGACTGGGAACACATTCATTAGGTCCTAATCTATGAACACATTTCATTAGGTCCTAATCTATGGATTCCACATGACTGGGAACACATTCATTAGGTCCTAATCTATGGATTCCACCTGACTGGGAACACATTCATTAGGCCCTAATCTATGGATTCCACCTGACTGGGAACACATTCATTAGGCCCTAATCTATGGATTCCACCTGACTGGGAACACATTCATTAGGCCCTAATCTATGGATTTCACCTGACTGGGAACACATTCATTAGGTCCTAATCTATGGATTCCACATGACTGGGAACACATTCATTAGGTCCTAATCTATGGATTCCACATGACTGGGAACACATTCATTAGGTCCCTAATCTATGGATTCCACCTGACTGGGAACACATTCATTAGGTCCCTAATCTATGGATTCCACCTGACTGGGAACACATTCATTAGGTCCCTAATCTATGGATTCCACATGACTGGGAACACATTCATTAGGCCCTAATCTATGGATTCCACATGACTGGGAACACATTCATTAGGTCCTAATCTATGGATTCCACCTGACTGGGAATACATTCATTATGCCCTAATCTATGGATTCCACCTGACTGGGAACACATTCATTAGGCCCTAATCTATGGATTCCACATGACTGGGAACACATTCATTAGGTCCCTAATCTATGGATTCCACCTGACTGGGAACACATTCATTAGTCCCTAATCTATGGATTCCACATGACTGGGAACACATTCATTAGTCCCTAATCTATGGATTCCACATGACTGGGAACACATTCATTAGTCCCTAATCTATGGATTCCACATGACTGGGAACACATTCAT
>NC_088411.1:45567194-45592194 GCF_034236695.1 Oncorhynchus nerka
ACAGGCTATAGATACAGGCTATATATACAGGCTATAGATACAGGCTATAGACTCATTGCGAGCTCACAGAACAGGGCTCCGGGCAGCCGAGCGGAAATGGAGGAAAACTCGCCTCCCTGCGGACCTGGCATCCTTTCACTCCCTCCTCTCTACATTTTCCTCCTCTGTCTCTGCTGCTAAAGCCACTTTCTACCACTCTAAATTCCAAGCATCTGCCTCTAACCCTAGGAAGCTCTTTGCCACCTTCTCCTCCCTCTTGAATCCTCCTCCCCTCCCCCTCCTCCCTCTCTGCAGATGACTTCGTCAACCATTTTGAAAAGAAGGTCGACGACATCCGATCCTCGTTTGCTAAGTCAAACGACACCGCTGGTTCTGCTCACACTGCCCTACCCTGTGCTCTGACCTCTTTCTCCCCTCTCTCTCCAGATGACATCTCGCGTCTTGTGACGGCCGGCCGCCCAACAACCTGCCCGCTTGACCCAATCCCCTCCTCTCTTCTCCAGACCATCTCCGGTGACCTTCTCCCTTACCTCACCTCGCTCATCAACTCATCCCTGACCGCTGGCTACGTCCCTCCCGTCTTCAAGAGAGCGAGAGTTGCACCCCTTCTGAAAAACCTACACTCGATCCCTCCGATGTCAACAACTACAGACCAGTATCCCTTCTTTCTTTTCTCTCCAAAACCCTTGAACGTGCCGTCCCTTGGCCAGCTCTCCCGCTATCTCTCTCAGAATGACCTTCTTGATCCAAATCAGTCAGGTTTCAAGACTAGTCATTCAACTGAGACTTCTCTTCTCTGTATCACGGAGGCGCTCCGCACTGCTAAAGCTAACTCTCTCTCCTCTGCTCTCATCCTTCTAGACCTATCGGCTGCCTTCGATACTGTGAACCATCAGATCCTCCTCTCCACCCTCCGAGTTGGGCATCTCCCGGCGCGGCCCACGCTGGATTGCGTCCTACCTGACAGGTCGCTCCTACCAGGTGGCGTGGCGAGAATCCGTCTCCTCACCACGTGCTCTCACCACTGGTGTCCCCCAGGGCTCTGTTCTAGGCCCTCTCCTATTCTCGCTATACACCAAGTCACTTGGCTCTGTCATAACCTCACATGGTCTCTCCTATCATTGCTATGCAGACGACACACAATTAATCTTCTCCTTTCCCCCTTCTGACGACCAGGTGGCGAATCGCATCTCTGCATGTCTGGCAGACATATCAGTGTGGATGACGGATCATCACCTCAAGCTGAACCTCGGCAAGACGGAGCTGCTCTTCCTCCCGGGGAAGGACTGCCCGTTCCATGATCTCGCCATCACGGTTGACAACTCCATTGTGTCCTCGTCCCAGAGCGCTAAGAACCTTGGCGTGATCCTGGACAACACCCTGTCGTTCTCAAATAACATCAAGGCGGTGGCCCGTTCCTGTAGGTTCAGGCTCTACAACATCCGCAGAGTACGACCCTGCCTCACACAGGAAGCGGCGCAGGTCCTAATCCAGGCACTTGTCATCTCCCGTCTGGATTACTGCAACTCGCTGTTGGCTGGGCTCCCTGCCTGTGCCATTAAACCCCCTACAACTCATCCAGAACGCCGCAGCCCGTCTGGTGTTCAACCTTCCCAAGTTCTCTCACGTCACCCCGCTCCTCCGCTCTCTCCACTGGCTTCCAGTTGAAGCTCGCATCCGCTACAAGACCATGGTGCTTGCCTACGGAGCTGTGAGGGGAACGGCACCTCAGTACCTCCAGGCTCTGATCAGGCCCTACACCCAAACAAGGGCACTGCGTTCATCCACCTCTGGCCTGCTCGCCTCCCTACCACTGAGGAAGTACAGTTCCCGCTCAGCCCAGTCAAAACTGTTCGCTGCTCTGGCCCCCCAATGGTGGAACAAACTCCCTCACGACGCCAGGACAGCGGAGTCAATCACCACCTTCCGGAGACACCTGAAACCCCACCTCTTTAAGGAATACCTAGGATAGGATAAAGTAATCCTTCTCCCCCCCCCCCCTTAAAAGACCTAGATGCACTATTGTAAAGTGGCTGTTCCACTGGATGTCATAAGGTGAAAGCACCAATTTGTAAGTCGCTCTGGATAAGAGCGTCTGCTAAATGACTTAAATGTAAATGTAAATGTAGATACAGGCTTTACATAGGCTATAGATACAGGCTATAGATACAGGCTATAGATACAGGCTATTGATACAGGCTATTGATACAGGCTATAGATACAGGCTATAGATACAGGCTATAGATACAGGCTATAGATACAGGCTATTGATACAGGCTATTGATACAGGCTATAGATACAGGCTATAGATACAGGCTATAGATACAGGCTATTGATACAGGCTATAGATACAGGCTATAGATACAGGCTATAGATACAGGCTATAGATACAGGCTATAGATACAGGCTATACATAGGCTATAGATACAGGCTTTACATAGGCTATAGATACAGGCTATAGATACAGGCTATAGATACAGGCTTTACATAGGCTATAGATACAGGCTATAGATACAGGCTATAGATACAGGCTATAGATACAGGCTATAGATACAGGCTATAGATACAGGCTTTACATAGGCTATAGATACAGGCTTTACATAGGCTATAGATACAGGCTATAGATACAGGCTTTACATAGGCTATAGATACAGGCTATAGATACAGGCTATAGATACAGGCGTTACATAGGCTATAGATACAGGCTATAGATACAGGCTATTGATACAGGCTATAGATACAGGCTTTACATAGGCTATAGATACAGGCTATAAATACAGGCTATAGATACAGGCTATAGATACAGGCTTTACATAGGCTATAGATACAGGCTATAGATACAGGCTATAGATACAGGCTATAGATACAGGCTATAGATAAAGGCTATAGATACAGGCTATAGATACAGGCTATTGATACAGGCTATAGATACAGGCTATATATACAGGCTATAGATACAGGCTATAGATACAGGCTATAGATACAGGCTATTGATACAGGCTATAGATACAGGCTATAGATACAGGCTATACATAGGCTATAGATACAGGCTATAGATACAGGCTTTACATAGGCTATAGATACAGCCTATAGATACAGGCTATAGATACAGGCTTTACATAGGCTATAGATACAGGCTATAGATACAGGCTATAGATACAGGCTATAGATACAGGCTATTGATACAGGCTATTGATACAGGCTATAGATACAGGCTATAGATACAGGCTATTGATACAGGCTATAGATACAGGCTATATATACAGGCTATAGATACAGGCTATAGATACTGGCTATAGATACAGGCTATATATACAGGCTATATATACAGGCTATAGATACAGGCTATAGATACAGGCTATAGATACAGGCTATAGATACAGGCTATTGATACAGGTTATTGATACAGGCTATAGATACAGGCTATAGATACAGGCTATTGATACAGGCTATAGATACAGGCTATATATACAGGCTATAGATACAGGCTATAGATACAGGCTATAGAGACAGGCTATAGATACAGGCTATATATACAGGCTATATATACAGGCTATAGATACAGGCTATAGATACAGGCTATAGATACAGGCTATTGATACAGGCTATAGATACAGGCTATACATAGGCTATAGATACAGGCTATAGATACAGGCTTTACATAGGCTATAGATACAGGCTATAGATACAGGCTATAGATACAGGCTTTACATAGGCTATAGATACAGGCTATAGATACAGGCTATAGATACAGGCTATTGATACAGGCTTTACATAGGCTATAGATACAGGCTTTACATAGGCTATAGATACAGGCTATAGATACAGGCTAAAGATACAGGCTATTGATACAGGCTTTACATAGGTTATAGATACAGGCTTTACATAGGCTATAGATACAGGCTATAGATACAGGCTTTACATAGGCTATAGATACAGGCTATAGATACAGGCTTTACATAGGCTATAGATACAGGCTATAGATACAGGCTATTGATACAGGCTATAGATACAGGCTATAGATACAGGCTATTGATACAGGCTATAGATACAGGCTTTACACAGGCTATAGATACAGGCTATAGATACAGGCTATAGATACAGTCTATAGATACAGGCTATAGATACAGGCTTTACATAGGCTATAGATACAGGCTATTGATACAGGCTATAGATACAGGCTTTACATAGGCTATAGATACAGGCTATTGATACAGGCTTTACATAGGCTATAGATACAGGCTATAGATACAGGCTATAGATACAGGCTATAGATACAGGCTATAGATACAGGCTTTACATAGGCTATAGATACAGGCTATTGATACAGGCTATAGATACAGGCTATAGATACAGGCTATATATACAGGCTATAGATACAGGCTATAGACTCATTGCGAGCTCACAGAACAGGGCTCCGGGCAGCCGAGCGGAAATGGAGGAAAACTCGCCTCCCTGCGGACCTGGCATCCTTTCACTCCCTCCTCTCTACATTTTCCTCCTCTGTCTCTGCTGCTAAAGCCACTTTCTACCACTCTAAATTCCAAGCATCTGCCTCTAACCCTAGGAAGCTCTTTGCCACCTTCTCCTCCCTCTTGAATCCTCCTCCCCCTCCCCCCTCCTCCCTCTCTGCAGATGACTTCGTCAACCATTTTGAAAAGAAGGTCGACGACATCCGATCCTCGTTTGCTAAGTCAAACGACACCGCTGGTTCTGCTCACACTGCCCTACCCTGTGCTCTGACCTCTTTCTCCCCTCTCTCTCCAGATGACATCTCGCGTCTTGTGACGGCCGGCCGCCCAACAACCTGCCCGCTTGACCCAATCCCCTCCTCTCTTCTCCAGACCATCTCCGGTGACCTTCTCCCTTACCTCACCTCGCTCATCAACTCATCCCTGACCGCTGGCTACGTCCCTCCCGTCTTCAAGAGAGCGAGAGTTGCACCCCTTCTGAAAAAACCTACACTCGATCCCTCCGATGTCAACAACTACAGACCAGTATCCCTTCTTTCTTTTCTCTCCAAAACCCTTGAACGTGCCGTCCTTGGCCAGCTCTCCCGCTATCTCTCTCAGAATGACCTTCTTGATCCAAATCAGTCAGGTTTCAAGACTAGTCATTCAACTGAGACTGCTCTTCTCTGTATCACGGAGGCGCTCCGCACTGCTAAAGCTAACTCTCTCTCCTCTGCTCTCATCCTTCTAGACCTATCGGCTGCCTTCGATACTGTGAACCATCAGATCCTCCTCTCCACCCTCTCCGAGTTGGGCATCTCCGGCGCGGCCCACGCTTGGATTGCGTCCTACCTGACAGGTCGCTCCTACCAGGTGGCGTGGCGAGAATCCGTCTCCTCACCACGTGCTCTCACCACTGGTGTCCCCCAGGGCTCTGTTCTAGGCCCTCTCCTATTCTCGCTATACACCAAGTCACTTGGCTCTGTCATAACCTCACATGGTCTCTCCTATCATTGCTATGCAGACGACACACAATTAATCTTCTCCTTTCCCCCTTCTGACGACCAGGTGGCGAATCGCATCTCTGCATGTCTGGCAGACATATCAGTGTGGATGACGGATCATCACCTCAAGCTGAACCTCGGCAAGACGGAGCTGCTCTTCCTCCCGGGAAGGACTGCCCGTTCCATGATCTCGCCATCACGGTTGACAACTCCATTGTGTCCTCGTCCCAGAGCGCTAAGAACCTTGGCGTGATCCTGGACAACACCCTGTCGTTCTCAAATAACATCAAGGCGGTGGCCCGTTCCTGTAGGTTCATGCTCTACAACATCCGCAGAGTACGACCCTGCCTCACACAGGAAGCGGCGCAGGTCCTAATCCAGGCACTTGTCATCTCCCGTCTGGATTACTGCAACTCGCTGTTGGCTGGGCTCCCTGCCTGTGCCATTAAACCCCTACAACTCATCCAGAACGCCGCAGCCCGTCTGGTGTTCAACCTTCCCAAGTTCTCTCACGTCACCCCGCTCCTCCGCTCTCTCCACTGGCTTCCAGTTGAAGCTCGCATCCGCTACAAGACCATGGTGCTTGCCTACGGAGCTGTGAGGGGAACGGCACCTCAGTACCTCCAGGCTCTGATCAGGCCCTACACCCAAACAAGGGCACTGCGTTCATCCACCTCTGGCCTGCTCGCCTCCCTACCACTGAGGAAGTACAGTTCCCGCTCAGCCCAGTCAAAACTGTTCGCTGCTCTGGCCCCCAATGGTGGAACAAACTCCCTCACGACGCCAGGACAGCGGAGTCAATCACCACCTTCCGGAGACACCTGAAACCCCACCTCTTTAAGGAATACCTAGGATAGGATAAAGTAATCCTTCTCCCCCTCTCCCCCTTAAAAGACCTAGATGCACTATTGTAAAGTGGCTGTTCCACTGGATGTCATAAGGTGAAAGCACCAATTTGTAAGTCGCTCTGGATAAGAGCGTCTGCTAAATGACTTAAATGTAAATGTAAATGTAGATACAGGCTTTACATAGGCTATAGATACAGGCTATAGATACAGGCTATAGATACAGGCTATTGATACAGGCTATTGATACAGGCTATAGATACAGGCTATAGATACAGGCTATAGATACAGGCTATAGATACAGGCTATTGATACAGGCTATTGATACAGGCTATAGATACAGGCTATAGATACAGGCTATAGATACAGGCTATTGATACAGGCTATAGATACAGGCTATAGATACAGGCTATAGATACAGGCTATAGATACAGGCTATAGATACAGGCTATACATAGGCTATAGATACAGGCTTTACATAGGCTATAGATACAGGCTATAGATACAGGCTATAGATACAGGCTTTACATAGGCTATAGATACAGGCTATAGATACAGGCTATAGATACAGGCTATAGATACAGGCTATAGATACAGGCTATAGATACAGGCTTTACATAGGCTATAGATACAGGCTTTACATAGGCTATAGATACAGGCTATAGATACAGGCTATAGATACAGGCGTTACATAGGCTATAGATACAGGCTATAGATACAGGCTATTGATACAGGCTATAGATACAGGCTTTACATAGGCTATAGATACAGGCTATAGATACAGGCTATAGATACAGGCTTTACATAGGCTATAGATACAGGCTATAGATACAGGCTATAGATACAGGCTATTGATACAGGCTTTACATAGGCTATAGATACAGGCTGTAGAGACAGGCGTTACATAGGCTATAGATACAGGCTATAGATACAGGCTACAGATACAGGCTATAGATACAGGCTTTACATAGGCTATAGATACAGGCTATAGATACAGGCTTTACATAGGCTATAGATACAGGCTATTGATACAGGCTATAGATACAGGCTATTGATACAGGCTATAGATACAGGCTATAGATGCAGGCTTTACATAGGCTATAGATACAGGCTATTGATACAGGCTATAGATACAGGCTATATATACAGGCTATAGATACAGGCTATAGATACAGGCTTTACATAGGCTATAGATACAGGCTATTGATACAGGCTATAGATACAGGCTATGGATACAGGCTATAGATACAGGCTATTTATACTGGCTATTGATACAGGCTATAGATACAGGCTATAGATACAGGCTATAGATACAGGCTATAGATACAGGCTATTGATACAGGCTATAGATACAGGCTATATATACAGGCTATAGATACAGGCTATAGATACAGGCTATAGATACAGGCTATAGATACAGGCTATTGATACAGGCTATAGATACAGGCTATAGATACAGGCTATACATAGGCTATAGATACAGGCTATAGATACAGGCTTTACATAGGCTATAGATACAGGCTATAGATACAGGCTATAGATACAGGCTATAGATACAGGCTTTACATAGGCTATTGATACAGGCTTTACATAGGCTATAGATACAGGCTATAGATACAGGCTTTACATAGGCTATAGATACAGGCTTTACATAGACTATAGATACAGGCTATAGATACAGGCTATAGATACAGGCTTTACATAGGCTATAGATACGGGCTATAGATACAGGCTTTACATAGGCTATAGATACAGGCTATAGATACAGGCTTTACATAGGCTATAGATACAGGCTTTACATAGGCTATAGATACAGGCTATAGATACAGGCTTTACATAGGTTATATATACAGGCTATAGATACAGGCTTTACATAGGCTATTGATACAGGCTATAGATACAGGCTATAGATACAGGCTATAGATACAGGCTATGGATACAGGCTATTGATACAGGCTATAGATACAGGCTATAGATACAGGCTATTGGGCTATTGATACAGGCTATAGATACAGGCTATAGATACAGGCTTTACATAGGCTATAGATACAGGCTATAGATACAGGCTATAGATACAGGCTATTGATACAGGCTTTACATAGGCTATAGATACAGGCTATTGATACAGGCTATAGATACAGACTATATATACAGGCTATAGATACAGGCTATAGATACAGGCTTTACATAGGCTATAGATACAGGCTATAGATACAGGCTATTGATACAGGCTTTACATAGGCTATAGATACAGGCTATTGATACAGGCTATAGATACAGGCTATATATACAGGCTATAGATACAGGCTATAGATACAGGCTTTACATAGGCTATAGATACAGACTATAGATACAGGCTATTGATACAGGCTATAGATACAGGCTATAGATACAGGCTTTACATAGGCTATAGATACAGGCTATATATACAGGCTATAGATACAGGCTATAGATACAGGCTATGGATACAGGCTATTGATACAGGCTATAGATACAGGCTATTAATACAGGCTTTACATAGGCTATAGATACAGGCTATTGATACAGGCTATAGATACAGGCTATATATACAGGCTATAGATACAGGCTATAGATACAGGCTTTACATGGGCTATAGATACAGGCTATAGATACAGGATATTGATACAGGTTTTACATAGGCTATAGATACAGGCTATTGATACAGGCTATAGATACAGGCTATATATACAGGCTATAGATACAGGCTATTGATACAGGCTATAGATACAGGCTATAGATACAGACTATAGATACAGGCTATTGATACAGGCTATAGATACAGGCTTTACATAGGCTATAGATACAGGCTATAGATACAGGCTATAGATACAGGCTATTGGGCTATTGATACAGGCTATAGATACAGGCTTTACATAGGCTATAGATACAGGCTATAGATACAGGCTTTACATAGGCTATAGATACAGGCTATAGATACAGGCTTTACATAGGCTATAGATACAGGCTTTACATAGGCTATAGATACAGGCTATAGATACAGGCTTTACATAGGCTATAGATACAGGCTATAGATACAGGCTATAGACACAGGCTATAGATACAGGCTTTACATAGGCTATAGATACAGGCTATAGATACAGGCTTTACATAGGCTATAGATACAGGCTATAGATACAGGCTTTACATAGGCTATAGATACAGGCTATAGATACAGGCTATAGATACAGGCTATAGACACAGGCTATAGATACAGGCTTTACATAGGCTATAGATACAGGCTATAGATACAGGCTTTACATAGGCTATAGATACAGGCTATAGATACAGGCTTTACATAGGCTATAGATACAGGCTTTACATAGGCTATAGATACAGGCTTTACATAGGCTATAGATACAGGCTTTACATAGGCTATAGATACAGGCTATAGATACAGGCTTTACATAGGCTATAGATACAGGCTTTACATAGGCTATAGATACAGGCTTTACATAGGCTATAGATACAGGCTATAGATACAGGCTATAGATACAGGCTTTACATAGGCTATAGATACAGGCTTTACATAGGCTATAGATACAGGCTATAGATACAGGCTTTACATAGGCTATAGATACAGGCTTTACATAGGCTATAGATACAGGCTATAGATACAGGCTTTACATAGGTTATATATACAGGCTATAGATACAGGCTTTACATAGGCTATTGATACAGGCTATAGATACAGGCTATAGATACAGGCTATAGATACAGGCTATGGATACAGGCTATTGATACAGGCTATAGATACAGGCTATAGATACAGGCTATTGGGCTATTGATACAGGCTATAGATACAGGCTATAGATACAGGCTTTACATAGGCTATAGATACAGGCTATAGATACAGGCTATAGATACAGGCTATTGATACAGGCTTTACATAGGCTATAGATACAGGCTATTGATACAGGCTATAGATACAGGCTATATATACAGGCTATAGATACAGGCTATAGATACAGGCTTTACATAGGCTATAGATACAGGCTATAGATACAGGCTATTGATACAGGCTTTACATAGGCTATAGATACAGGCTATTGATACAGGCTATAGATACAGGCTATATATACAGGCTATAGATACAGGCTATAGATACAGGCTTTACATAGGCTATAGATACAGACTATAGATACAGGCTATTGATACAGGCTATAGATACAGGCTATAGATACAGGCTATTGGGCTATTGATACAGGCTATAGATACAGGCTATAGATACAGGCTTTACATAGGCTATAGATACAGGCTATAGATACAGGCTATAGATACAGGCTATAGATACAGGCTATGGATACAGGCTATTGATACAGGCTATAGATACAGGCTATTAATACAGGCTTTACATAGGCTATAGATACAGGCTATTGATACAGGCTATAGATACAGGCTATATATACAGGCTATAGATACAGGCTATAGATACAGGCTTTACATGGGCTATAGATACAGGCTATAGATACAGGCTTTACATAGGCTATAGATACAGGCTTTACATAGGCTATAGATACAGGCTATAGATACAGGCTATAGATACAGGCTTTACATAGGCTATAGATACGGGCTATAGATACAGGCTTTACATAGGCTATAGATACAGGCTATAGATACAGGCTTTACATAGGCTATAGATACAGGCTTTACATAGGCTATAGATACAGGCTATAGATACAGGCTTTACATAGGTTATATATACAGGCTATAGATACAGGCTTTACATAGGCTATTGATACAGGCTATAGATACAGGCTATAGATACAGGCTATAGATACAGGCTATGGATACAGGCTATTGATACAGGCTATAGATACAGGCTATAGATACAGGCTATTGGGCTATTGATACAGGCTATAGATACAGGCTATAGATACAGGCTTTACATAGGCTATAGATACAGGCTATAGATACAGGCTATAGATACAGGCTATTGATACAGGCTTTACATAGGCTATAGATACAGGCTATTGATACAGGCTATAGATACAGGCTATATATACAGGCTATAGATACAGGCTATAGATACAGGCTTTACATAGGCTATAGATACAGGCTATTGATACAGGCTTTACATAGGCTATAGATACAGGCTATTGATACAGGCTATATATACAGGCTATAGATACAGGCTATAGATACAGGCTTTACATAGGCTATAGATACAGACTATAGATACAGGCTATTGATACAGGCTATAGATACAGGCTTTACATAGGCTATAGATACAGGCTATAGATACAGGCTATAGATACAGGCTATTGGGCTATTGATACAGGCTATAGATACAGGCTATAGATACAGGCTTTACATAGGCTATAGATACAGGCTATAGATACAGGCTATAGATACAGGCTATAGATACAGGCTATGGATACAGGCTATTGATACAGGCTATAGATACAGGCTATTAATACAGGCTTTACATAGGCTATAGATACAGGCTATTGATACAGGCTATAGATACAGGCTATATATACAGGCTATAGATACAGGCTATAGATACAGGCTTTACATGGGCTATAGATACAGGATATTGATACAGGCTTTACATAGGCTATAGATACAGGCTATTGATACAGGCTATAGATACAGGCTATATATACAGGCTATAGATACAGGCTATAGATACAGGCTTTACATAGGCTATAGATACAGACTATAGATACAGGCTATTGATACAGGCTATAGATACAGGCTTTACATAGGCTATAGATACAGGCTATAGATACAGGCTATAGATACAGGCTATTGGGCTATTGATACAGGCTATAGATACAGGCTATAGATACAGGCTTTACATAGGCTATAGATACAGGCTATAGATACAGGCTTTACATAGGCTATAGATACAGGCTATAGATACAGGCTATAGATACAGGCTTTACATAGGCTATAGATACAGGCTTTACATAGGCTATAGATACAGGCTATAGATACAGGCTTTACATAGGCTATAGATACAGGCTATAGATACAGGCTATAGACACAGGCTATAGATACAGGCTTTACATAGGCTATAGATACAGGCTATAGATACAGGCTTTACATAGGCTATAGATACAGGCTATAGATACAGGCTTTACATAGGCTATAGATACAGGCTATAGATACAGGCTATAGATACAGGCTATAGATACAGGCTATAGATACAGGCTTTACATAGGCTATAGATACAGGCTATAGATACAGGCTTTACATAGGCTATAGATACAGGCTTTACATAGGCTATAGATACAGGCTTTACATAGGCTATAGATACAGGCTTTACATAGGCTATAGATACAGGCTTTACATAGGCTATAGATACAGGCTATATATACAGGCTTTACATAGGCTATAGATACAGGCTATAGATACAGGCTTTACATAGGCTATTGATACAGGCTATAGATACAGGCTATAGATACAGGCTATAGATACAGGCTATGGATACAGGCTATTGATACAGGCTATAGATACAGGCTATTGATACAGGCTTTACATAGGCTATAGATACAGGCTATTGATACAGGCTATAGATACAGGCTATATATACAGGCTATAGATACAGGCTATAGATACAGGCTTTACATAGGCTATAGATACAGGCTATAGATACAGGCTTTACATAGGCTATAGATACAGGCTATAGATACAGGCTATAGATACAGGCTTTACATAGGCTATAGATACAGGCTATAGATACAGGCTTTACATAGGCTATAGATACAGGCTTTACATAGGCTATAGATACAGGCTATATATACAGGCTATAGATACAGGCTTTACATAGGCTATAGATACAGGCTTTACATAGGCTATAGATACAGGCTTTACATAGGCTATAGATACAGGCTATAGATACAGGCTTTACATAGGCTATAGATACAGGCTATAGATACAGGCTTTACATAGGCTATAGATACAGGCTTTAGATACAGGCTATAGATACAGGCTTTACATAGGCTATAGATACAGGCTATAGATACAGGCTATAGATACAGGCTATAGATACAGGCTTTACATAGGCTATAGATACAGGCTATAGATACAGGCTATAGATACAGGCTATAGATACAGGCTTTACATAGGCTATAGATACAGGCTATACATAGGCTATAGATACAGGCTATAGATACAGGCTATAGATACAGGCTATAGATACAGACTATAGATACAGGCTATAGATACAGGCTATAGATACAGGCTATAGATACAGGCTTTACATAGGCTATAGATACAGGCTATAGATACAGGCTTTACATAGGCTATAGATACAGGCTATAGATACAGGCTTTACATAGGCTATAGATACAGGCTATAGATACAGGCTTTACATAGGCTATAGATACAGGCTATACAGACAGTGGGGCAAACAAGTATTTAGTCAGCCACCAATTGTGCAAGTTCTCCCACTTATAAAGATGAGAGAGGCCTGTAATTTTCATCATAGGTACACTTCAACTATGGCAGACAAAATGAGAAAAAAAATCCAGAAAATGACATGGTAGGATTTTTAATGAATGTGTTTTGTAGGCTCATGTATTTTTCCAAGTTACTCGCCAAATCCTATTTTATGCATTGGAGATATCACAAAAATAAGGCTACACGTTTTTAAAATGGTAGTAGCATCTGTCCACAGACTGTGGGATAAGACAACTAACGAGGAGCTAACGAGGAGCTAACGCGGAGCTAACGAGGAACTAACGAGGAGCTAACGAGGAGCTAACCAGGAGCTAACGAGGAGCTAACGAGGAACTAACGAGGAACTAACGAGGAACTAACGAGGAGCTACCGAGGAACTAACGAGGAGCTAACGAGGAACTAACGAGGAGCTAACGAGGAGCTAACGAGGAACTAACGAGGAGCTAACGAGGAGCTAACGAGGAACTAACGAGGAACTAACGAGGAGCTAACGAGGAACTAACGAGGAGGATTTTTTGTCACTGTTTATTTGGACAAATCCAGATTTCGCAGGTGCTCGTATAGTTCGAATTTGGGGGGAAAGTGGAGGGGATATTTGGCTCAAAGACAAGCCTGAAACTGTCTGATGGTCTTTGTTTAATATCCATCTCATTAGTACATTTCTTTGACACGTCTCACACCAGAACGAAAACCAAGCATCTGACACAATCACGCTTGAGATGCTTTTACTATGGGCTAGAAGTCTAGACAGGGAGGGAACAGAGAGCCTAGATACAGCCAGCCATCTGCAATGCATCACACACACACACAGACACACACACAGACACACACACACACACAGACACACACACACACAGACACACACACAGACACACACACACAGACACACACACACAGACACACACACACACACGCACACGCACACACACACACACACACCTCTACAGGGGCTAGTCTGGATACCACATCAAAACGGTCTAAAATACCCTACCTCCCTGAGTGTGTGTCAATGTGCAGTGTCATTGTGACATGTGTGTGTGTGTGTGTGTGTGTGTGTGTGTGTGTGTGTGTAGTATAGCAGACAGACGACAGCTTGTCATGATGAAAAGCTCCTGACACAAACACACCAAACACACCATGATACCCGAGGGAGTGTGTGTGTGTGTGTGTGTGTGTGTGCGAGGGAGTGTGTGTGTGTGTGTGTGTGTGTGTGTGTGTGTGTGCGAGGGAGTGTGTGTGTGTGTGTGTGTGTGTGTGTGCGAGGGTGTGTGTGTGTGTGTGTGTGTGTGTGTGTGCGAGGGAGTGTGTGTGTGTGTGTGTGTGTGTGTGTGTGCGAGGGAGTGTGTGTGTGTGTGTGTGTGTGTGTGTGCGAGGGAGTGTGTGTGTGTGTGTGTGTGTGTGTGTGTGTGTGTGTGTGTGTGGGAGTGTGTGTGTGTGTGTGTGTGTGTGTGTGTGTGTGTGTGTGTGCGAGGGAGTGTGTGTGTGTGTGTGTGTGTGTGCGAGGGAGTGTGTGTGTGTGTGTGTGCGAGGGAGTGTGTGTGTGTGTGTGTGTGTGTGTGCGAGGGTGTGTGTGTGTGTGTGTGTGTGTGTGCGAGGGAGTGTGTGTGTGTGTGTGTGTGTGCGAGGGAGTGTGTGTGTGTGTGTGTGTGTGTGTGCGAGGGAGTGTGTGTGTGTGTGTGTGTGTGTGCGAGGGAGTGTGTGTGCGAGGGAGTGTGTGTGTGTGTGTGTGTGTGTGTGTGTGTGTGTGTGTGCGAGGGAGTGTGTGTGTCGTAGGGACGGGCATTTGAAACGATTTCACTATTCAAATAATATTATGATATTATTACGGATATCTAAAAAAAACGTTTTTTAAAACTTCAATGGAGCTCTGCTTGTTTCAGCAGAAGGATAGGGGCCAGTGAGGAGCAGGGGCCAGTGAGGAGCAGGGGCCAGTGAGGAGCAGGGGCCAGTGAGGAGCAGGGGCCAGTGGGGAGCAGGGGCCAGTGGGGAGCAGGGGCCAGTGAGGAGCAGGGGCCAGTGAGGAGCAGGGGCCAGTGGGGAGCAGGGGCCAGTGAGGAGCAGGGGCCAGTGAGGAGCAGGGGCCAGTGAGGAGCAGGGGCCAGTGAGGAGCAGGGGCCAGTGGTGCTAGTTAGACTATAGTGACTGGTGCTAGTTAGACTATAGTGACTGGTGCTAGTTAGACTAACTGACTGGTGCTAGTTAGACTATAGTGAATGGTGCTAGTTAGACTAACTGACTGGTGCTAGTTAGACTATAGTGACTGGTGCTAGTTAGACTAACTGACTGGTGCTAGTTAGACTATAGTGACTGGTGCTAGTTAGACTAACTGACTGGTGCTAGTTAGACTATAGTGACTGGTGCTAGTTAGACTAACTGACTGGAGCTAGTTAGACTAACTGACTGGTGCTAGTTAGACTATAGTGACTGGTGCTAGTTAGACTATAGTGACTGGTGCTAGTTAGACTATAGTGTCTGGTGCTAGTTAGACAAACTGACTGGTGCTAGTTAGACGAACTGACTGGTGCTAGTTAGACTAACTGACTGGTGCTAGTTAGACTAACTGACTGGAGCTAGTTAGACTAACTGACTGGTGCTAGTTAGACTATAGTGACTGGTGCTAGTTAGACTAACTGACTGGTGCTAGTTAGACTATAGTGACTGGTGCTAGTTAGACTAACTGACTGGTGCTAGTTAGACTATAGTGACTGGTGCTAGTTAGACTATAGTGACTGGTGCTAGTTAGACTATAGTGACTGGAGCTAGTTAGACTAACTGACTGGTGCTAGTTAGACTAACTTACTGGCTTTCCAAGATGGCGTAGCAGTCGGACGTGTGTTTTGTCTTGTCCCGTCCTGTATAGTGTAAATATAGTTTTTTCCTCGTTTTTTTCTGTATATATTTCGTACATATTTTAATCTCACTTTCCAACTACAGGCTGAATATACTCTCCTGCAACCCGCATCACCCAATGTGGTACGGATCTGCTTTTTCTATACTTTAGAATCGGAACCCTCATCAGAAGCTAGCCGCTAACTAGCTACTAGCTAGCCACTGCTAGCGGTCTTCAACGCTAACTAGGACACCAGCGCGACATCTACCCAAAGCATATCAGACTGCTTTTTCTCTACCACATCTCCGGATTCCTACCGCAAGCTCTGAACCTTTACACCGGATCATCGTAAATAGCTAGCTGCAATCCGAGTGGCCACTCCTGGCTAACGTCTCTGTCCCAGAGCAAGCACCAGTTAGCCTGGAGCTAGCCTCGAGCTAAGCCCATCTCCCGACTAGCCGAAGAGGTCCAAAGATACCTAATTTGCCAATTGGCCTGGACCCTCTACTGACCCTCTGCTGCCGACACGGAGCCCCGCCGATCCATCACGACTGGTCCGCCGACATAATCGTCCGAGGGGGTTTCAACAGGCTTTTCCGCTGCGACATCGCCAAAGATCCATCTGCTGGCCAAGGCCCGCGAGCTTTCTGAATCGCTGTATCTCCAGCTCACCGCATGAAGAGGAATAAACAGACTCCCCCATCGCGACGTCCCCCAAAGGTTAACTCTCTAGCCCTCGCTATCTCCCTGCTTGCTAATTCGGCCTGCTAACGGCTTGTCAAGCTCCGGTCCGCTAACTGCTACCTTGTCTAGCTCGGGCCTACGAACTGTTAGCTTGTTAGCACAGGCCTGCTAACCGTCTGAACCACCGCGTCCCAATCACTCTCTGACCCCATTTACTTTCTATCTCTTTTTGATTTTTAATTTGTTTATACCTTCCGGAAACCTGCCTCACCCAATGTGATACGGAATCGCTATTACTTTTACTTTTATTTTTATGACACACTCAAGAACCTCCAGACGCTAACCAGCTAACTAGCTACAAGCTAGTTAGTCATTGTTAGTTTAAAAAAAAAAAAAAAAAACCTGGATAACACTCGCCAGCCCAGCCCCCCTGCCCATCCACCGCTGCCCCCTGGACACTGATCTCTTGGCTACATAGCTGACGCACGCTGGACTGTCCATTAATCACGGTACTCCTTTCTGCTTGTTTGTCTTACCTGTCGGCCCCGTTGCCTAGTCAACGCCATTTTACCTGCTGTTTGTTGTGCTAGCGGATTAGCCCCGCCTACTGTTTTTAGCTAGCTTTCCAAATTCAACACCTGTGATTACTGTATGCCTCGCTGTATGTCTCTCTCAGATGTCAATATGCCTTGTATACTGTTGTTCAGGTTAGTTATAATTGTTTTAGTTCACAATGGAGCCCCTAGACCCACTCTGCATACCCCTGTTACCTCCTTTGTCCCACCTCCCACACATGCGGTGACCTCACCCATTACAACCAGCATGTCCAGAGATACAACCTGTCTCATCATCACCCAGTGCCTGGGCTTACCTCCGCTGTACCCGCACCCCACCATACCCCTGTCTGCGCATTATGCCCTGAATATATTCTACCATGCCCAGAAACCTGCTCCTCTTATCCTCTGCCCCCAACGCTCTAGGCGACCAGTTTTGATAGCCTTTAGCCGCACCCTCATACTACTCCTTCTCTGTTCCGCGGGTGATGTGGAGGTAAACCCAGGCCCTGCATGTCCCCAGGTACCCTCATTTGTTGACTTCTGTGATCGAAAAAGCCTTGGTTTTATGCATGTCAACATCAGAAGCCTCCTCCCTAAGTTTGTTTTACTCACTGCTTTAGCACACTCTGCTAACCCTGATGTCCTTGCCGTGTCTGAATCCTGGCTCAGGAAGGCCACCAAAAATTCAGAGATTTCCATACCCAACTATAACATCTTCCGTCAAGATAGAACTACCAAAGGGGGCGGAGTTGCAGTCTACTGCAGAGATAGCCTGCAAAGTAATGTCATACTTTCCAGGTCCATACCCAAACAGTTCGAACTACTAATTTTGAAAATTACCCTCTCCAGAAATAAGTCTCTAACTGTTGCCGCCTGCTACCGGCCACCCTCAGCTCCCAGCTGTGCCCTGGACACCATTTGTGAATTGATCGCCCCCCATCTAGCTTCAGAGTTTGTTCTGTTAGGTGACCTAAACTGGGATATGCTTAACACCCCGGCAGTCCTACAATGTAAGCTAGATGCCCTCAATCTCACTCAAATCATCAAGGAACCCATCAGGTACAACCCTAACTCTGTAAACAAGGGCACCCTCATAGACGTCATCCTGACCAACTGGCCCTCCAAATACACCTCCGCTGTCTTCAACCAGGATCTCAGCGATCACTGCCTCATTGCCTGTATCCGCCACGGAGCCGCAGTCAAACGACCACCCCTCATCACTGTCAAACGCTCCCTAAAACACTTCTGTGAGCAGGCCTTTCTAATCGACCTGGCCCGGGTATCCTGGAAGGACATTGACCTCATCCCGTCAGTTGAGGATGCCTGGTCATTCTTTAAAAGTAACTTCCTCACCATTTTAGATAAGCATGCTCCGTTCAAAAAATGCAGAACCAAGAACAGATACAGCCCTTGGTTCACTCCAGACCTGACTGCCCTCGACCAGCACAAAAACATCCTGTGGCGGACTGCAATAGCATCGAATAGCCCCCGTGATATGCAACTGTTCAGGGAAGTCAGGAACCAATACACTCAGTCAGTCAGGAAAGCTAAGGCCAGCTTCTTCAGGCAGAAGTTTGCATCCTGTAGCTCCAACTCCAAAAAGTTCTGGGACACTGTGAAGTCCATGGAGAACAAGAGCACCTCCTCCCAGGTGCCCCCTGCACTGAGGCTAGGTAACACGGTCTCCACCGATAAATCCACGATTATCGAAAGCTTCAATAAGCACTTCTCAACGGCTGGCCATGCCTTCCGCCTGGCTACTCCAACCTCGGCCAACAGCTCCGCCCCCCGCAGCTCCTCGCCCAAGCCTCTCCAGGTTCTCCTTTACCCAAATCCAGATAGCAGATGTTCTGAAAGAGCTGCAAAACCTAGACCCGTACAAATCAGCCGGGCTTGACAATCTGGACCCTCTATTTCTGAAACTATCTGCCGCCATTGTCGCAACCCCTATTACCAGCCTGTTCAACCTCTCTTTCATATCGTCTGAGATCCCCAAGGATTGGAAAGCTGCCGCAGTCATCCCCCTCTTCAAAGGGGGAGACACCCTGGACCCAAACTGCTATAGACCTATATCCATCCTGCCCTGCCTATCTAAGGTCTTCGAAAGCCAAGTCAACAAACAGGTCACTGACCATCTCGAATCCCACCGTACCTTCTCCGCTGTGCAATCTGGTTTCCGAGCCGGTCACGGGTGCACCTCAGCCACGCTCAAGGTACTAAACGATATCATTACCGCCATCGATAAAAGACAGTACTGTGTAGCCGTCTTCATCGACCTCGCCAAGGCTTTCGACTCTGTCAATCACCATATTCTTATCGGCAGACTCAATAGCCTCGGTTTCTCGGATGACTGCCTTGCCTGGTTCACCAATTACTTTGCAGACAGAGTTCAGTGTGTCAAATCGGAGGGCATGCTGTCCGGTCCTCTGGCAGTCTCTATGGGGGTGCCACAGGGTTCAATTCTCGGGCCGACTCTTTTCTCTGTATATATCAATGATGTTGCTCTTGCTGCGGGCGATTCCCTGATCCACCTCTACGCAGACGACACCATTCTATATACTTTCGGCCCGTCATTGGACACTGTGCTATCTAACCTCAAACGAGCTTCAATGCCATACAGCACTCCTTCCGTGGCCTCCAACTGCTCTTAAACGCGAGTAAAACCAAATGCATGCTTTTCAACCGATCGCTGCCTGCACCCGCATGCCCGACTAGCATCACCACCCTGGATGGTTCCGACCTTGAATATGTGGACATCTATAAGTACCTAGGTGTCTGGCTAGACTGCAAACTCTCCTTCCAGACTCACATCAAACATCTCCAATCGAAAATCAAATCAAGAGTCGGCTTTCTATTCCGCAACAAAGCCTCCTTCACTCACGCCGCCAAGCTTACCCTAGTAAAACTGACTATCCTACCGATCCTCGATTTCGGCGATGTCATCTACAAAATGGCTTCCAACACTCTACTCAGCAAACTGGATGCAGTCTATCATAGTGCCATCCGTTTTGTCACCAAAGCACCTTATACCACCCACCACTGCGACTTGTATGCTCTAGTCGGCTGGCCCTCGCTACATATTCGTCGCCAGACCCACTGGCTCCAGGTCATCTACAAGTCCATGCTAGGTAAAGCTCCGCCTTATCTCAGTTCACTGGTCACGATGGCAACACCCATCCGTAGCACACGCTCCAGCAGGTGTATCTCACTGATCATCCCTAAAGCCAACACCTCATTTGGCCGCCTTTCGTTCCAGTACTCTGCTGCCTGTGACTGGAACGAACTGCAAAAATCGCTGAAGTTGGAGACTTTTATCTCCCTCACCAACTTCAAACATCAGCTATCCGAGCAGCTAACCGATCGCTGCAGCTGTACACAGTCTATTGGTAAATAGCCCACCCATTTTCACCTACCTCATTCCCATACTGTTTTTATACTGTTTTTTGTATTTATTTATTTACTTTTCTGCTCTTTTGCACACCAATATCTCTACCTGTACATGATCATCTGATCATTTATCACCCCAGTGTTAATCTGCAAAATTGTATTATTTGCCTACCTCCTCATGCCTTTTGCACACATTGTATATAGACTGCCCATTTTTTTTTCTACTGTGTTATTGACTTGTTAATTGTTTACTCCATGTGTAACTCTGTGTTGTCTGTTCACACTGCTATGCTTTATCTTGGCCAGGTCGCAGTTGCAAATGAGAACTTGTTCTCAACTAGCCTACCTGGTTAAATAAAGGTGAAATAAAAAATAAAAAAAATAAAAACTGACTGGTGCTAGTTAGACTAACTGACTGGTGCTAGTTAGACTATAGTGACTGGTGCTAGTTAGACTATAGTGACTGGTGCTAGTTAGACTAACTGACTGGAGCTAGTTAGACTAACTGACTGGTGCTAGTTAGACTATAGTGACTGGTGCTAGTTAGACTATAGTGACTGGTGCTAGTTAGACTAACTGACTGGAGCTAGTTAGACTAACTGACTGGTGCTAGTTAGACTAACTGACTGGTGCTAGTTAGACTAACTGACTGGTGCTAGTTAGACTAACTGACTGGTGCTAGTTAGACTATAGTGACTGGTGCTAGTTAGACTATAGTGACTGGTGCTAGTTAGACTAACTGACTGGTGCTAGTTAGACTAACTGACTGGTGCTAGTTAGACTATAGTGACTGGTGCTAGTTAGACTATAGTGACTGGTGCTAGTTAGACTAACTGACTGGTGCTAGTTAGACTAACTGACTGGTGCTAGTTAGACTATAGTGAATGGTGCTAGTTAGACTAACTGACTGGAGCCAGTTAGAATAACTGACTGGAGCTAGTTAGACTATAGTGACTGGTGCTAGTTAGACTAACTGACTGGTGCTAGTTAGACTAACTGACTGGTGCTAGTTAGACTAACTGACTGGAGCTAGTTAGACTATAGTGACTGGTGCTAGTTAGACTATAGTGACTGGTGCTAGATAGACACACTGACTGGTGCTAGTTAGACTATAGTGACTGGTGCTAGTTAGACTGTGTGTGTGTGTGTGTGTGTGTGTGTGTGTGTGTGTGTGTGTGTGTGTGTGTGTGTGTGTGTGTGTGTGTGTGTGTGTGCGTGCGTGTGAGAGTGTGTGTGTGTGTGTGAGTGCGTGCGTGTGAGAGTGTGTGTGTGTGTGTGAGAGCGTGCGTGTGAGAGTCTGTGTGCGTGTGTGAGAGTGTGTGTGTGTGTGTGTGGGTGTGTGTGTGTGTGTGTGTATGTGTGTGTGCGTGCGTGTGAGAGTGTGTGTGTGTACGTGTGTGTGTGTGTTTGTCTGTGCGTGTGAGAGTGTGTGTGTGTGTGTGTGTGTGTGTGTGTGTACGTGTGTGTGTGTGTTTGTCTGTGCGTGTGAGAGTGTGTGTGTTTGTCTGTGTGTGTGTGTGCGTGCGTTTGTGTGTGTGTGTGCGTGTGTGTGTGTGTGTGTGTGTGTGCGTGCGTGTGAGAGTGTGTGTGTGTGTACGTGCGTGTGAGAGTGTGTGTGTGTACGTGTACGTGTGTGTGTGTGTGTTTGTCTGTGCGTGTGAGAGTGTGTGTGTGTGTGTGTGCGTGCGTGTGTGTGTGTGTGTGTGTGTGCGTGCGTGTGAGAGTGTGTGTGTGTACGTGTACGTGTGTGTGTGTTTATGTCTGTGCGTGTGAGAGTGTGTGTGTGTGTGTTTGTCCGTGCGTGTGAGAGAGTGTGTGTGTGTGTGTGTGTGTGTGTGTGTGTGTGTGTGTGTGTGTGTGTGTGTGTGTGTGTGTGTGTGTGTGTAATATCCCAATATCACTACAAACACACAACATATAAATAACATTTGTCTTTGTTTTTAAAACCTCCTGCTACTACTGCCAGCGGCGCTGGCTATGACAAATGAGCTCCTGTTTCTCCAAGAGGAGATTATACTATTATTAATTATTATTATTAATAATATATGTATTTCAGTACAACATTATACTACTGACTTATATGGCGGTAGAAGGTTACAGTACTGCATTTGGCAATGTGTACATTGCACAATACAGGCAGTGTGTTTGTGTTTGGTGCTCAGAAATGTCCCTTAGCACACAGTGGCACACAGCCACTGAAACACCTTCTGACATATTCAACCAGTCAATAGAACAGCCACCTTGAAATCAATGTCATACTGAGAGAGAGAGAGAGAGAGAGAGAGAGAGAGAGAGAGAGAGAGAGAGAGAGAGAGAGAGAAAGAGGGTAGAGAGAGCAAAGTAGAGAAAGGGTGAGAGGGAGAGAAGGGGAAAGAGAAAGAAAGATGGCGAGAGGGAAAGACAAAGAGAAGGGTGTGAGTGTGTAAGATGAGGGAGGGCAAACTGCTGATCACTGCAGTGAAATAGGTTACCCCCCCTCACCTTCTAAATCTCTCTCTCCCTCCATCCCTCCCTCCCTCCCTCCCTCTCCCTCCATCCCTCCCCCTCTCTGCCTCCCTCTCCCTGCTTGCCTCCCTCCCTCTCTGCCTCCCTCTCCCTGCATCCCTCCCTCCCTCTCCCTGCTTCCCTCCATCCCTCCCTCCCTCTCTGCCTCCCTCTCGAAGCTTCCTCCCGATCTGCCTCCCTCTCCCTGCTTCCCTCCCTCCCTCCCTCCCTGCTTCCCTCTCCCTCCATCCCTCCTTCCCTCACTGCCTCCCTCTCCCTGCTTCCCTCCCTCTCTGCCTCCCTCTCCCTGCTTCCCTCTCCCTCCATCCCTCCTTCCCTCACTGCCTCCCTCTCCCTCCCTCTCCCTGTTTCCCTCCCTCTCCCTGCTTCCCTCCCTCTCTGCCTCCCTCCCTCTCCCTGCTTCCCTCCCTCTCCCTGCTTCCCTCACTCACTCTCTGCCACCCTCTCCCTGCTTCCCTCCCTCCCTCTCTGCCTCCCTCTCCCTGCTTCCCTCCCTCTCCCCTGCTTCCCCCCCCCTCTCTCCCTCCTTCTCCCTGCTTCCCTCCCTCTCTGCCTCCCTCTCCCTGCTACCCTCCCTCTCTGCCTCCCTCTCCCTGCTTCCCTCACTCTCTGCCTCCCTCTCCCTGCTTCCCTCCCTCCCTGCTTCCCTCCCTCTCTGCCTCCCTCTCCCTGCTTCCCCCTCTCTCCATCCCTCCCTCCCTGCTTCCCTCCCTCCCTCCCTCTCCCTCCCTCCCTCCCTCCCTCTCTGCCTCCCTCCCTCTCTGCCTCCCTCTCCCTGCTTCCCTCCCTCTCTCCATCCCTCTCTCCCTGCTTCCTTCCCTCCCTCCCACTCCCTCCCTCCCTCCCTCCCTCCCTCCCTCCCTCCCTGCTTCCCTCCCTCTCCCTGCTTCCCTCCCTCTCTGCCTCCCTCCCTCTCCATCCATCCCTCCCTCTCCCTGCTTCCCTCCCTCTCTGCTTCCCTCTCCCTGCTTCCCTCCCTCCCTCTCTGCCTCCCTCTCCCTGCTTCCCTCCCTCTCCCTGCTTCCCTCCCTCTCCCTGCTTCCCTCCCTTCCTCTCTGCCTCCCTCTCTCCCTCCCTCCCTCTCTGCCTCCCTCTCCCTGCTTCCCTCCCTCTCCCTGCTTCCCTCCCTCCCTCTCTGCCTCCCTCTCCCTGCTTCCCTCCCTCCCTCTCTATGCATGCTTTCCTTCCTTTTATCACGCTGTGTGTGTGTGTGTGTGTGTGTGTGTGTGTGTGTGTGTGTGTGAGAGAGAGAGAGTCTCTACATTACATGCTGTGTAGAAGCTGATAATTATACTAGCTACTCCCCTTC
>NC_088411.1:45602194-45649694 GCF_034236695.1 Oncorhynchus nerka
TACAACATTAAAAACGTATTTATACATTTTATTTATACGTTTTACGATGAAACTGTTCACTGTGTGTCCCCTTAAATGAGGCAGACACATTCCTTCATATGATGTGGGCGTACGCTGCCATTCAAATTGTATTTATTTATTTTATTTCAGTGTTGTTATAACACTGTTTGGTTTAAAGCCTAATTTGCATATTTCCCATGGTGCATTTTCTTTTTGATTGACTTGTAGAGTTACTTTTTTCACCTTTATTTAACCAGGTAGGCATGTTTAGAACACCTTTATTTAACCAGGTAGGCCAGTTGAGAACACCTTTATTTAACCAGGTAGGCCAGTTGAGAACACCTTTATTTAACCAGGTAGGCTAGTTTAGAACACCTTTATTTAACCAGGTAGGCCAGTTGAGAACACCTTTATTTAACCAGGTAGGCCAGTTGAGAACACCTTTATTTAACCAGGTAGGCCAGTTGAGAACACCTTTATTTAACCAGGTAGGCCAGTTGAGAACACCTTTATTTAACCAGGTAGGCCAGTTGAGAACACCTTTATTTAACCAGGTAGGCCAGTTGAGAACACCTTTATTTAACCAGGTAGGCTAGTTGAGAACACCTTTATTTAACCAGGTAGGCCAGTTGAGAACACCTTTATTTAACCAGGTAGGCCAGTTGAGAACACCTTTATTTAACCAGGTAGGCCAGTTGAGAACACCTTTATTTAACCAGGTAGGCCAGTTGAGAACACCTTTATTTAACCAGGTAGGCCAGTTGAGAACACCTTTATTTAACCAGGTAGGCCAGTTGAGAACACCTTTATTTAACCAGGTAGGCCAGTTGAGAACACCTTTATTTAACCAGGTAGGCTAGTTGAGAACACCTTTATTTAACCAGGTAGGCTAGTTGAGAACACCTTTATTTAAGCAGGTAGGCAAGTTGAGAACAAGTTCTCATTTACAATTGCGACCTGGCCAAGATAAAGCAAAGCAGTTCGACAGATACAACAGACAGAGTTACACATGGAGTAAAACAAACATACAGTCAATAATACAGTAGAAATATAAGTCTATATACAATGTGAGCAAATGAGGTGAGATAAGGGAGGTAAAGGCAAAATAAAGGCCATGGTGGCAAAGTAAATACAATATAACATGGTGTCCTGTGTTCTCCTCCCTATAGACATGGTGTCCTGTGTTCTCCTCCCTATAGACATGGTGTCCTGTGTTCTCCTCCCTATAGACATGGTGTCCTGTGTTCTCCTCCCTATAGACATGGTGTCCTGTGTTCTCCTCCCTATAGACATGGTGTCCTGTGTTCTGGTGTCCTGTGTTCTCCTCCCTATAGACATGGTGTCCTGTGTTCTCCTCCAATGGTGTCAAGTGCATCTTCCCTATAGACATGGTGTCCTGTGTTCTCCTCCCTATAGACATGGTGTCCTGTGTTCTGGTGTCCTGTGTTCTCCTCCCTATAGACATGGTGTCCTGTGTTCTCCTCCCTATAGACATGGTGTCCTGTGTTCTCCTCCCTATAGACATGGTGTCCTGTGTTCTCCTCCCTATAGACATGGTGTCCTGTGTTCTCCTCCCTAAGACATGGTGTCCTGTGTTCTCCTCCCTAAGACATGGTGTCTGCTCCTCCCTATAGACATGGTGTCCTGTGTTCTCCTCCCTATAGACATGGTGTCCTGTGTTCTCCTCCCTATAGACATGGTGTCCTGTGTTCTCCTCCCTATAGACATGGTGTCCTGTGTTCTCCTCCCTATAGACATGGTGTCCTGTGTTCTCCTCCCTATAGACATGGTGTCCTGTGTTCTCTCCCTAGACATGGTGTCCTGTGTTCTCCTCCCTATAGACATGGTGTCCTGTGTTCTCCTCCCTATAGACATGGTGTCCTGTGTTCTCCTCCCTATAGACATGGTGTCCTGTGTTCTCTTACCAATATAACAAGCATCTGGGGAAACATTTTACAAACTACATTTTGAACCAATTGAAATATGAAAGTCTACTATGTGACTTAATGATGATAGCCCCTCTCAACCAATCAGAGAAGATTACTGCTCTGCTGCGGAAAACACGTTGACTCTCAGATGGCCAATCACCTCGCTCTCTCTGATTTAACCAATCAGAGAAGATTACAGCTCTGCTGCGGAAAACACGTTGACTCTCAGATGGCCAATCACCTCGCTCTCTCTCATTCAACCAATCAGAGAAGATTACTGCTCTGCTGCAGAAAACACGTTGACTCTCAGATGGCCAATCACCTCGCTCTCTCTCATTTAACCAATCAGAGAAGATTACAGCTCTGCTGCGGAAAACACGTTGACTCTCAGATGGCCAATCACCTCGCTCTCTCTCATTTAACCAATCAGAGAAGATTACAGCTCTGCTGCGGAAAACATGTTGACTCTCAGATGGCCAATCACCTCGCTCTCTCTGATTTAACCAATCAGAGAAGATTACAGCTCTGCTGCGGAAAACACGTTGACTCTCAGATGGCCAATCACCTCGCTCTCTCTGATTTAACCAATCAGAGAAGATTACAGCTCTGCTGCGGAAAACACGTTGACTCTCAGATGGCCAATCACCTCGCTCTCTCTGATTTAACCAATCAGAGAAGATTACTGCTCTGCTGCGGAAAACACGTTGACTCTCAGATGGCCAATCACCTCGCTCTCTCTGATTTAACCAATCAGAGAAGATTACAGCTCTGCTGCGGAAAACACGTTGACTCTCAGATGGCCAATCACCTCGCTCTCTCTGATTTAACCAATCAGAGAAGATTACTGCTCTGCTGCGGAAAACATGTTGACTCTCAGATGGCCAATCACCTCGCTCTCTCTGATTTAACCAATCAGAGAAGATTACTGCTCTGCTGCGGAAAACACGTTGACTCTCAGATGGCCAATCACCTCGCTCTCTCTGATTTAACCAATCAGAGAAGATTACTGCTCTGCTGCGGAAAACATGTTTACTCTTAGATGGCCAATCACCTCGCTCTCTCTCATTTAACCAATCAGAGAAGATTACTGCAGGCAGGTAGCTCTGCTGCAGAAAGCATGTTGACTCTCAGATGGCCAATCACCTCGCTCTCTCTCATTTAACCAATCAGAGAAGATTACTGCAGGCAGGTAGCTCTGCTGCGGAAAACACGCTGACTCTCAGATGGCCAATCACCTCGCTCTCTCTCATTTAACCAATCAGAGAAGATTACTGCTCTGCTGCGGAAAACACGTTGACTCTCAGATGGCCAATCACCTCGCTCTCTCTGATTTAACCAATCAGAGAAGATTACTGCTCTGCTGCGGAAAACATGTTGACTCTCAGATGGCCAATCACCTCGCTCTCTCTCATTTAACCAATCAGAGAAGATTACAGCTCTGCTGCGGAAAACATGTTGACTCTCAGATGGCCAATCACCTCGCTCTCTCTGATTTAACCAACGGTTAACAGTTACTGTTGGAAGCTGTAGCTGAAGCTGTAATAATATAATTATCGGATAAATAGCTGTTAGTCAAGGAACAACGGAGACGTGTGAAGAACCATTTAAACTAAAAGCCCTATAAATACAAACCAATTATACATATTTATTTGGACCTTTTTGTATGTGGAGATAAAAATGAACCATTTCAACAAGACACAACCATATTTGATTAAATATGTGGGAAAAGTCCAGATTGGTCTTAATGGGTACCAACTGTACCCTTAAACCATCAAGCCTGTCTCTTAAATAAAACATTTTTTATTAATTCCCAAACATTCAAAACGGAAGTGTTATATAAAACTCAATCATATTTAATATCCACCAAAAGTTATAAAAGAATAAAAACGGGTCATTGCTATTCATCATGAAGCTGCTTCCATTCATCCACTAGAACATGAGTGTTGTTGACCAAACCCAGATTTGTCCGTCGGACTGCCAGATGGTGAAGAGTGATTCATCTCTCCAGAGAACGTGTTTCCTCTTCTCCAGAGTCCAATGGTGGTGAGCTTTATACCACTTCAGCCAATGCTTGGCATTGCGCATGGTGATCTTAGGCTTGTGTGCCGCTGCTCGGCCGTGGAAACCCATTTCGTGAAGCGTCCGACAAACAGTTCTTGTTGCAGACGTTGCTTCTAGAAGTAGTTTGAAACTGAGGGTTTGGAACCAGGACAGACATTTTTTACGCGTTACGAGCTTCAACAGTCCCATTTTTAGAGTGTGGTCTACCGTGAAGGGGGGCGGCCTCAAGGACACTGCTGCTATAATATGAATGGGGGCTCAAGGACACTGCTGCTATAATATGAATGGGGGCCTCAAGGACACTGCTGCTATAATATGAATGGGGGCGGCCTCAAGGACACTGCTGCTATAATATGAATGGGGGGGGCAGCCTCAAGGACACTGCTGCTATAATATGAATGGGGGGGGGGCGGCCTCAAGGACACTGCTGCTATAATATGAATGGGGGGGCTCAAGAACTCACTGCTGTTATAATATGAATGGGGGGGCTCAAGAACTCACTGCTGTTATAATATGAATGGGGGCTCAAGAACTCACTGCTGCTATAATATGAATGGGGGCGGCCTCAAGGACACTGCTGCTATAATATGAATGGGGGCTCAAGGACACTGCTGCTATAATATGAATGGGGGGGCCTCAAGGACACTGCTGCTATAATATGAATGGGGGGGCGGCCTCAAGGACACTGCTGCTATAATATGAATGGGGGCTCAAGAACTCACTGCTGTTATAATATGAATGGGGGGGGCTCAAGAACTCACTGCTGCTATAATATGAATGGGGGCTCAAGAACTCACTGCTGTTATAATATGAATGGGGGAGGGGTGGGGGCTCAAGAACTCACTGCTGCTATAATATGAATTGGGGGGGGCTCAAGAACTCACTGCTGCTATAATATGAATGGGGGGGAGGGGTGGGGTGACTCAAGAACACACTACACACACACACTACACACACACTACACACACACAACCAAAGGAACTAATACATCTGGAGTTGGCTGTGGAGGCCTAGAGATCGATGATGTCTACAAAGAGAGATATCCCAGAGCTCGGCTGCTGAGAAGTAGATAAGAGACAGAAGGAGTCTGTTTCTCTCTCTCTCGCTCACTGCACAGGAGAGGAGACATGCGAGGTCGCCGGATGTCATAATGGAGTCGCGGGAGATTTTCCCGAATCTCCCCCCGAAAAAAATTAAATAAAAATTAGATATTATAATATCGTCTTTGTATCTCACAATCATTGCAATGTGGTTAACCTTATAAATGTAAATGAAACCTAAAGCACACCCTATTGCAGAGACTTATATATTACCGGCTGCAAAATGGTGAAAACAACCCCATTGTCAGATAACAGTGAACTAGAACCGCCAACGGCCTTAAAAAAATCATTTAAAAAAACCTGTTCTGCTCCTTCCCTGACTCTTCCTACATGTTTGTATTTTTCATTTGTCTCATTACACCAGACAATGTTCTGTAGGATGTTGGTACCCAGCCAGGCTCCAAGAATGCCCTTGCTGTCTCTGCCTGGCCGGTTCCCCTCTCTCCAATGGGATTCTCTGCCTCTAACCCTAATACAGGGGCTGAGTCACTGGCTTACTTACTGGTGCTCTTCCATGCCATCCCTATGAGGGGTGCGTCACTTGAGTGGGTTGAGTCACTGATGTGATCTTCCTGTATGGGTTGGCACCCCACCTTGGGTTGTGCCGTGGCGGAGATCTTTGTGGGCTATACTCGGCCTTGTCTCAGGATGGTAAGTTGGTGGTTGAAGATATCCCTCGCATGGTGTGGGGGCTGTGCTTTGGCAAAGTGGGTGGGGTTATATCCTTCCTGTTTGGCCCTGTCCGGGGGTGTCCTCGGATGAGGCCACAGTGTCTCCTGACCCCTCCTGTCTCAGCCTCCAGTAATTATGCTGCAGTAGTTTATGTGTCTGACCACCCCTCATAGCCTGGTTCCTCTCTAGGTTTCTTCCTAGGTTCTGGCCTTTCTAGGGAGTTTTACCTAGCCACCGTCCTTCTACGCTTGCTGTTTGGGGTTTTAGGCTGGGTTTCTGTAGAGCATTTTGTAACATCAGCTGATGTAAGAATCTCTCTCTCTGAATCTCTCTCTCTCTCTCTCTCTGAATCTCTCTCTCTCTCTCTCTCTCTCTCTCCTCACTGAATGACAAATGGATGAACGGGCAATAATTGTGCACCTTACTTCACAATGAGGCCTAACTGAATGATAAGAGGTTGATTTAATTTAGAAAGACAGCGGTGTAATGATGTGTTCATGTGATGCTTGTTCATCAGCAGGAAATAATTTAATCACGTTCCTTTACTATTCTTTTTTTTTTTTACATTTGTCCTTTTGTAAAAAAATTATAAATAATTAAATGTAAAAACAACCTGTTATGGGACTGTTTAATTTCCTGTAACTCAGTACCTAATTACGATTACTACCTAATCGAATGTATTGTAAAGGAAACGACAACGTGCTCCACATTGCAGGAGGCCTTTAGAATCATGATAAAACATATTGACTCTATTCAGCGGTGCAATGAGCAAGAAACAAACAACGCCAGTCAGCCTGCACAGCTGGCCCACCGACACTACACCTAAACTACACCGAAACTACACTGACACTACACCAAAACTACACTGACACTACACCTAAACTACACCTAAACTATACTGACACTACACCTAAACTATACTGACACTACACCTAAACTATACTGACACTACACCTAAACTATACTGACACTACACCTAAACTATACTGACACTACACCAAAACTATACTGACACTACACCAAAACTACACTGACACTACACCTAAACTACACCCAAACTACACTGACACTACATCTACACTACACCTAAACTACACCTAAACTATACCGGCACTACACCTAAACTACACCCAAACTACACTGACACTACACCTAAACTACACCCAAACTACACCTAAACTATACCGGCACTACACCCAAACTACACCTAAACTATACTGACACTACACCTAAACTAATTTCAAAACATAATAAAAGTTAGCCTGTAGACAAGATTACATTTGACAATAATCTGACGAGTGCCAATATTATACTTATCAGTTGTCAAATTGAACATGAAGAGATGGACGCAGGGAAAGGATCATTGTTTTATCAAATCTTCCATCAGAGTCACATGCAGGTGAAACATTGTGATGTCTATATAGTATCAGAAAGAGCAGGTGAAACATTGTGATGTCTATATAGTATCAGAAAGAGCAGGTGAAACATTGTGATGTCTATATAGTATCAGAAAGAGCAGGTGAAACATTGTGATGTCTATATAGTATCAGAAAGAGCAGATTCTTGCTGATTATATGATGCTTCCCTTTGTCAAATAACTCTCAGAATTCAGGAGGTGCAGCTCTATTTCCAAAAATGTCCCTTTTTTTTCTAGAATATTCCGTGCTGTCCCCTGCAGTCAGCACATGACCACTGGCGCGGAAGCCTTGCGATGGCTACGAAACCAAAACTAGTAACGTCTTTAAATTAAAATAAGCTTTTTCTGTTGTCAATGGATGACCGGGACAGATAGAAACCAGATAGAAGCAGTGGAACATGGGACTTCAATGAACTGAATGATGAGGAGGGTGGTTAATCTGAATGATGAGGAGGGTGATTAATCTGAATGATGAGGAGGGTGATTAATCTGAATGATGAGGAGGGTGGTTAATCTGAATGATGAGGAGGGTGATTAATCTGAATGATGAGGAGTGTGATTAATCTGAATGATGAGGAGGGTGAGGAGGGTGATTAATCTGAATGATGAGGAGGGTGGTTAATCTGAATGATGAGGAGGGTGATTAATCTGAATGATGAGGAGGGTGGTTAATCTGAATGATGAGGAGGGTGATTAATCTGAATGATGAGGAGGTTGAATAATCTGAATGATGAGGAGGGTGATTAATCTGAATGATGAGGAGGGTGGTTAATCTGAATGATGAGGAGGTTGAATAATCTGAATGATGAGGAGGGTGATTAATCTGAATGATGAGGAGGGTGGTTAATCTGAATGACGAGGAGGTTGATTAAACTGAATGACGAGGAGGGTGATTAATCTGAATGACGAGGAGGGTGATTAATCTGAATGACGAGGAGGGTGATTAATCTGAATGATGAGGAGGGTGGTTAATCTGAATGATGAGGAGGGTGATTAATCTGAATGATGAGGAGGGTGGTTAATCTGAATGATGAGGAGGGTGGTTAATATGAATGATGAGGAGGGTGGTTAATCTGAATGATGAGGAGGGTGGTTAATCTGAATGATGAAGAGGGTTATTAATCAGAATGATGAGGAGGGTGATTCATCTGAATGATGAGGAGGGTGATTAATCTGAATGATGAGGAGGGTGATTAATCTGAATGATGAGGAGGGTGATTAATCTGAATGACGAGGAGGGTGATTAATCTGAATGATGAGGAGGGTGATTAATCTGAATGATGAGGAGGGTGGTTAATCTGAATGATGAGGAGGGTGATTAATCTGAATGATGAGGAGGGTGGTTAATCTGAATGATGAGGAGGGTGATTAATCTGAATGATGAGGAGGGTGGTTAATCTGAATGATGAGGAGGGTGATTAATCTGAATGATGAGGAGGGTGATTAATCTGAATGATGAGGAGGGTGATTAATCTGAATGACGACGAGGGTGATTAATCTGAATGATGAGGAGGGTGGTTAATCTGAATGACGATGAGGGTGATTAATCTGAATGATGAGGAGGGTGGTTAATCTGAATGAGGAGGAGGGTGGTTAATCTGAATGATGAGGAGGGTGATTAATCTGAATGATGAGGAGGGTGATTAATCTGAATGATGAGGAGGGTAATTAATCTGAATGATGAGGAGGGTGATTAATCTGAAGTGATGAGGAGGGTGATTAATCTGAATGACGAGGAGGGTGATTAATCTGAATGACGAGGAGGGTGATTAATCTGAATGATGAGGAGGGTGATTAATCTGAATGATGAGGAGGGTGATTAATCTGAATGATGAGGAGGGTGATTAAATCTGAATGATGAGGATGACTGAATATAGAACATCAGTGTAATGATGAAGAAGAATGGATTTATTTTACTATGAAAGGAAATGATTTATAATCTCCCCTGGGAGAGTAAAACATACAATGTGTGAAGTTCACAATGACAAGACCAAAGAACGGACGTACTGACAGCATTGCAAATGCTGCAAAATTTAGATGAGTTTGGAGACGGATGGAGGATCGGATAGTGAGCTTGAAATCGGCGTTGCTGATGATGATTCTGATGTTGACTTGAAGCCTCTGCCTCCGATGCCTGAGCTTCGCCACAGAAAAACCAGAACAGAGCCAATTGAGATGGTGATCCCAACTGCCACGGTGAGACAGGAGTCTGGGAGGGATGGCACGGTGAGACAGGAGTCTGGGAGGCATGAAACAGTGAGACAGGAGTCTAGGAGGGATGGCACAGTGAGAGAGGAGTCTGGGAGGGATGGCACAGTGAGACAGGAGTCTAGGAGGGATGGCACAGTGAGAGAGGAGTCTGGGAGGGATGGCACAGTGAGACAGGAGTCTGGGAGGGATGGCACGGTGAGACAGGAGTCTGGGAGGGATGGAACAGTGAGACAGGAGTCTAGGAGGGATGGCACAGTGAGAGAGGAGTTTGGGAGGGATGGCACAGTGAGACAGGAGTCTAGGAGGGATGACACGGTGAGACAGGAGTCTGGGAGGGATGGCACAGTGAGACAGGAGTCTAGGAGGGATGGAACAGTGAGACAGGAGTCTAGGAGGGATGGCACAGTGAGAGAGGAGTCTGGGAGGGATGGCACAGTGAGACAGGAGTCTAGGACGGATGACACGGTGAGACAGGAGTCTGGGAGGGATGGCACAGTGAGACAGGAGTCTAGGAGGGATGGCACAGTGAGACAGGAGTCTGGGAGGGATGGCACGGTGAGACAGGAGTCTGGGAGGGATGACACGGTGAGACAGGAGTCTGGAGGGATGGCACAGTGAGACAGGAGTCTGGGAGGGATGGCACAGTGAGACAGGAGTCTAAGAGGGATGGCACAGTGAGACAGGAATCTAGGAGGGATGGCACGGTGAGACAGGAGTCTAGGAGGGATGGCACGGTGAGACAGGAGTCTAAGAGGGATGGCACAGTGAGACAGGAGTCTAAGAGGGATGGCACAGTGAGACAGGAGTCTGGGAGGGATGGCACGGTGGGACAGGAGTCTGGGAGGGATGGCACGGTGAGACAGGAGTCTAGGAGGGATGGCACAGTGAGACAGGAGTCTAGGAGGGATGGCACGGTGAGACAGGAGTCTGGGAGGGATGGCACGGTGGGACAGGAGTCTGGGAGGGATGGCACAGTGAGACAGGAGTCTAGGAGGGATGGCACGGTGAGACAGGAGTCTGGGAGGGATGGCACGGTGAGACAGGAGTCTGGGAGGGATGGCACAGTGAGACAGGAGTCTGGGAGGGATGGAACGGTGAGACAGGAGTCTAGGAGGGATGGCACGGTGAGACAGGAGTCTGGGAGGGATGGCACAGTGAGACAGGAGTCTGGGAGGGATGGAACGGTGAGACAGGAGTCTAGGAGGGATGGCACGGTGAGACAGGAGTCTAAGAGGGATGGCACAGTGAGACAGGAGTCTGGGAGGGATGGCACGGTGGGACAGGAGTCTAAGAGGGATGGCACGGTGAGACAGGAGTCTGGGAGGGATGGCACGGTGGGACAGGAGTCTGGGAGGGATGGAACGGTGGGACAGGAGTCTGGGAGGGATGGAACGGTGAGACAGGAGGCTAGGAGGGATGGCACGGTGAGACAGAAGTCTAGGAGGGATGGAACAGTGAGACAGGAGCCTAGGAGGGATGGAACAGTGAGACAGGAGTCTGGGAGGGATGGCACGGTGAGACAGGAGTCTGGGAGGGATGGCACGGTGAGACAGGAGTCTAGGAGGGATGGCACAGTGAGACAGGAGTCTGAGAGGGATGGAACAGTGAGACAGGAGTCTGAGAGGGATGGAACAGTGAGACAGGAGTCTGGGAGGGATGGAACAGTGAGACAGGAGTCTAGGAGGGATGGCACGGTGAGACAGGAGTCTGGGAGGGATGGCACAGTGAGACAGGAGTCTGAGAGGGATGGCACGGTGAGACAGGAGTCTGGGAGGGATGGAACAGTGAGACAGGAGCCTGAGAGGGATGGCACGGTGAGACAGGAGTCTGAGAGGGATGGCACGGTGAGACAGGAGTCTGGAGGGATGGCACGGTGAGACAGGAGTCTGAGAGGGATGGCACGGTGAGACAGGAGTCTGAGAGGGATGGAACAGTGAGACAGGAGTCTAAGAGGGATGGCACGGTGAGACAGGAGTCTAGGAGGGATGGAACAGTGAGACAGGAGTCTAAGAGGGATGGCACGGTGAGACAGGAGTCTAGGAGGGATGGCACGGTGAGACATGAGTCTGGGAGGGATGGAACAGTGAGACAGGAGTCTAGGAGGGATGGCACGGTGAGACAGGAGTCTGGGAGGGATGGCACGGTGGGACAGGAGTCTGGGAGGGATGGCACAGTGAGACAGGAGTCTAGGAGGGATGGCACGGTGAGACAGGAGTCTGGGAGGGATGGAACGGTGAGACAGGAGTCTGGGAGGGATGGCACGGTGAGACAGGAGTCTGGGAGGGATGGCACAGTGAGACAGGAGTCTGGGAGGGATGGAACGGTGAGACAGGAGTCTAGGAGGGATGGCACGGTGAGACAGGAGTCTAAGAGGGATGGCACAGTGAGACAGGAGTCTGGGAGGGATGGCACGGTGGGACAGGAGTCTAAGAGGGATGGCACGGTGAGACAGGAGTCTGGGAGGGATGGCACGGTGGGACAGGAGTCTGGGAGGGATGGAACGGTGGGACAGGAGTCTGGGAGGGATGGAACGGTGAGACAGGAGGCTAGGAGGGATGGCACGGTGAGACAGAAGTCTAGGAGGGATGGAACAGTGAGACAGGAGCCTAGGAGGGATGGAACAGTGAGACAGGAGTCTGGGAGGGATGGCACGGTGAGACAGGAGTCTGGGAGGGATGGCACATTCAGAGACAGGAGTCTAGGAGGGATGGCACAGTGAGACAGGAGTCTGAGAGGGATGGAACAGTGAGACAGGAGTCTGAGAGGGATGGAACAGTGAGACAGGAGTCTGGGAGGGATGGAACAGTGAGACAGGAGTCTAGGAGGGATGGCACGGTGAGACAGGAGTCTGGGAGGGATGGCACAGTGAGACAGGAGTCTGAGAGGGATGGCACGGTGAGACAGGAGTCTGGGAGGGATGGCACGGTGAGACAGGAGTCTGGGAGGGATGGCACGGTGAGACAGGAGTCTAGGAGGGATGGCACAGTGAGACAGGAGTCTGAGAGGGATGGAACAGTGAGACAGGAGTCTGGGAGGGATGGCACGGTGGGACAGGAGTCTGGGAGGGATGGAACGGTGGGACAGGAGTCTGGGAGGGATGGAACGGTGAGACAGGAGGCTAGGAGGGATGGCACGGTGAGACAGAAGTCTAGGAGGGATGGAACAGTGAGACAGGAGCCTAGGAGGGATGGAACAGTGAGACAGGAGTCTGGGAGGGATGGCACGGTGAGACAGGAGTCTGGGAGGGATGGCACGGTGAGACAGGAGTCTAGGAGGGATGGCACAGTGAGACAGGAGTCTGAGAGGGATGGAACAGTGAGACAGGAGTCTGAGAGGGATGGAACAGTGAGACAGGAGTCTGGGAGGGATGGAACAGTGAGACAGGAGTCTAGGAGGGATGGCACGGTGAGACAGGAGTCTGGGAGGGATGGCACAGTGAGACAGGAGTCTGAGAGGGATGGCACGGTGAGACAGGAGTCTGGGAGGGATGGAACAGTGAGACAGGAGCCTGAGAGGGATGGCACGGTGAGACAGGAGTCTGAGAGGGATGGCACGGTGAGACAGGAGTCTGGGAGGGATGGCACGGTGAGACAGGAGTCTGGAGGGAAGGCACGGTGAGACAGGAGTCTGAGAGGGATGGCACGGTGAGACAGGAGTCTGAGAGGGATGGAACAGTGAGACAGGAGTCTAAGAGGGATGGCACGGTGAGACAGGAGTCTAGGAGGGATGGAACAGTGAGACAGGAGTCTAAGAGGGATGGCACGGTGAGACAGGAGTCTAGAAGGGATGGCACGGTGAGACATGAGTCTGGGAGGGATGGAACAGTGAGACAGGAGTCTAGGAGGGATGGCACGGTGAGACAGGAGTCTGGGAGGGATGGCACGGTGGGACAGGAGTCTGGGAGGGATGGCACAGTGAGACAGGAGTCTAGGAGGGATGGCACGGTGAGACAGGAGTCTGGGAGGGATGGCACGGTGAGACAGGAGTCTGGGAGGGATGGCACAGTGAGACAGGAGTCTGGGAGGGATGGAACGGTGAGACAGGAGTCTGGGAGGGATGGCACGGTGAGACAGGAGTCTGGGAGGGATGGCATAGTGAGACAGGAGTCTGGGAGGGATGGAACGGTGAGACAGGAGTCTAGGAGGGATGGCACGGTGAGACAGGAGTCTAAGAGGGATAGCACAGTGAAACAGGAGTCTGGGAGGGATGGCACGGTGGGACAGGAGTCTAAGAGGGATGGCACGGTGAGACAGGAGTCTGGGAGGGATGGCACGGTGGGACAGGAGTCTGGGAGGGATGGAACGGTGGGACAGGAGTCTGGGAGGGATGGAACGGTGAGACAGGAGGCTAGGAGGGATGGCACGGTGAGACAGAAGTCTAGGAGGGATGGAACAGTGAGACAGGAGCCTAGGAGGGATGGAACAGTGAGACAGGAGTCTGGGAGGGATGGCACGGTGAGACAGGAGTCTAGGAGGGATGGCACAGTGAGACAGGAGGCTGAGAGGGATGGAACAGTGAGACAGGAGTCTGAGAGGGATGGAACAGTGAGACAGGAGTCTGGGAGGGATGGAACAGTGAGACAGGAGTCTAGGAGGGATGGCACGGTGAGACAGGAGTCTGGGAGGGATGGCACAGTGAGACAGGAGTCTGAGAGGGATGGCACGGTGAGACAGGAGTCTGGTAGGGATGGCACGGTGAGACAGGAGTCTGGAGGGATGGCACGGTGAGACAGGAGTCTGAGAGGGATGGCACGGTGAGACAGGAGTCTGAGAGGGATGGAACAGTGAGACAGGAGTCTAAGAGGGATGGCACGGTGAGACAGGAGTCTAGGCGGGATGGAACAGTGAGACAGGAGTCTAAGAGGGATGGCACGGTGAGACAGGAGTCTAGGAGGGATGGCACGGTGAGACAGGAGTCTGGGAGGGATGGAACAGTGAGACAGGAGTCTAGGAGGGATGGCACGGTGAGACAGGAGTCTGAGAGGGATGGCACGGTGAGACAGGAGTCTGGAGGGATGGAACAGTGAGACAGGAGCCTAGGAGGGATGGCACAGTGAGACAGGAGTCTGGGAGGGATGGCATGGTGAGACAGGAGTCTAAGAGGGATGGCACGGTGAGACAGGAGTCTGAGAGGGATGGCACGGTGAGACAGGAGTCTGGGAGGGATGGAACAGTGAGACAGGAGTCTGAGAGGGATGGCACGGTGAGACAGGAGTCTGGGAGGGATGGAACAGTGAGACAGGAGCCTGAGAGGGATGGCACGGTGAGACAGGAGTCTGGGAGGGATGGCACAGTGAGACAGGAGTCTGAGAGGGATGGCACGGTGAGACAGGAGCCTAGGAGGGATGGAACAGTGAGACAGGAGTCTAGGAGGGATGGAACAGTGAGACAGGAGTCTGGGAGGGATGGCACAGTGAGACAGGAGTCTGGGAGGGATGGAACAGTGAGACAGGAGTCTAGGAGGGATGGAACAGTGAGACAGGAGTCTGGGAGGGATGGCACAGTGAGACAGGAGTCTGGGAGGGATGGCACAGTGAGACAGGAGTCTGAGAGGGATGGAACAGTGAGACAGGAGTCTAGGAGGGATGGCACGGTGAGACAGGAGTCTAGGAGGGATGGCACGGTGAGACAGGAGTCTGGGAGGGATGGCACGGTGAGACAGGAGTCTAGGAGGGATGGCACAGTGAAACAGGAGTCTGGGAGGGATGGCACGGTGAGACAGGAGTCTAGGAGGGATGGCACGGTGATGCAGGAGTCTGGGAGGGATGGCACAGTGAGACAGGAGTCTGGGAGGGATGGCACAGTGAGACAGGAGTCTGAGAGGGATGGCACGGTGAGACAGGAGTCTAAGAGGGATGGCACGGTGAGACAGGAGTAAAACATAAAACTCATGGTACCCTTCGACCAGCTCATATCTGTGTGGCGCTAGAGTCAATGCTCTTCTGCATTAAAACCAAATATCGATCCAGGTTGGATGTGACAGCATCCCCCTTTGAGAAGCTCCGACGCGGCATGAATCAAGCATCCCCATCTCATTAGTGGTTGGGGAGATAATTTCTAGTCAGACTAATTAGCAGTTTACTGTCATAGCCCCACATTAAAAATATGTGATGGTGAGTTGAGCAGACATTCAGAAATACTGTTAGATTGTATTTCAATTGACTGTAATAGATCCCAATAAAAAATAAATAAACATTGACTGTCAATTACATAATTGTTTTTCCACATGGTTGGGCTCGTAATCATTTTCGGATCTCAAAATGAGGTCGTGGGGGACAACATTTTTTGGGAACCCCTAGTTTAAATTCATCTTAGATTAGACGTAATCTAGACTGTAAAATCTAGGTTCAGGATTAAAATCAGAGTTGTATCTTTTAATCTAAGGTTAAATCACTAGTGTATGGTTAGTTACACGTGTCATAATGGATTCACCATAGCGATATGTTCTCGTGTATGGTTAGTTACACGTGTCATAATGGGTTCACCATAGCGATATGTTCTCGTGTATGGTTAGTTACACGTGTCATAATGGATTCACCATAGCGATATGTTCTCGTGTATGGTTAGTTACACGTGTCATAATGGGTTCACCATAGCGATATGTTCTCGTGTATGGTTAGTTACACGTGTCATAATGGGTTCACCATAGCGATATGTTCTCGTGTATGGTTAGTTACACGTGTCATAATGGATTCACCATAGCGATATGTTCTCGTTCTATCCAGGCCTGGTCACCGCTAGACAGCAAAGATAGTTTTCACCTCATCTAAAGTATCTAATTCATTTCATTTTGGGTCAAATAAATGAGCCGGCTAGTTGAGTTTTACATGATAAACCACAAGAGCTGAAATTTTTAAATCACACTACAAAATATAAAGCACATACACAGACATCTGATGAACTTTAACCTCCTCCAGTGGCAGTTTAGATTTAATCCCCAAACTACATTTACATTCGATTTTACAACAAGATTTGATCTTGGTTTTAAGTCAAATGTAAACTTTGTTTAGATGAAGGATTCAATTTAACTAGGATTTAAATTTAAAACTAGGTTTAAAGTTTGTTGGAACAAGATTTATAGATTCAACTTTAAATTTAACTCAGTTTAAGAGTTCATCCATATTGGTGCAACCCACCCCACCCCTCTTAGAAACACACAACCCACCCCATCCCTCTTAGAAACACACAACCCACCCTATCCCTAATAGAAACACACAACCCACCCCATCCCTCTTAGAAACACACAACCCACCCCTCTTAGAAACACACAACCCACCCTATCCCTCTTAGAAACACACAACCCACCCCACACCTCTGAGAAACACAACCCACCCCATCCCTCTTAGAAACACACAACCCACCCCATCCCTTATAGAAACACACAACCCACCCCATCCCTTATAGAAACACACAACCCACCCCATCCCTCTTAGAAACACACAACCCAACCCACCCCTCTGAGAAACACACACCCCCCATCCCTCTTAGAAACACACAACCCACCCCATCCCTCTGAGAAACACACAACCCACCCTCTTAGAAACACACAACCCACCCCACCCCTCTTAGAAACACACAACCCACCCCACCCCTCTTAGAAAACACAACCCACCCCTCTGAGAAACACAACCCACCCCATCCCTCTTAGAAACACACAACCCACCCTCTTAGAAACACACAACCCACCCCACCCTCTTAGAAACACACAACCCACCCCTCTGAGAAACACAACCCACCCCATCCCTCTTAGAAACACACAACCCATCCCTCTTAGAAACACACAACCCACCCCACCCCTCTTAGAAACACACAACCCACTATCCCCAGTCCTCCATCTGCACACACACCCACATACAGCAGTACTAACCTGGGTTGAGAGGGTGGTTGAGAGGCTGGTGGGAGGCTGGGTGAACAGTGCAGAGCGGGAGGATGATCGCAGGACATGTGTTCTCCTGACAGGCTGGTCCTGATGGGGGAGAGGAGAGAACAACAGTGAGAACGGTGACAGAACCGACAGGACGGTGAAAGAACCATCAGAACCGTGACAGAACTGTCAGAACCGTGACAGAACCGTCAGAACCGTGACAGAACCGTCAGAACGGTGACAGAACGGTGACAGAACCGTCAGAACCGTGACAGAACCGATGTGTTGGGTGTGCTGTGTACCGGAAATGTATCCAGCTATTATTTCCTTGAAATAAATATTTTCCATCCAGAAATCAATTAGTATACCTCAGACATTAAACAGCTAATCTCTCTCTGAGCTGAAAGATGCAGAACAGGAACGGGGGCTATATTAACCCCTCACGACTACAACAGGAACGGGGGCTATATTAACCCCTCACGACTACAACAGGGACGGGGGCTATATTAACCCCTCACGACTACAACAGGGACGGGGGCTATATTAACCCCTCACGACTACAACAGGGACGGGGGCTATATTAACCCCTCACGACTACAACAGGACGGGGGCTATATTAACCCCTCACGACTACAACAGGGACGGGGCTATATTAACCCCTCACGACTACAACAGGAACGGGGCTATATTAACCCCTCACGACTACAACAGGGACGGGGGCTATATTAACCCCTCACGACTACAACAGGAACGGGGGCTATATTAACCCCTCACGACTACAACAGGAACGGGGGCTATATTAACCCCTCACGACTACAACAGGAACGGGGGCTATATTAACCCCTCACGACTACAACAGGGACGGGGGCTATATTAACCCCTCACGACTACAACAGGGACGGGGGCTATATTAACCCCTATATTAACCCCTATATTAACCCCTCACGACTACAACAGATTCATGTCTATATTAACCCCTCACGACTGAAACAGGAACAGGGGCTATATTAACCCCTCACGACTGAAACAGGAAAAGGGGCTATATTAACCCCTATATTAACCCCAATATTAACCCCTATATTAACCCCTCACCAGCTGTATTCCTGCCTTTTGTCCCATATCTTTAATGATCCTTTTGTGTTTTCTTACAGCCCTCTGATTGGGCAACATTACAGTGCCACAACACTGAACTGCAGCCACCTAAAAGGATACAGATTACGCCAAATGAATGCATGCCCTATACACATGGAATCACTGGCCCTATAGACATGGAATCACTGGTCCTATACACATGGAATCACTGGCCCTATACACATTGAATCACTGGCCCTATACACATGGAATCACTGGCCCTATACACATGAAATCACTGGTCCTATAGACATGGAATCACTGGTCCTATAGACATGGAATCACTGGCCCTATACACATGGAATCACTGGCCCTATACACATGAAATCACTGGCCCTATACACATGAAATCAATGGACCTATACACATGGAATCACTGGCCCTATACACATGGAATCACTGGCCCTATACACATGAAATCACTGGCCCTATACACGTGGAATCACTGGTCCTATAAAACATGGAATCACTGGCCCTATAGACATGGAATCACTGGCACTATACACATGGAATCACTGGCCCTAAACACATGGAATCACTGGACCTATAGACATGGAATCACTGGTCCTATAGACATGGAATCACTGCCCCTATAGACATGGAATCACTGGCCCTATAGACATGGAATCACTGGCCCTATAGACATGGAATCACTGGCCCTATAGACATGGAATCACTGGTCCTATACACATGGAATCACTGGCCCTATACACATGGAATCACTGGTCCTATAGACATGGAATCACTGGTCCTATACACATGGAATCACTGGCCCTATAGACATGGAATCACTGGTCCTATAGACATGGAATCACTGGCCCTATAGACATGGAATCACTGGCCCTATAGACATGGAATCACTGGTCCTATAGACATGGAATCACTGGCCCTATACACATGGAATCACTGGTCCTATAGACATGGAATCACTGGTCCTATACACATGGAATCACTGGTCCTATAGACATGGAATCACTGGCACTATACACATGGAATCACTGGCCCTATAGACATGGAATCACTGGCCCTATAGACATGGAATGACTGGCCCTATAGACATGGAATCACTGGTCCTATACACATGGAATCACTGGTCCTATAGACATGGAATCACTGGCCCTATAGACATGGAATCACTGGACCTATAGACATGGAATCACTGGTCCTATAGACATGGAATCACTGGTCCTATAGACATGGAATCACTGGACCTATAGACATGGAATCACTGGTCCTATAGACATGGAATCACTGCCCCTATAGACATGGAATCACTGGCCCTATAGACATGGAATCACTGGCCCTATAGACATGGAATCACTGGCCCTATAGACATGGAATCACTGGTCCTATACACATGGAATCACTGGCCCTATACACATGGAATCACTGGTCCTATAGACATGGAATCACTGGTCCTATACACATGGAATCACTGGCCCTATAGACATGGAATCACTGGTCCTATACACATGGAATCACTGGTCCTATAGACATGGAATCACTGGCCCTATAAACATGGAATCACTGGTCCTATACAAATGGAATCTCTGGTCCTATAGTCATGGAATCACTGGTCAATATAGACATAGAATCACTGGTCCTATAGACATGTAATCATTGGTCCTATAGACATGGAATCACTGGTCACTTCCAATAATCCAATTGTATTTGTCACATGCGCCAAATACAACAGACCTTACAGTGAAATGCTGACTGACAAGCCCTTAACCAACAATGCAGTTTCAAAAATATATATATATATATTCTTAAGTCACAAATAAAAGTAACAAATAATTCAAGAGCAGCAGAAAATAACAATAATGAGGCTATATACAGGGGGTACCAGTACAGAGTCAATGTGGAGGCTATATACAGGGGGTACCGGTACAGAGTCAATGTGGAGGCTATATACAGGAGGTACCGGTACAGAGTCAATGTGGAGGCTATATACAGGGTGTTACGGTACAGAGTCAATGTGGAGGCTATATACAGGGGGTACCAGTACAGAGTCAATGTGGAGGCTATATACAGGGGGTACCGGTACAGAGTCAATGTGGAGGCTATATACAGGGGGTACCGGTACAGAGTCAATGTGGAGGCTATATACAGGGGGTACCAGTACAGAGTCAATGTGGAGGCTATATACAGGGGGTACCAGTACAGAGTCAATGTGGAGGCTATATACAGGGGGTACCGGTACAGAGTCAATGTGGAGGCTATATACAGGAGGTACCGGTACAGAGTCAATGTGGAGGCTATATACAGGGTGTTACGGTACAGAGTCAATGTGGAGGCTATATACAGGGTGTTACGGTACAGAGTCAATGTGGAGGCTATATACAGGGGGTACCAGTACAGAGTCAATGTGGAGGCTATATACAGGGTGTACCGGTACAGAGTCAATGTGGAGGCTATATACAGGGTGTACCGGTACAGAGTCAATGTGGAGGCTATATACAGGGGGTACCGGTACAGAGTCAATGTGGAGGCTATATACAGGGGGTACCGGTACAGAGTCAATGTGGAGGCTATATACAGGGGGTACCAGTACAGAGTCAATGTGGAGGTATATACAGGGGGTACCAGTACAGAGTCAATGTGGAGGCTATATACAGGGGGTACCGGTACAGAGTCAATGTGGAGGCTATATACAGGGGGTACCAGTACAGAGTCAATGTGGAGGCTATATACAGGGGGTACCGGTACAGAGTCAATGTGGAGGCTATATACAGGGGGTACCGGTACAGAGTCAATGTGGAGGCTATATACAGGGGGTACCGGTACAGAGTCAATGTGGAGGCTATATACAGGGGGTACCGGTACAGAGTCAATGTGGAGGCTATATACAGGGTGTACCGGTACAGAGTCAATGTGGAGGCTATATACAGGGGGTACCGGTACAGAGTCAATGTGGAGGCTATATACAGGGGTACCGGTACAGAGTCAATGTGGAGGCTATATACAGGGGGTACCGGTACAGAGTCAATGTGGAGGCTATATACAGGGGGTACCGGTACAGAGTCAATGTGGAGGCTATATACAGGGGTACCGGTACAGAGTCAATGTGGAGGCTATATACAGGGTGTACCGGTACAGAGTCAATGTGGAGGCTATATACAGGGTGTACCGGTACAGAGTCAATGTGGAGGCTATATACAGGGGGTACCAGTACAGAGTCAATGTGGAGGATATATACAGGGGGTACCGGTACAGAGTCAATGTGGAGGTTATATACAGGGGGTACCGGTACAGAGTCAATGTGGAGGCTATATACAGGGGGTACCGGTACAGAGTCAATGTGGAGGCTATATACAGGGGGTACCGGTACAGAGTCAATGTGGAGGCTATATACAGGGGGTACCGGTACAGAGTCAATGTGGAGGCTATATACAGGGGGTACCGGTACAGAGTCAATGTGGAGGCTATATACAGGGGGTACCGGTACAGAGTCAATGTGGAGGCTATATACAGGGGGTACCAGTACAGAGTCAATGTGGAGGCTATATACAGGGTGTTACAGTACAGAGTCAATGTGGAGGCTATATACAGGGTGTTACGGTACAGAGTCAATGTGGAGGCTATATACAGGGGCTACCGGTACAGAGTCAATGTGGAGGCTATATACAGGGTTTACCGGTACAGAGTCAATGTGGAGGCTATATACAGGGGGTACCGGTACAGAGTCAATGTGCAGACTATATACAGGGGGTACCGGTACAGAGTCAATGTGGAGGCTATATACAGGGGGTACCGGTACAGAGTCAATGTGGAGGCTATATACAGGGTGTTACAGTACAGAGTCAATGTGGAGGCTATATACAGGGTGTACCGGTACAGAGTCAATGTGGAGGCTATATACAGGGGGTACCGGTACAGAGTCAATGTGGAGGCTATATACAGGGGGTACCGGTACAGAGTCAATGTGGAGGCTATATACAGGGGGTACCGGTACAGAGTCAATGTGGAGGATATATACAGGGGGTACCGGTACAGAGTCAATGTGGAGGTTATATACAGGGGGTACCGGTACAGAGTCAATGTGGAGGCTATATACAGGGGTACCGGTACAGAGTCAATGTGGAGGCTATATACAGGGGGTACCGGTACAGAGTCAATGTGGAGGCTATATACAGGGGGTACCGGTACAGAGTCAATGTGGAGGCTATATACAGGGGGTACCGGTACAGAGTCAATGTGGAGGCTATATACAGGGGGTACCGGTACAGAGTCAATGTGGAGGCTATATACAGGGGTACCAGTACAGAGTCAATGTGGAGGCTATATACAGGGTGTTACAGTACAGAGTCAATGTGGAGGCTATATACAGGGTGTTACGGTACAGAGTCAATGTGGAGGCTATATACAGGGGCTACCGGTACAGAGTCAATGTGGAGGCTATATACAGGGTTTACCGGTACAGAGTCAATGTGGAGGCTATATACAGGGGGTACCGGTACAGAGTCAATGTGCAGACTATATACAGGGGGTACCGGTACAGAGTCAATGTGGAGGCTATATACAGGGGGTACCGGTACAGAGTCAATGTGGAGGCTATATACAGGGTGTTACAGTACAGAGTCAATGTGGAGGCTATATACAGGGGGTACCGGTACAGAGTCAATGTGGAGGTTATATACAGGGGGTACCGGTACAGAGTCAATGTGGAGGCTATATACAGGGGGTACCAGTACAGAGTCAATGTGGAGGCTATATACAGGGGGTACCAGTACAGAGTCAATGTGGAGGCTATATACAGGGTGTTACGGTACAGAGTCAATGTGGAGGCTATATACAGGGGGTACCGGTACAGAGTCAATGTGGAGGCTATATACAGGGGGTACCGGTACAGAGTCAATGTGGAGGCTATATACAGGGGGTACCGGTACAGAGTCAATGTAGAGGCTATATACAGGGGGTACCGGTACAGAGTCAATGTGGAGGCTATATACAGGGAGTACCAGTACAGAGTCAATGTGGAGACTATATACAGGGTGTTACGCTACAGAGTCAATGTGGAGACTATATACAGGGTGTTACGCTACAGAGTCAATGTGGAGACTATATACAGGGTGTTACGCTACAGAGTCAATGTGGAGGCTATATACAGGGGGTACCGGTACAGAGTCAATGTGGAGGCTATATACAGGGGGTACCGGTACAGAGTCAATGTGGAGGCTATATACAGGGGGTACCGGTACAGAGTCAATGTGGAGGCTACATACAGGGAGTACCGGTACAGAGTCAATGTGGAGGCTATATACAGGGGGTACCGGTACAGAGTCAATGTGGAGACTATATACAGGGGGTACCGGTACAGAGTCAATGTGGAGGCTATATACAGGGGGTACCGGTACAGAGTCAATGTGGAGGCTATATACAGGGGGTACCGGTACAGAGTCAATGTGGAGGCTATATACAGGGGGTACCGGTACAGAGTCAATGTGGAGGCTATATACAGGGGGTACCGGTACAGATTCAATGTGGAGGCTTTATACAGGGGCTACCGGTACAGAGTCAATGTGGAGGCTATATACAGGGGCTATCGGTACAGAGTCAATGTGGAGGCTATATACAGGGGGTACCGGTACAGAGTCAATGTGGAGGCTATATACAGGGGGTACCGGTACAGAGTCAATGTGGAGGCTATATACAGGGGGTACCGGTACAGAGTCAATGTGGAGGCTATATACAGGGGGTACCGGTACAGATTCAATGTGGAGGCTATATACAGGGGGTACCAGTACAGAGTCAATGTGGAGGCTATATACAGGGGGTACCGGTACAGAGTCAATGTGGAGGCTATATACAGGGGGTACCGGTACAGAGTCAATGTGGAGGCTATATACAGGGGGTACCGGTACAGAGTCAATGTGGAGGCTATATACAGGGGGTACCGGTACAGATTCAATGTGGAGGCTATATACAGGGGGTACCGGTACAGATTCAATGTGGAGGCTATATACAGGGGGTACCAGTACAGAGTCAATGTGGAGGCTATATACAGGGTGTTACAGTACAGAGTCAATGTGGAGGCTATATACAGGGTGTTACGGTACAGAGTCAATGTGGAGGCTATATACAGGGTGTACCGGTACAGAGTCAATGTGGAGGCTATATACAGGGGGTACCGGTACAGAGTCAATGTGGAGGCTATATACAGGGGGTACCGGTACAGAGTCAATGTGGAGGCTATATAGAGGGTGTACCGGTACAGAGTCAATGTGGAGGCTATATACAGGGTGTACCGGTACAGAGTCAATGTGGAGGCTATATACAGGGGGTACCGGTACAGAGTCAATGTGGAGGCTATATACAGGGGCTACCGGTACAGAGTCAATGTGGAGGCTATATACAGGGTTTACCGGTACAGAGTCAATGTGGAGGCTATATACAGGGGGTACCGGTACAGAGTCAATGTGGAGACTATATACAGGGGGTACCGGTACCGCTGGCAATGTCCCTCCCGTCTTCAAGAGAGCGAGAGTTGCACCCCTTCTGAAAAAACCTACACTCGATCCCTCCGATGTCAACAACTACAGACCAGTATCCCTTCTTTCTTTTCTCTCCAAAACTCTTGAACGTGCCGTCCTTGGCCAGCTCTCCCGCTATCTCTCTCAGAATGACCTTCTTGATCCAAATCAGTCAGGTTTCAAGACTAGTCATTCAACTGAGACTGCTCTTCTCTGTATCACGGAGGCGCTCCGCACTGCTAAAGCTAACTCTCTCTCCTCTGCTCTCATCCTTCTAGACCTATCGGCTGCCTTCGATACTGTGAACCATCAGATCCTCCTCTCCACCCTCTCCGAGTTGGGCATCTCCGGCGCGGCCCACGCTTGGATTGCGTCCTACCTGACAGGTCGCTCCTACCAGGTGGCGTGGCGAGAATCCGTCTCCTCACCACGTGCTCACCACTGGTGTCCCCCAGGGCTCTGTTCTAGGCCCTCTCCTATTCTCGCTATACACCAAGTCACTTGGCTCTGTCATAACCTCACATGGTCTCTCCTATCATTGCTATGCAGACGACACACAATTAATCTTCTCCTTTCCCCTTCTGACGACCAGGTGGCGAATCGCATCTCTGCATGTCTGGCAGACATATCAGTGTGGATGACGGATCATCACCTCAAGCTGAACCTCGGCAAGACGGAGCTGCTCTTCCTCCCGGGGAAGGACTGCCCGTTCCATGATCTCGCCATCACGGTTGACAACTCCATTGTGTCCTCGTCCCAGAGCGCTATGAACCTTGGCGTGATCCTGGACAACACCCTGTCGTTCTCAAATAACATCAAGGCGGTGGCCCGTTCCTGTAGGTTCATGCTCTACAACATCCGCAGAGTACGACCCTGCCTCACACAGGAAGCGGCGCAGGTCCTAATCCAGGCACTTGTCATCTCCCGTCTGGATTACTGCAACTCGCTGTTGGCTGGGCTCCTGCCTGTGCCATTAAACCCCTACAACTCATCCAGAACGCCGCAGCCCGTCTGGTGTTCAACCTTCCCAAGTTCTCTCACGTCACCCCGCTCCTCCGCTCTCTCCACTGGCTTCCAGTTGAAGCTCGCATCCGCTACAAGACCATGGTGCTTGCCTACGGAGCTGTGAGGGGAACGGCACCTCAGTACCTCCAGGCTCTGATCAGGCCCTACACCCAAACAAGGGCACTGCGTTCATCCACCTCTGGCCTGCTCGCCTCCCTACCACTGAGGAAGTACAGTTCCCGCTCAGCCCAGTCAAAACTGTTCGCTGCTCTGGCCCCCCAATGGTGGAACAAACTCCCTCACGACGCCAGGACAGCGGAGTCAATCACCACCTTCCGGAGACACCTGAAACCCCACCTCTTTAAGGAATACCTAGGATAGGATAAAGTAATCCCTCTCACCCCCCCCCTTAAAAGATTTAGATGCACTATTGTAAAGTGGCTGTTCCACTGGATGTCATAAGGTGAAAGCACCAATTTGTAAGTCGCTCTGGATAAGAGCGTCTGCTAAATGACTTAAATGTAAATGTAAATGTACAGAGTCAATGTGGAGGCTATATACAGGGGGTACCGGTACAGAGTCAATGTGGAGGCTATATACAGGGTATTACGGTACAGAGTCAATGTGGAGACTATATACAGGGGGTACCGGTACAGAGTCAATGTGGAGGCTATATACAGGGGGTACCGGTACAGAGTCAACGTGGAGGCTATATACAGGGGGTACCGGTACAGAGTCAACGTGGAGGCTATATACAGGAGGTACCAGTACAGAGTCAATGTGGAGGCTATATACAGGGTTTACCGGTACAGAGTCAATGTGGAGGCTATATACAGGGGTACCGGTACAGAGTCAATGTGGAGACTATATACAGGGTATTACGGTACAGAGTCAATGTGGAGACTATATACAGGGGGTACCGGTACAGAGTCAATGTGGAGGCTATATACAGGGGGTACCGGTACAGAGTCAACGTGGAGGCTATATACAGGAGGTACCAGTACAGAGTCAATGTGGAGGCTATATACAGGGTTTACCGGTACAGAGTCAATGTGGAGGCTATATACAGGGGGTACCGGTACAGAGTCAATGTGGAGACTATATACAGGGTATTACGGTACAGAGTCAATGTGGAGACTATATACAGGGGGTACCGGTACAGAGTCAATGTGGAGGCTATATACAGGGGGTACCGGTACAGAGTCAATGTGGAGGCTATATACAGGGGGTACCGGTACAGAGTCAATGTGGAGGCTATATACAGGGTATTACGGTACAGAGTCAATGTGGAGACTATATACAGGGGGTACCGGTACAGAGTCAATGTGGAGGCTATATACAGGGGGTACCGGTACAGAGTCAACGTGGAGGCTATATACAGGGGGTACCGGTACAGAGTCAACGTGGAGGCTATATACAGGAGGTACCAGTACAGAGTCAATGTGGAGGCTATATACAGGGGGTACCGGTACAGAGTCAATGTGGAGGCTATATACAGGGTTTACCGGTACAGAGTCAATGTGGAGGCTATATACAGGGGGTACCGGTACAGAGTCAATGTGGAGGCTATATACAGGGAGTACCGGTACAGAGTCAATGTGGAGGCTATATACAGGGGGTACCGGTACAGAGTCAATGTGGAGGCTATATACAGGGGTACCGGCACAGAGTCAATGTGGAGGCTATATACAGGGGGTACCTGCACAGAGTTAATGTGGAGGCTATATACAGGGGTACCGGTACAGAGTCAATGTGGAGGATATATACAGGGGTACCGGTACAGAGTCAATGTGGAGGCTATATACAGGGGGTACCGGTACAGAGTCAATGTGGAGGCTATATACAGGGGGTACCCAGAGTCAATGTGGAGGCTATATACAGGGTATTACGGTACAGAGTCAATGTGGAGGCTATATACAGGGGGTACCGGTACAGAGTCAATGTGGAGGCTATATACAGGGGTGCCGGTACAGAGTCAATGTAGAGGCTATATACAGGGGGTACCGGTACAGAGTCAATGTGGAGGCTATATACAGGGAGTACCAGTACAGAGTCAATGTGGAGGCTATATACAGGGTATTATAGTACAGAGTCAATGTGGAGACTATATACAGGGGGTACCGGTACAGAGTCAATGTGGAGGCTATATACAGGGGGTACCGGTACAGAGTCAATGTGGAGGCTATATACAGGGTATTATAGTACAGAGTCAATGTGGAGACTATATACAGGGGGTACCGGTACAGAGTCAATGTGGAGGCTATATACAGGGGGTACCGGTACAGAGTCAATGTGGAGGATATATACAGGAGGTACCAGTACAGAGTCAATGTGGAGGCTATATACAGGGGCTACCGGTACAGAGTCAATGTGGAGGCTATATACAGGGGTACCGGCACAGAGTCAATGTGGAGGCTATATACAAGGGGTACCCGTACAGAGTCAATGTGGAGGCTATATACAGGGGGTACCGGTACAGAGTCAATGTGGAGGCTATATACAGGGGTACCGCTACAGAGTCAATGTGGATGCTATATACAGGGGTACCGGTACAGAGTCAACGTGGAGGCTATAAACAGGGGGTACCGGTACAGAGTCAACGTGGAGGCTATATACAGGGGGTACCGGTACAGAGTCAATGTGGAGGCTATATACAGGGGATACCGTACAGAGTCAATGTGGAGGCTATATACAGGGGCTACCGGTACAGAGTCAATGTGGAGGCTATATACAGGGTTTACCAGTACAGAGTCAATGTGGAGGCTATATACAGGGGGTACCGGTACAGAGTCAATGTGGAGACTATATACAGGGGTACCGGTACAGAGTCAATGTGGAGGCTATATACAGGGGGTACCGGCACAGAGTCAATGTGGAGGCTATATACAGGGGGTACCGGTACAGAGTCAATGTGGAGGCTATATACAGGGGGTACCGGTACAGAGTCAATGTGGAGGATATATACAGGGGGTACCGGTACAGAGTCAATGTGGAGGCTATATACAGGGGGGTACCGGTACAGAGTCAATGTAGAGGCTATATACAGGGTATTACGGTACAGAGTCAATGTGGAGGCTATATACAGGGGGTACCGGTACAGAGTCAATGTGGAGGCTATATACAGGGGGTGCCGGTACAGAGTCAATGTAGAGGCTATATACAGGGGGTACCGGTACAGAGTCAATGTGGAGGCTATATACAGGGAGTACCGGTACAGAGTCAACGTGGAGGCTATATACAGGAGGTACCAGTACAGAGTCAATGTAGAGGCTATATACAGGGTATTACGGTACAGAGTCAATGTGGAGGCTATATACAGGGGCTACCGGTACAGAGTCAATGTGGAGGCTATATACAGGGTTTACTGGTACAGAGTCAATGTGGAGGCTATATACAGGGGTACCGGTACAGAGTCAATGTGGAGACTATATACAGGGGGCACCGGTACAGAGTCAATGTGGAGGCTATATACAGGGGTACCGGCACAGAGTCAATGTGGAGGCTATATACAGGGGGTACCGGTACAGAGTTAATGTGGAGGCTATATACAGGGGGTACCGGTACAGAGTCAATGTGGAGGATATATACAGGGGGTACCGGTACAGAGTCAATGTGGAGGCTATATACAGGGGGGTACCGGTACAGAGTCAATGTGGAGGCTATATACAGGGGGTACCGGTACAGAGTCAATGTGGAGGCTATATACAGGGTATTACGGTACAGAGTCAATGTGGAGGCTATATACAGGGGGTACCGGTACAGAGTCAATGTGGAGGCTATATACAGGGGGTGCCGGTACAGAGTCAATGTAGAGGCTATATACAGGGGGTACCGGTACAGAGTCAATGTGGAGGCTATATACAGGGAGTACCAGTACAGAGTCAATGTGGAGGCTATATACAGGGTATTATAGTACAGAGTCAATGTGGAGACTATATACAGGGGGTACCGGTACAGAGTCAATGTGGAGGCTATATACAGGGGGTACCGGTACAGAGTCAATGTGGAGGCTATATACAGGGTATTATAGTACAGAGTCAATGTGGAGACTATATACAGGGGGTACCGGTACAGAGTCAATGTGGAGGCTATATACAGGGGGTACCGGTACAGAGTCAATGTGGAGGATATATACAGGGGGTACCAGTACAGAGTCAATGTGGAGGCTATATACAGGGGGTACCGGTACAGAGTCAACGTGGAGGCTATATACAGGGGGTACCGGTACAGAGTCAACGTGGAGGCTATATACAGGGGGTACCGGTACAGAGTCAATGTGGAGGCTATATACAGGGGATACCGGTACAGAGTCAATGTGGAGGCTATATACAGGGGCTACCGGTACAGAGTCAATGTGGAGGCTATATACAGGGTTTACCGGTACAGAGTCAATGTGGAGGCTATATACAGGGGGTACCGGTACAGAGTCAATGTGGAGACTATATACAGGGGGTACCGGTACAGAGTCAATGTGGAGGCTATATACAGGGGGTACCGGCACAGAGTTAATGTGGAGGCTATATACAGGGGGTACCGGTACAGAGTCAATGTGGAGGATATATACAGGGGGTACCGGTACAGAGTCAATGTGGAGGCTATATACAGGGGGGTACCGGTACAGAGTCAATGTAGAGGCTATATACAGGGTATTACGGTACAGAGTCAATGTGGAGGCTATATACAGGGGGTACCGGTACAGAGTCAATGTGGAGGCTATATACAGGGGGTGCCGGTACAGAGTCAATGTAGAGGCTATATACAGGGGGTACCGGTACAGAGTCAATGTGGAGGCTATATACAGGGAGTACCGGTACAGAGTCAACGTGGAGGCTATATACAGGAGGTACCAGTACAGAGTCAATGTAGAGGCTATATACAGGGTATTACGGTACAGAGTCAATGTGGAGGCTATATACAGGGGCTACCGGTACAGAGTCAATGTGGAGGCTATATACAGGGTTTACCGGTACAGAGTCAATGTGGAGGCTATATACAGGGGGTACCGGTACAGAGTCAATGTGGAGACTATATACAGGGGGTACCGGTACAGAGTCAATGTGGAGACTATATACAGGGGGTACCGGCACAGAGTCAATGTGGAGGCTATATACAGGGGGTACCGGTACAGAGTTAATGTGGAGGCTATATACAGGGGGTACCGGTACAGAGTCAATGTGGAGGATATATACAGGGGGTACCGGTACAGAGTCAATGTGGAGGCTATATACAGGGGGGTACCGGTACAGAGTCAATGTGGAGGCTATATACAGGGGGTACCGGTACAGAGTCAATGTGGAGGCTATATACAGGGTATTACGGTACAGAGTCAATGTGGAGGCTATATACAGGGGGTACCGGTACAGAGTCAATGTGGAGGCTATATACAGGGGGTGCCGGTACAGAGTCAATGTAGAGGCTATATACAGGGGGTACCGGTACAGAGTCAATGTGGAGGCTATATACAGGGAGTACCAGTACAGAGTCAATGTGGAGGCTATATACAGGGTATTATAGTACAGAGTCAATGTGGAGACTATATACAGGGGGTACCGGTACAGAGTCAATGTGGAGGCTATATACAGGGGGTACCGGTACAGAGTCAATGTGGAGGCTATATACAGGGTATTATAGTACAGAGTCAATGTGGAGACTATATACAGGGGGTACCGGTACAGAGTCAATGTGGAGGCTATATACAGGGGGTACCGGTACAGAGTCAATGTGGAGGATATATACAGGGGGTACCAGTACAGAGTCAATGTGAAGGCTATATACAGGGGCTACCGGTACAGAGTCAATGTGGAGGCTATATACAGGGGGTACCGGTACAGAGTCAATGTGGAGGCTATATACAAGGGGTACCCGTACAGAGTCAATGTGGAGGCTATATACAGGGGGTACCGGTACAGAGTCAATGTGGAGGCTATATACAGGGGGTACCGGTACAGAGTCAATGTGGATGCTATATACAGGGGGTACCGGTACAGAGTCAACGTGGAGGCTATATACAGGGGGTACCGGTACAGAGTCAACGTGGAGGCTATATACAGGGGGTACCGGTACAGAGTCAATGTGGAGGCTATATACAGGGGATACCGGTACAGAGTCAATGTGGAGACTATATACAGGGTGTACCGGTACAGAGTCAATGTGGAGGCTATATACATGGGGTACCGGTACAGAGTCAATGTGGAGGCTATATACAGGGGGTACTGGTACAGAGTCAATGTGGAGACTATATACAGGGGGTACCGGTACAGAGTCAATGTGGAGGCTATATACAGGGGGTACCGGTACAGAGTCAATGTGGAGGCTATATACAGGGGGTACCGGTACAGAGTCAATGTGGAGGCTATATACAGGGGGTACCGGTACAGAGTCAATGTGGATGCTATATACAGGGGGTACCGGTACAGAGTCAACGTGGAGGCTATATACAGGGGGTACCGGTACAGAGTCAACGTGGAGGCTATATACAGGGGGTACCGGTACAGAGTCAATGTGGAGGCTATATACAGGGGATACCGGTACAGAGTCAATGTGGAGGCTATATACAGGGTGTACCGGTACAGAGTCAATGTGGAGGCTATATACATGGGGTACCGGTACAGAGTCAATGTGGAGGCTATATACAGGGGGTACCGGTACAGAGTCAATGTGGAGGCTATATACAGGGGGTACCGGTACAGAGTCAATGTGGAGGCTATATACAGGGGGTACCGGTACAGAGTCAATGTGGAGGCTTTTATTTATGATGCCATGTGCTAACGCTACAGTATGTGCCAATGCTAGCAAAACGCTAGCAAACTCGGAGCGAAACGCTAGCAAACTTGGAGCAAAACGCTAGCAAACTCGGAGCAAAACGCTAGCAAACTCGGAGCAAAACGCTAGCAAACTGGGAGCAAAACGCTAGCAAACTCGGAGCGAAACGCTAGCAAACTCGGAGCGAAACGCTAGCAAACTTGGAGCGAAACGCTAGCAAACTCGGAGCGAAACGCTAGCAAACTCGGAGCGAAACGCTAGCAAACTCGGAGCAAAACACTAGCAGGACACATACAACGCCAGTTTTGCCAAGATCAACATCAAGGAGCTGTTACCCGACCCACAGCCTGTTCTCCCAGCTTCCATCACTCAGACACAGCCTGTTCTCCCTGCTTCCATCACTCAGACACAGCCTGTTCTCCCTGCTTCCATCACTCAGACACAGCCTGTTCTCCCTGCTTCCATCACTCAGACACAGCCTGTTCTCCCTGCTTCCATCACTCAGACACAGACACAGCCTGTTCTCCCTGCTTCCATCACTCAGACACAGACACAGCCTGTTCTCCCTGCTTCCATCACTCAGACACAGCCTGTTCTCCCTGCTTCCATCACTCAGACACAGACACAGCCTGTTCTCCCTGCTTCCATCACTCAGACACAGACACAGCCTGTTCTCCCTGCTTCCATCACTCAGACACAGACACAGCCTGTTCTCCCTGCTTCCATCACTCAGACACAGACACAGCCTGTTCTCCCTGCTTCCATCACTCAGACACAGACACAGCCTGTTCTCCCTGCTTCCATCACTCAGACACAGCCTGTTCTCCCTGCTTCCATCACTCAGACACAGCCTGTTCTCCCAGCTTCCATCACTCAGACACAGCCTGTTCTCCCTGCTTCCATCACTCAGACACAGACACAGCCTGTTCTCCCTGCTTCCATCACTCAGACACAGCCTGTTCTCCCTGCTTCCATCACACAGACACAGACACAACCTGTTCTCCCTGCTTCCATCACTCAGACACAGCCTGTTCTCCCTGCTTCCATCACACAGACACAGACACAACCTGTTCTCCCTGCTTCCATCACTCAGACACAGCCTGTTCTCCCTGCTTCCATCACTTAGACACAGACACAGCCTGTTCTCCCTGCTTCCATCACTCAGACACAGCCTGTTCTCCCTGCTTCCATCCCTCAGACACAGCCTGTTCTCCCTGCTTCCATCACTCAGACACAGCCTGTTCTCCCAGCTTCCATCACTCAGACACAGACACAGCCTGTTCTCCCTGCTTCCATCACTCAGACACAGCCTGTTCTCCCTGCTTCCATCACACAGACACAGCCTGTTCTCCCAGCTTCCATCACTCAGACTCAGACACAGCCTTTTCTCCCTGCTTCCATCACTCAGACACAGCCTGTTATCCCTGCTTCCATCACTCAGACACAGACACAGCCTGTTCTCCCTGCTTCCATCACACAGACACAGACACAGCCTGTTCTCCCTGCTTCCATCACACAGACACAGACACAGCCTGTTCTCCCAGCTTCCATCACTCAGACACAGCCTGTTCTCCCTGCTTCCATCACTCAGACACAGCCTGTTCTCCCTGCTTCCATCACTCAGACACAGACACAGCCTGTTCTCCCTGCTTCCATCACACAGACACAGCCTGTTCTCCCTGCTTCCATCACTCAGACACAGCCTGTTCTCCCTGCTTCCATCACACAGACACAGACACAGCCTGTTCTCCCTGCTTCCATCACTCAGACACAGACACAGCCTGTTCTCCCTGCTTCCATCACTCAGACACAGCCTGTTCTCCCTGCTTCCATCACTCAGACACAGACACAGCCTGTTCTCCCTGCTTCCATCACTCATACACAGCCTGTTCTCCCTGCTTCCATCACTCATACACAGCCTGTTCTCCCTGCTTCCATCACTCAGACACAGACACAGCCTGTTCTCCCTGCTTCCATCACTCAGACACAGACACAGCCTGTTCTCCCTGCTTCCATCACTCAGACACAGACACAGCCTGTTCTCCCTGCTTCCATCACTCAGACACAGCCTGTTCTCCCAGCTTCCATCACTCAGACACAGACACAGCCTGTTCTCCCTGCTTCCATCACACAGACACAGCCTGTTCTCCCAGCTTCCATCACACAGACACAGCCTGTTCTCCCAGCTTCCATCACACAGACACAGCCTGTTCTCCCAGCTTCCATCACTCAGACACAGCCTGTTCTCCCTGCTTCCATCACACAGACACAGCCTGTTCTCCCTGCTTCCATCACTCAGACACAGCCTGTTCTCCCTGCTTCCATCACTCAGACACAGACACAGCCTGTTCTCCCTGCTTCCATCACTCAGACACAGCCTGTTCTCCCAGCTTCCATCACTCAGACACAGACACAGCCTGTTCTCCCTGCTTCCATCACACAGACACAGCCTGTTCTCCCTGCTTCCATCACTCAGACACAGCCTGTTCTCCCAGCTTCCATCACTCAGACACAGACACAGCCTGTTCTCCCTGCTTCCATCACTCAGACACAGCCTGTTCTCCCTGCTTCCATCACACAGACACAGCCTGTTCTCCCAGCTTCCATCACTCAGACTCAGACACAGCCTTTTCTCCCTGCTTCCATCACTCAGACACAGCCTGTTATCCCTGCTTCCATCACTCAGACACAGACACAGCCTGTTCTCCCTGCTTCCATCACACAGACACAGACACAGCCTGTTCTCCCTGCTTCCATCACACAGACACAGACACAGCCTGTTCTCCCTGCTTCCATCACACAGACACAGCCTGTTCTCCCTGCTTCCATCACTCAGACACAGCCTGTTCTCCCTGCTTCCATCACTCAGACACAGCCTGTTCTCCCAGCTTCCATCACTCAGACACAGCCTGTTCTCCCTGCTTCCATCACACAGACACAGCCTGTTCTCCCAGCTTCCATCACTCAGACACAGCCTGTTCTCCCTGCTTCCATCACTCAGACACAGCCTGTTCTCCCTGCTTCCATCACTCAGACACAGACACAGCCTGTTCTCCCTGCTTCCATCACTCATACACAGACACAGCCTGTTCTCCCTGCTTCCATCACTCAGACACAGCCTGTTCTCCCTGCTTCCATCACTCAGACACAGACACAGCCTGTTCTCCCTGCTTCCATCACTCAGACACAGCCTGTTCTCCCTGCTTCCATCACTCAGACACAGACACAGCCTGTTCTCCCTGCTTCCATCACACAGACACAGCCTGTTCTCCCTGCTTCCATCACTCAGACACAGCCTGTTCTCCCTGCTTCCATCACACAGACACAGCCTGTTCTCCCTGCTTCCATCACTCAGACACAGCCTGTTCTCCCTGCTTCCATCACTCAGACACAGACACAGCCTGTTCTCCCAGCTTCCATCACTCAGACACAGACACAGCCTGTTCTCCCTGCTTCCATCACTCAGACACAGACACAGCCTGTTCTCCCTGCTTCCATCACACAGACACAGCCTGTTCTCCCTGCTTCCATCACTCAGACACAGACACAGCCTGTTCTCCCTGCTTCCATCACTCAGACACAGCCTGTTCTCCCTGCTTCCATCACTCAGACACAGCCTGTTCTCCCTGCTTCCATCACTCAGACACAGCCTGTTCTCCCAGCTTCCATCACTCAGACACAGCCTGTTCTCCCTGCTTCCATCACTCAGACACAGCCTGTTCTCCCTGCTTCCATCACTCAGACACAGACACAGCCTGTTCTCCCTGCTTCCATCACTCAGACACAGACACAGCCTGTTCTCCCTGCTTCCATCACTCAGACACAGCCTGTTCTCCCTGCTTCCATCACTCAGACACAACCTGTTCTCCCTGCTTCCATCACTCAGACACAGACACAGCCTGTTCTCCCTGCTTCCATCACTCAGACACAGACACAGCCTGTTCTCCCTGCTTCCATCACTCAGACACAGCCTGTTCTCGCTGCTTCCATCACTCAGACACAGCCTGTTCTCCCTGCTTCCATCACTCAGACACAGACACAGCCTGTTCTCCCAGCTTCCATCACTCAGACACAGCCTGTTCTCCCTGCTTCCATCACTCAGACACAGACACAGCCTGTTCTCCCAGCTTCCATCACTCAGACACAGACACAGCCTGTTCTCCCTGCTTCCATCACACAGACACAGCCTGTTCTCCCTGCTTCCATCACTCAGACACAGACACAGCCTGTTCTCCCTGCTTCCATCACACAGACACAGACACAGCCTGTTCTCCCTGCTTCCATCACTCAGACACAGACACAGCCTGTTCTCCCAGCTTCCATCACTCAGACACAGACACAGCCTGTTCTCCCTGCTTCCATCACACAGACACAGCCTGTTCTCCCTGCTTCCATCACACAGACACAGCCTGTTCTCCCTGCTTCCATCACTCAGACACAGCCTGTTCTCCCTGCTTCCATCACTCAGACACTGCCTGTTCTCCCTGCTTCCATCACTCAGACAGACACAGCCTGTTCTCCCTGCTTCCATCACTCATACACCGCCTGTTCTCCCTGCTTCCATCACTCAGACACAGCCTGTTCTCCCTGCTTCCATCACTCAGACACAGCCTGTTCTCCCTGCTTCCATCACTCAGACACAGCCTGTTCTCCCTGCTTCCATCACTCAGACACAGACACAGCCTGTTCTCCCAGCTTCCATCACTCAGACACAGCCTGTTCTCCCTGCTTCCATCACTCAGACACAGACACAGCCTGTTCTCCCAGCTTCCATCACTCAGACACAGCCTGTTCTCCCTGCTTCATTCACTCAGACACAGCCTGTTCTCCCTGCTTCCATCACTCAGACACAGCCTGTTCTCCCTGCTTCCATCACTCATACACAGACACAGCCTGTTCTCCCTGCTTCCATCACTCAGACACAGACACAGCCTGTTCTCCCTGCTTCCATCACTCAGACACAGCCTGTTCTCCCTGCTTCCATCACTCAGACACAGCCTGTTCTCCCTGCTTCCATCACTCAGACACAGCCTGTTCTCCCTGCTTCCATCACTCAGACACAGCCTGTTCTCCCTGCTTCCATCACTCAGACACAGACACAGCCTGTTCTCCCTGCTTCCATCACACAGACACAGCCTGTTCTCCCTGCTTCCATCACTCAGACACAGACACAGCCTGTTCTCCCTGCTTCCATCACTCAGACACAGCCTGTTCTCCCTGCTTCCATCACTCAGACACAGACACAGCCTGTTCTCCCAGCTTCCATCACTCAGACACAGACACAGCCTGTTCTCCCTGCTTCCATCACTCAGACACAGCCTGTTCTCCCTGCTTCCATCACTCAGACACTGCCTGTTCTCCCTGCTTCCATCACTCAGACAGACACAGCCTGTTCTCCCTGCTTCCATCACTCATACACCGCCTGTTCTCCCTGCTTCCATCACTCATACACCGCCTGTTCTCCCTGCTTCCATCACTCAGACACTGCCTGTTCTCCCTGCTTCCATCACTCAGACACAGCCTGTTCTCCCTGCTTCCATCACTCAGACACAGCCTGTTCTCCCAGCTTCCATCACACAGACACAGCCTGTTCTCCCTGCTTCCATCGCTCAGACACAGCCTGTTCTCCCAGCTTCCATCACACAGACACAGCCTGTTCTCCCTGCTTCCATCACTCAGACACAGACACAGCCTGTTCTCCCTGCTTCCATCACTCAGACACAGCCTGTTCTCCCTGCTTCCATCACTCAGACACTGCCTGTTCTCCCTGCTTCCACCACTCAGACACAGACACAGCCTGTTCTCCCTGCTTCCATCACTCAGACACAGACACAGCCTGTTCTCCCTGCTTCATTCACTCAGACACAGCCTGTTCTCCCTGCTTCCATCACTCATACACAGACACAGCCTGTTCTCCCTGCTTCCATCACTCAGACACAGCCTGTTCTCCCTGCTTCCATCACTCAGACACAGACACAGCCTGTTCTCCCTGCTTCCATCACTCAGACACAGCCTGTTCTCCCTGCTTCCATCACACAGACACAGCCTGTTCTCCCAGCTTCCATCACTCAGACACAGACACAGCCTGTTCTCCCTGCTTCCATCACTCAGACACAGCCTGTTCTCCCTGCTTCCATCACTCAGACACAGCCTGTTCTCCCAGCTTCCATCACACAGACACAGCCTGTTCTCCCTGCTTCCATCACTCAGACACAGACACAGCCTGTTCTCCCTGCTTCCATCACTCAGACACAGCCTGTTCTCCCAGCTTCCATCACACAGACACAGCCTGTTCTCCCTGCTTCCATCACTCAGACACAGACACAGCCTGTTCTCCCTGCTTCCATCACTCAGACACAGCCTGTTCTCCCAGCTTCCATCACTCAGACACAGACACAGCCTGTTCTCCCTGCTTCCATCACTCAGACACAGACACAGCCTGTTCTCCCTGCTTCCATCACTCAGACACAGCCTGTTCTCCCTGCTTCCATCACTCAGACACAGCCTGTTCTCCCTGCTTCCATCACTCAGACACAGTCTGTTCTCCCTGCTTCCATCACTCAGACACAGCCTGTTCTCCCTGCTTCCATCACTCAGACACAGTCTGTTCTCCCTGCTTCCATCACTCAGACACAGCCTGTTCTCCCTGCTTCCATCACTCAGACACAGCCTGTTCTCCCTGCTTCCATCACTCAGACACAGTCTGTTCTCCCTGCTTCCATCACTCAGACACAGACACAGCCTGTTCTCCCTGCTTCCATCACTCAGACACAGACACAGCCTGTTCTCCCTGCTTCCATCACTCAGACACAGACACAGCCTGTTCTCCCTGCTTCCATCACACAGACACAGACACAGCCTGTTCTCCCTGCTTCCATCACACAGACACAGCCTGTTCTCCCTGCTTCCATCACTCATACACAGCCTGTTCTCCCTGCTTCCATCACACAGACACAGACACAGCCTGTTCTCCCTGCTTCCATCACACAGACACAGCCTGTTCTCCCTGCTTCCATCACTCAGACACAGACACAGCCTGTTCTCCCTGCTTCCATCACTCAGACACAGCCTGTTCTCCCTGCTTCCATCACTCAGACACAGCCTGTTCTCCCTGCTTCCATCACTCATACACAGCCTGTTCTCCATTTACATTACATTTAAGTCATTTAGCAGACGCTCTTATCCAGAGCGACTTACAAATTGGTGCATTCACCTTATGACATCCAGTGGAACAGTAGTGCATCTAAATCTTTTAAGGGGGGGGGGGGGTGAGAGGGATTACTTTATCCTATCCTAGGTATTCCTTAAAGAGGTGGGGTTTCAGGTGTCTCCGGAAGGTGGTGATTGACTCCGCTGTCCTGGCGTCGTGAGGGAGTTTGTTCCACCATTGGGGGGCCAGAGCAGCGAACAGTTTTGACTGGGCTGAGCGGGAACTGTACTTCCTCAGTGGTAGGGAGGCGAGCAGGCCAGAGGTGGATGAACGCAGTGCCCTTGTTTGGGTGTAGGGCCTGATCAGAGCCTGGAGGTACTGAGGTGCCGTTCCCCTCACAGCTCCGTAGGCAAGCACCATGGTCTTGTAGCGGATGCGAGCTTCAACTGGAAGCCAGTGGAGAGAGCGGAGGAGCGGGGTGACGTGAGAGAACTTGGGAAGGTTGAACACCAGACGGGCTGCGGCGTTCTGGATGAGTTGTAGGGGTTTAATGGCACAGGCAGGGAGCCCAGCCAACAGCGAGTTGCAGTAATCCAGACGGGAGATGACGAGTGCCTGGATTAGGACCTGCGCCGCTTCCTGTGTGAGGCAGGGTCGTACTCTGCGGATGTTGTAGAGCATGAACCTACAGGAACGGGCCACCGCCTTGATGTTAGTTGAGAACGACAGGGTGTTGTCCAGGATCACGCCAAGGTTCTTAGCGCTCTGGGAGGAGGACACAATGGAGTTGTCAACCGTGATGGCGAGATCATGGAACGGGCAGTCCTTCCCCGGGAGGAAGAGCAGCTCCGTCTTGCCGAGGTTCAGCTTGAGGTGGTGATCCGTCATCCACACTGATATGTCTGCCAGACATGCAGAGATGCGATTCGCCACCTGATCATCAGAAGGGGGAAAGGAGAAGATTAATTGTGTGTCGTCTGCATAGCAATGATAGGAGAGACCATGTGAGGTTATGACAGAGCCAAGTGACTTGGTGTATAGCGAGAATAGGAGAGGGCCTAGAACAGAGCCCTGGGGGACACCAGTGGTGAGAGCACGTGGTGTGGAGACGGATTCTCGCCACGCCACCTGGTAGGAGCGACCTGTCAGGTAGGACGCAATCCAAGCGTGGGCCGCGCCGGAGATGCCCAACTCGGAGAGGGTGGAGAGGAGGATCTGATGGTTCACAGTATCGAAGGCAGCCGATAGGTCTAGAAGGATGAGAGCAGAGGAGAGAGAGTTAGCTTTAGCAGTGCGGAGCGCCTCCGTGATACAGAGAAGAGCAGTCTCAGTTGAATGACTAGTCTTGAAACCTGACTGATTTGGATCAAGAAGGTCATTCTGAGAGAGATAGCGGGAGAGCTGGCCAAGGACGGCACGTTCAAGAGTTTTGGAGAGAAAAGAAAGAAGGGATACTGGTCTGTAGTTGTTGACATCGGGGGATCGAGTGTAGGTTTTTTCAGAAGGGGTGCAACTCTCGCTCTCTTGAAGACGGAAGGGACGTAGCCAGCGGTCAGGGATGAGTTGATGAGCGAGGTGAGGTAAGGGAGAAGGTCTCCGGAAATGGTCTGGAGAAGAGAGGAGGGGATAGGGTCAAGCGGGCAGGTTGTTGGGCGGCCGGCCGTCACAAGACGCGAGATTTCATCTGGAGAGAGGGGGAGAAAGAGGTCAGAGCACAGGGTAGGGCAGTGTGAGCAGAACCAGCGGTGTCGTTTGACTTAGCAAACGAGGATCGGATGTCGTCGACCTTCTTTTCAAAATGGTTGACGAAGTCATCTGCAGAGAGGGAGGAGGGGGGAGGAGGATTCAGGAGGGAGGAGAAGGTTGCAAAGAGCTTCCTAGGGTTAGAGGCAGATGCTTGGAATTTAGAGTGGTAGAAAGTGGCTTTAGCAGCAGAGAGAGAAGAGGAAAATGTAGAGAGGAGGGAGTGAAAGGATGTCAGGTCTGCAGGGAGGCGAGTTTTCCTCCATTTCCGCTCGGCTGCCCGGAGCCCTGTTCTGTGAGCTCGCAATGAGTCGTTGAGCCACGGAGCGGGAGGGGAGGACCGAGCCGGCCTGGAGGATAGGGGACATAGAGAGTCAAAGGATGCAGAAAGGGAGGAGAGGAGGGTTGAGGAGGCAGAATCAGGAGATAGGTTGGAGAAGGTTTGAGCAGAGGGAAGAGATGATAGGATGGAAGAGGAGAGAGTAGCGGGGGAGAGAGAGCGAAGGTTGGGACGGCGCGAACCCATCCGAGTAGGGGCAGTGTGGGAAGTGTTGGATGAGAGCGAGAGGGAGAAGGATACAAGGTAGTGGTCGGAGACTTGGAGGGGAGTTGCAATGAGGTTAGTGGAAGAACAGCATCTAGTAAAGATGAGGTTGAGCGTATTTCCTGCCTTGTGAGTAGGGGGGGAAGGTGAGAGGGTGAGGTCAAAAGAGGAGAGGAGTGGAAAGAAGGAGGCAGAGAGGAATGAGTCAAAGGTAGACGTGGGGAGGTTAAAGTCGCCCAGAACTGTGAGAGGTGAGCCGTCCTCAGGAAAGGAGCTTATCAAGGCATCAAGCTCATTGATGAACTCTCCGAGGGAACCTGGAGGGCGATAAATGATAAGGATGTTAAGCTTGAAAGGGCTGGTAACTGTGACAGCATGGAATTCAAAGGAGGCGATAGACAGATGGGTAAGGGAGAAAGAGAGAATGACCACTTGGGAGAGATGAGGATCCGGTGCCACCACCCCGCTGACCAGAAGCTCTCGGGGTGTGCGAGAACACGTGGACAGACGAAGAGAGAGCAGTAGGAGTAGCAGTGTTGTCTGTGGTGATCCATGTTTCCGTCAGTGCCAAGAAGTCGAGGGACTGGAGGGAGGCATAGGCTGAGATGAACTCTGCCTTGTTGGCCGCAGATCGGCAGTTCCAGAGGCTACCGGAGACCTGGAACTCCACGTGGGTCGTGCGCGCTGGGACCACCAGATTAGGGTGGCCGCGGCCACGCGGTGTGGAGCGTTTGTATGGTCTGTGCAGAGAGGAGAGAACAGGGATAGACAGACACATAGTTGACAGGCTACACAAGAGGCTACGCTAATGCAAAGGAGATTGGAATGACAAGTGGACTACACGTCTCGAGTGTTCAGAAAGTTAAGCTTACGTAGCAAGAATCTTATTGACTAAAATGATTAAAATGATACAGTACTGCTGAAGTAGGCTAGCTGGCAGAGGCTGCGTTGTTGACTATGTAGGCTAGCTGGCAGTGTCTGCGTTGTTGACACTACACTAATCAAGTCGTTCCGTTGAGTGTAATGGTTTCTACTGTGCTACTGTGCTGCTATTCGGGGCTAGCTGGCTAGCTAGCAGTGTTGATTTACGTTACGCTGCGTTAAAAGAACGACAATAGCTGGCTAGCTAACCTAGGAAATCGCTCAAGACTACACAATTATCTTTGATACAAAGACGGCTATGTAGCTAGCTACGATCAAACAAATCAAGCCGTTGTACTGTAATGAAATGAAAAATGTGATACTACCTGTGGAGCGAAGCGAAATGCGACCGGATTGTTGAGTGCGGAAGTTCTGTTACGTTAAGGACGACGAATAGCTGGCTAGCTAACCTCGGTAAATTAAGATAATCACTCTAAAACTACACACTCTAAACTACACAATTATCTTGGATACGAAGACAGCAAAGACAACTATGTAGCTAGCTAACACTACACTAATCAGTCGTTCAGTTGAGTGTAAGTTGTGCTGCTAATCGGTAGACGGTGGACTAGCTAACGGTAGACGTTAGCTAGCTAGCTAGCTGCAGGGCGGTGTAGACTGCGTTAGGACGACGAAATACGATAATTACGCAATTATCTATGATACAAAGACGGCTATGTAGCTAGCTAAGAAGAGTACCGTTGTACTATAATGAAATGTAATGAAATGTAATACTACCTGCGGACCGAGTGCAGATGCGACCGCTCGCTCCAACCCGGAAGTCACCTAAACAGGTGTTCTCCCTGCTTCCATCACTCAGACACAGCCTGTTCTCCCAGCATCCATCACTCAGACACAGACACAGCCTGTTCTCCCAGCTTCCATCACTCAGACACAGACACAGCCTGTTCTCCCTGCTTCCATCACTCAGACACAGCCTGTTCTCCCTGCTTCCATCACTCAGACACAGACACAGGCTGTTCTCCCTGCTTCCATCACTCAGACACAGACACAGCCTGTTCTCCCTGCTTCCATCACTCAGACACAGACACAGCCTTCAAGATATGACAAGATGATGTCTATATCATGTACTCTACACATCATAGTGTCTGAACGTATAATGACTAGATGATGTCCAGAGCCCTATGGGTAACGTAGTGCACTAATTCAGACCAGAGGCCTATGGGTAATGTAGTGCACTACTTTAGAGCAGAGCCCTATGGGTAACGTAGTGCACTAGTTTAGACCAGAGGCCTATGGGTAACGTAGTGCACTAGTTTAGACCAGAGGTCTATGGGTAACGTAGTGCACTAGTTTAGACCAGAGGCCTATGGGTAACGTAGTGCACTAGTTTAGACCAGAGGCCTATGGGTAATGTAGTGCACTACTTTAGAGCAGAGCCCTATGGGTAACGTAGTGCACTAGTTTAGACCAGAGGCCTATGGGTAACGTAGTGCACTAGTTTAGACCAGAGGCCTATGGGTAACGTAGTGCACTAGTTTAGACCAGAGGCCTATGGGTAACGTAGTGCACTAGTTTAGACCAGAGGCCTATGGTTAACGTAGTGCACTAGTTTAGACCAGAGGCCTATGGGTAACGTAGTGCACTAGTTTAGACCAGAGGCCTATGGGTAACATACCAAAAATATTTCCCGCTCCAGTTGGCGTGGCATTCACACCCAAATGAAAACGCACAACGAGAGGACAGGACACACACACACACACACATACACACAGACACACACACACACACACACACACACACACACACACACGGTGAGAGGAGAAGGGACAGATTAGATAGACACACATGATAGAAGAAGTAGACATTGTGAAAGGAGACAGGTGAGAGGAGAGGGGATAGATGAGCCCTTCATCTCTCTCTCTCCTTCTCCCTCTCTCTCCCTCCATTCACTTGCCCTACCAGTCAGAGATGTTTGTATCCCAAGGGGAACAGGGGGAGGAGGGGGAAGGAGATGGGAGGCTGCAGGCAATCTCTCAGGCCACAGAGAGGGGAGATACAGTAGAGAGGAGAGAGAGAGAAAGTAGAGAGAGAGAGAGAGGGGAGAGGAGAGAAACTAGAGGGAGATCAAATCAAATCAAATTTTATTTGTCACATACACATGGTTAGCAGATGTTAATGTGAGTGTAGTGAAATGCTTGTGCTTCTAGTTCCGACAATGCAGTAATAACCAACAAGTAATCTAACATAACAATTCCAAAACTACTACCTTATACACACACAAGTGTAAAGGGATAAAGAATATGTACATAAAGATATATGAGTGAGTGATGGTACAGAGCGGCATAGGCAAGATGCAGTAGATGGTATTGAGTGCAGTATATACATATGAGATGAGTATGTAAACAAAGTGGCATAGTTTAAAGGAGAGGGAGAGAGAGAGAGAGTAGAGAGATAGAGTAGAGAGAGAGAGAGTAGAGAGAGGGGGGAGAGGGAGAGTAGAGAAACTAGAGTGAGATGAGGAGAGGGAGAGAGAGTAGAGAGAGGGGGAGAGTAGAGAGGAGAGATAAAGTAGAGGAGAGAGAGAGTAGAGAGAGGGGGGAGAGGAGAGAAACTAGAGGGAGATGAGGAGAGAGAGAGAGAGAGAGAAAGAGAGAGAGAGAGAGAAAGAGAGAGAGAGAGAGAGGGAGAGACAGAGAGAGAGAGAGAGAGAGAGAGAGACAGAGAGACAGAGACAGAGAGAGAGAGAGAGAGAGAGAGAGAGAGAGAGAGACAGACAGACAGAGAGAGAGAGAGAGAGAGACTAGAGGGAGATGAGGAGAGGGAGAGAGTAGAGAGAGAGAGAGAGAGAGAGAGAGAGAGAGAGAGAGAGAGAGATTAATATAAGAGAGATGCACTTCCTCCTCCTTTGAAAACATATATATATAACTCACCAGGAGATTCATTATTTGAAGAAATCACTAAAGTTATTTTATTAAGTCCAGAGGAAAAACTAAAAATACTGTTTTAGACAGAGAGAGAAGAATAGAGGAGAGAGAGTGACATGACATTTCAGTCACCTACCGCCCACACACTATGCTACCTCACACACACACACACACACACACACACACACACACACACACACACACACACACACACACACACACACAATATGCTACCTCACACACACACACACACACGCACATGCTAACGCACACAGTGAAAGATTTCCCCCATTTTCTTTTCCTCGGCGATTCATCATGACCGCCAAAGAGAGAGAGAGAGCTGGGCAGCAGCACCAGCAGGTCTGCAGTGAGACAGGACAGGAGATTCCTGACACAGAGCCACCACAGCAGAGCATCCGTCGCTTCCCAAACTCCTTGCTCCGGGCCAAACGCCACAGACGAGAGTTGGTTCTCCTCCGAGTCTGGCTCGGAGTTCCTCCCTGACGAACGCAAACAAAGTCTAAAACCCTTCTGATTGGTCCCAGAAAACGATGGGTTGAGTCAGAGCCAGAACACAGGTGGGCAAATATCCTTTTTTTTTTGGGGGGGGGGGGGGTATAGTTTCCTTTTATTGGTTAGAGATGAGCCAATCGCTGACGGCTATGAGTTGTACGACACCCCTCAACTTTGATCACCAACGACTTCATTGACGTCAGTCTCAGATGTAGCTCACAGAGCAACGGAAGTATTGAGTTTGAGAGAGAGAGAGGCTGGGAGGGAGAGAGAAAGAGAGAGGCTGGGAGGGAGGGAGAGCGAAAGAGAGATGCTGGGATGGAGAGGGAGTCTGGGAGGGAGAGAGAGAGACTGGGAGGGAGAGAGAAAGAGAGAGGCTGGGAGGGAGAGAGAAAGAGAGAGGCTGGGAGGGAGAGAGAGAGAGACTGGGGGAGAGAGAGAGAGAGAGAAAGAGAGAGACTGACTGGAGGGAGAGAGAGAGAGAGAGACTGGGGGGAGAGAGAGAGAGAGAAAGAGAGAGACTGGGAGGGAGAGAGAAAGAGAGAGGCTGGGAGGGAGAGAGAAAGAGAGAGGCTGGGAGGGAGAGAGAAAGAGAGAGGCTGGGAGAGAGAAAGAGAGAGACTGGGAGGGAGAGAGAGAAAGAGAGAGGCTGGGAGGGAGATAGAAAGAGAGAGACTGGGAGGGAGAGAGAAAGAGAGAGGCTGGGAGGGAGAGAGAGAGAGAGAAAGAGAGAGACTGGGAGGGAGAGAGAGAAAGAGAGTTGTTGGGAGGGAGTGTTCTATTTAGCCAGGGCCCGTGGTTCTATTTAGCCAGGGCCCGTGGGGTTCTATTTAGCCAGGGCCCGTGGGGTTCTATTTATTCAGGGCCCATGGGGTTCTATTTAGCCAGGGCCCGTGGGGCCTGTAGGGTTCTATTTAGCCAGGGCCCGTGGGGTTCTATTTAGCCAGGGCCCGTGGGGTTCTATTTAGCCAGGGCCCGTGGGGTTCTATTTAGCCAGGGCCCATAGGGTTCTATTTCGCCAGGGCCCGTGGGGTTCAATTTGGTATTATAATTGTTTTTATTTTACCTTTATTTAACCAGGCAAGTCAGTTAAGAACAAATTCTTATTTTCAATGACG
>NC_088411.1:45652194-45702194 GCF_034236695.1 Oncorhynchus nerka
CACTATGCTACCTCACACACACACACTATGCTACACTATGCACACACACACTATGCTACCTCACACACACACACACACACTATGCTACCTGCTACCTCACACACACACTATGCTACCTCACACACACACACACTATGCTACCTCACACACACACTATGCACACACACTATGCTACCTCACACACACACTATGCTACCTCACACACACACTATGCTACCTCACACACACACTATGCTACCTCACACACACACACTATGCTACCTCACACACACTATGCACACACACACACACTATGCTACCTCACACACACACACACACACACTATGCTACCTCACACACACACACACACTATGCTACCTCACACACACACACTATGCTACCTCACACACACACACTATGCTACCTCACACACACACTATGCCACACACACACTACACACTATGCTACACACACACACTATGCTACCTCACACACACACTATGCTACCTCACACACACACTATGCTACCTCACACACACTATGCTACCTCACACACACACTATGCTACCACACACACCTCACACACACACTATGCTACCTCACACACACACACACACACACACACACACACTATGCTACCTCACACACACACACTATGCTACCTCACACACACACACACCTCACACACACACTATGCTACCTCACACACACTATGCACCACACACACACACTATGCTACCTCACACACACACACACTATGCTACCTCACACACACACACACACACTATGCTACCTCACACACACACACACTATGCTACCTCACACACACACACTACCACACACACACTATGCTACCTCACACACACACACTACACTACCTACACACACACACACTATGCTACCTCACACACACACACTATGCTACCTCACACACACACACTATGCTATGCACACACACACTATGCACACACACACACTATGCTACCTCACACACACACTATGCTACCTCACACACACTATGCTACCTCACACACACACTATGCTACCTCACACACACACACTATGCTACCTCACACACACACTATGCTACCACACACACTATGCTACCTCACACACACACACACACACACACACATGCTACCTCACACACACACACTACACTGCACACACACACACACACACACTATGCTACCTCACACACACACACACACACACTATGCTACCTCACACATACACTATGCTACCTCACACACACACTATGCTACCTCACACACACACACACACACACACACACACACTATGCTACCTCACACACACACTATGCTACCTCACACACACACACTATGCTACCTCACACACACACTATGCTACCTCACACACACACTATGCTACCTCACACACACACTATGCTACCTCACACACACACACACACTATGCTACCTCACACACACTATGCTACTTCACACACACACACTATGCTACCTCACACACACACACTATGCTACCTGCACATACACACTATGCTACACACACACACTATGCTACCTCACACACACACACTATGCTACCTCACACACACACTATGCTACCTCACACACACACACTATGCTACTCCACACACACACACTATGCTACCTCACACACACTATGCTACCTCACACACACACACACACTATGCTACCTCACACACACACTACACACACACTATGCTACCTCACATACACACTATGCTACCTCACACACACACTATGCTACCTCACACACACTATGCACACACACACACTATGCTACCTCACACACACACTATGCTACCTCACACACACACACACTATGCTACCTCACACACACACACTATGCTACCTCACACACACACACACTACCTCACTATGCTCACACACACATGCTACCTCACACACACACTATGCTACCTCACACACACACTATGCTACCTCACACACACACTATGCTACCTCACACACACACACACACACACACACACTATGCTACCTCACACACACACACCTATGCTACCTCACACACACACACTATGCTACCTCACACACACACACACTATGCTACCTCACACACACTACTACACTCACACACACACACTATGCTACCTCACACACACACTATGCTACCTCACACACACACACTATGCTACCTCACACACACACACATGCTACCTCACACACACACTATGCTACCTCACACACACACTATGCTACCACACACACACACACACACACACTATGCTACCACACACACACACACTATGCTACCTCACACACACACTATGCTCACACACACACTATGCACACACACACACACTATGCTACCTCACACACACTATGCTACCTCACACACACACTATGCTACCTCACACACACACTATGCTACCTCACACACACACTATGCTACCTCACACACATGCTACTACACACACACTATGCTACCTCACACACACACACTATGCTACCACACACACACACTATGCTACACACACACTATGCTACCACACACACACTATGCTACTATGCACACACACACACACACTATGCTACCTCACACACACACACACTATGCTACCTCACACACACACTATGCTACCACTCACACACACACACACTACCTCACACACACTATGCTACCTCACACACACACACTATGCTACCACACACACACACACACTATGCTACCTCACACACACACACTATGCTACCTCACACACACACACTATATGCTACCTCACACACACACACTATGCTACCACACACACACACACTATGCTACCTCACACACACACTATGCTACCTCACACACACACTATGCTACCTCACACACACACTATGCTACCTCACACACACACACTATGCTACCTCACACACACACTATGCTACCTCACACACACACTATGCTACCTCACACACACACTATGCTACCTCACACACACACTATGCTACCTCACACACACACTATGCTACCTCACACACACACACACACACACACACACACACACTATGCTACCTCACACACACACTATGCTACCTCACACACACACACACTATGCTACCTCACACATACACACACTATGCTACCTCACATACACACTATGCTACCTCACACACACACTATGCTACCTCACACACACACTATGCTACCTCACACACACACACTATGCTACCTCACACACACACACTATGCTACACTGCTACCTCACACACACACATGCTACACACACACACTATGCTACCACACACACACACACACACACTATGCTACCTCACACACACACACACTATGCTACCTCACACACACACACCTGCTATGCTACACTCTACACACACACACTACACACTCACACACACACTATGCTACCACACACACACTATGCTACTCACACACACACACTACACACACACACACTATGCTACCTCACACACACACTATGCTACCTCACACATACACTATGCTACCTCACACACACACTATGCTACCTCACACACACACACACACACACACACACTATGCTACCTCACACACACACTATGCTACCTCACACACACACACTATGCTACCTCACACACACACTATGCTACCTCACACATACACACTATGCTACTTCCACACACACACACTATGCTACCTCACACACACACACACACTATGCTACCACACACACACTCTACCTCACACACACACACTATGCTACCTCACACACACACTATGCTCACACACACTATGCACACACACACACTATGCTACCTCACACACACACACACTATGCTACCTCACACACACACACTATGCTACCTCACACACACACACACTATGCTACCTCACATACACACTATGCTACCTCACACACACACTATGCTACCTCACACACACTATGCTACCATACACTATGCACACACACACTATGCTACCTCACACACACACACACTATGCTACCTCACACACACACACTACACACACTATGCTACCTCACACACACACTATGCTACCTCACACACACACTACACTATGCTACCTCACACACACACACTATGCTACCTCACATACACACACACTATGCTACCTCACACACACACACTATGCTACCTCACACACACACACTATGCTACCTCACACACACACTATGCTACCTCACACACACACACACTATGCTACCTCACACACACACACTATGCTACCTCACACATACACACACTATGCTACCTCACATACACACTATGCTACCTCACACACACACTATGCTACCTCACACACACTATGCTACCTCACACACACACTATGCTACCACACACACACACACTATGCTACCTCACACACACACACACTATGCTACCTCACACACACACACTATGCTACCTCACACACACACACTATGCTACCTCACACACACACACACTATGCTACCTCACACACACACTATGCTACCTCACACATACACTATGCTACTTCACACACACACTATGCTACCTCACACACACACACACACACTATGCTACCACATCACACACACACTCACACACACACTATGCTACCTCACACACACACTATGCTACCTCACACACACACTATGCTACCTCACACACACACACACACACACACACACACACTATGCTACCTCACACACACACTATGCTACCTCACACACACACACTATGCTACCTCACACACACACTATGCTACCTCACACATACACTATGCTACTTCACACACACACTATGCTACCTCACACACACACACTATGCTACCTCACACACACACACTATGCTACCTCACACACACACTATGCTACTTCACACACACACACTATGCTACCTCACACACACACTATGCTACCTCACACACACACTATGCTACCTCACACACACACTATGCTACCTCACATACACACTATGCTACCTCACACACACACTATGCTACCTCACACACACTATGCTACCTCACACACACACTATGCTACCTCACACACACACACACACTATGCTACCTCACACATACACACACTATGCTACCTCACACACACACTATGCTACCTCACACACACACTATGCTACCTCACACACACACTATGCTACCTCACACACACACACTATGCTACCTCACACACACACACACTATGCTACCTCACACACACACACTATGCTACCTCACACACACACACTATGCTACCTCACACACACACTATGCTACCTCACACACACACTATGCTACCTCACACACACACACTATGCTACCTCACACACACACTATGCTACCTCACACACACAAGTAACGTGCGGGTGGACTCAAAACCAGCCGTTAGAGAAGCGGGGTGGGCGGATTTGGGGTCATGAAATATTGTGTGGATGAAGGGTGGGCTGAACGCATAAAGAGAAAAACAATGTATTCACAATCCATAACTGTCTCATTCATATCTACAGGCTACAGAGAGGTGTTTCTGTCATTAGAGGATGATAGCTATGTTGTGTGTGATGATTTTGTATAGCGATTCTCCTGCAGAATTAAGCATTTCTTGCAGTAAAAGTATACATTTTGACTCGGAGTGAAGAAATATGATTTTTTTCTTTCTTTCAGCATCTTGAGAGAATGAATGTGCGGTTAGGGACCGTCTGTAAAGGTGTTATCTTTATCAGCATCATAAAAGCTGATAGTATTTCTAGGACAGTTAGGGACCGTCTGTAAAGGTGTTATCTTTATCAGCATCATAAAAGCTGATAGTATTTCTAGGACAGTTAGGGACCGTATGTAAAGGTGTTATCTTTATCAGCATCATAAAAGCTGATAGTATTTCTAGGACAGTTAGGGACCGTATGTAAAGGTGTTATCTTTATCAGCATCATAAAAGCTGATAGTATTTCTAGGACAGTTAGGGACCGTATGTAAAGGTGTTATCTTTATCAGCATCATAAAAGCTGATAGTATTTCTAGGACAGTTAGGGACCGTATGTAAAGGTATTTATCAGCATCATAAAAGCTGATAGTATTTCTAGGACAGTTAGGGACCGTATGTAAAGGTATTTATCAGCATCATAAAAGCTGATTGTATTTCTACCACATAAAATATGCATAATATCCGAACTGAAAACTTATCAAAAAAACATGTTGGGTCGTTTTTAACAACTTTTACATTTCTTAAACCGGTCAAACTGATGTCATTTTGCACTGAAAATCTTTCCTGTTTCTTTTGGAGGCCTATTGCATTTTCACCCCGGTTCCTAAACATGTTTGCTGCACCGAGATGGAAAAGGAAAGAGAAAGAACGAAAGCTTTAATCGAGTTTATCAATTTATGACATTATTACAGTGAGCAAAGGGTTGATTTAGTCTCCACGGCAGTAATGACAGAAGAGGAGTTGCATGTATCTATCTATCCTATCTATCTAATTGTAGAGAAGTTAACAAATATCCTGCAATTATCATCAAAAAAAATGGCCTGTCAAAACCTACAGCGCATTTTCTATGTATGCGGATTAGTCGTCAGATTTTCACTTTATCATTTTTGTTTTGTTTATTTAACGAGTTAGTTAAGAAGAAATTCTTATTTACTTCCACCGGCCGAACCAGGGTGTCTGTAGTTACGCCTCTAGAGCTGAGATGCAGTGCCTTAGACCGCTGCGCCACTCGGGAGCCCATATTGTATAGTCGGACCGTTGTGGATGGATTATTAGCGATTGCGGGTGGGTGAGGGTAAACAAACAGCTGACACGCGCATCACTAACACACCTGGGTACATACATCACGTAGACACAGACACACACACTGTGGAGACAGAATGGAGTGGAGTGAGAGAAAGAGAGAGAGAGAGAGAGACAGAGAGCGAGAACGAGAGCGAGAGAGACAGAGACAGAGACAGAGAGAGAGAGAGAGAGAGAGAGGGATGGAGAGACAGAGAGAGAAAGAGAGAGAGAGAGAGAGTGAGACAGAGACAGAGAGAGAGAGAGAGAGAGACAGGGAGAGAGAGACAGAGACAGAGCGAGAGGGAGAGAGAGAGAGAGAGACAGAGACAGAGACAGAGCGAGAGAGAGAGAGAGAGAGAGAGAGAGAGAGAGAGAGAGAAAGAGAGAGAGAGAGAGAGTGAGAGAAAGAGAGAGAGAGAGTGAGACAGAGACAGAGACAGAGACAGAGACAGAGACAGAGAGAGAGAGAGAGAGAGAGATGTTTACTGTTCATCTACTTCACTTGCTTTGGCAATGTTAACATATATGTTTCCCATGCCAATAAATCCCGTAAATTGAAAATGGAGGGAGAGAGGGGGAGAGAAAGAGAGACAGAGAGAGAGAAAGAGAGACAGAGAGAGAGAAAGAGAAACCTTCAATGAAAGAAAGGACTTTTTCCCTTGTGTTCGTTCGATGAGCGTTACCACAGCAACTCAGCTGCCTGGCCGGCTTTGTGGCCATGAAAAGGTCAGGAATACTGTACATGAACATACGTCTCTATTTCTCCCTTCATCTATCTCCTCTCCCTCCATCCCTCTCCTCTCCATCCATCCCTCTCCTCTCCCTCCCTCCATCCCTCTCCTCTCCCTCCATCCCTCTCCTCTCCCTCCATCCCTCCCTCTCCCCTCTCTCCATCCCTCCCTCTCCCCTCTCTCCATCCCTTCCTATCCCTCCATCCCTCCCTCTGCCCTCTCTCCATCCCTTCCTCTCCCTCCATCTCTCTCCCTCTCCCTCCATCTCTCTCTCCTCTCCCTCCATCCCCCTCTCTCCATCCCTCTCCCCTCCATCCATCCATCCCTCTCCTCTCCTCTCCCTCCATCCCTCTCCTCTCCCTCCATCCATCCCTCTCCTCTCCCTCCATTTCTCTCTCCTCTCCCTCCATCCCCCTCTCTCCATCCCGCCCTCTCCCTCTCTCCATCCCTTCCTCTCTCTCCATCTCTCCTCTCCCTCCATCCCCCTCTCTCCATCCCTCCCTCTCCCCTCTCTCCATCCCTTCATCTCTCTCTCCTCTCCCTCCATCTCTCTCTCCTCTCCCTCCCCTCTCCCCTCCCTCCCTCCATCCATCTCTTTCCTCTCCTCCATCCCCCTCTCTCTCTCCCTCTCCCCTCCATCCATCCATCCCTCTCCTCTCCTCTCCCTCCATCCCTCTCCTCTCCCTCCATCCATCCCTCTCCTCTCCCTCCATTTCTCTCTCCTCTCCCTCCATCCCCCTCTCTCCATCCCGCCCTCTCCCCTCTCTCCATCCCTTCCTCTCTCTCCATCTCTCCTCTCCCTCCATCCCCTCTCTCCATCCCTCCCTCTCCCCTCTCTCCATCCCTTCATCTCTCTCTCTCTCCCTCCATCTCTCTCTCCTCTCCCTCCCTCTCCCTCTCCCCTCCCTCCCTCCATCCATCTCTCTTTCCTCTCCCTCCATCCCCCTCTCTCTCTCCCTCTCTCCCTCCATCTCTCTCCTCTCCCTCCACCCCCTCTCTCCCTCTCTCTCCCTCCCTCCATCTCTTTCTCCTCTCCCTCCATCCCCCTCTCTCCCTCTCTCTCCCCTCCCTCCATCTCTTTCTCCTCTCCCTCCATCCCTCCCTCTCCCCTCTCTCTGCTATTATGTCTCTCCCTCCATCCCTCCCTCTCCCCTCTCTCTGCTATTATGTCTCTCCCTCCATCCCCCTCTCTCCCGCTAGTATGTCTCTCCCTCCATCCCCTCCATCCCTCCCTCTCCCCTCTCTCTGCTATTATGTCTCTCCCTCCATCCCCCTCTCTCTGCTATTATGTCTCTCCCTCCATCTCCCCTCTCTCTGCTAGTATGTCTCTCCCTCCATCCCCCTCCATCCCCCTCTCTCTGCTAGTATGTCTCTCCCTCCATCCCCCTCCATCCCCCTCTCTCTGCTAGTATGTCTCTCCCTCCATCCCCCTCCATCCCTCCCTCTCCCCTCTCTCTGCTAGTATGTCTCTCCCTCCATCCCCCTCCATCCCTCCCTCTCCCCTCTCTCTGCTATTATGTCTCTCCCTCCATCCCTCCCTCTCCCCTCTCTCTGCTATTATGTCTCTCCCTCCCTCCCTCCCCCTTTGTCTGTCCTCTACTATCCATCTCATCTCCTCTCCTTCCTCCCCTCTTCATCATCTCCTTCCTCCGCTCTCCATCCTCTCCTTCCTCCGCTCTTCATCCTCTCCTATCCTACCAACCCCACTCCTCTCCTCTCAAGCCATCTCCTCCCCCTTTCTCTCTCTCTCGCTCTCAAACTGTGTTATGTGGGGTCTAAAGGGCCAGTGTGTCCCCCCCACCTCCTAAATGGGGCTATTAGTTGTTGAGTCACAAGCCACTACATCAGAAAGAACTGCCTCAGGCCGACAACACAGAAACCCCCATCACCCCTCCCCCTCTCCTCTCTCCACACCCCTCCCATCCTGTTGGTGGTAGAGCAGAACAAGGAGGGATGCCCTTCCCCTCTCCTCTCTCCACACCCCTCCCATCCTGTTGGTGGTAGAGCAGAACAAGGAGGGATGCCCTTCCCCTCTCCTCTCTCCACACCCCTCCCATCCTGTTGGTGGTAGAGTAGAACAAGGAGGGATGCCCTTCCCCTCTCCTCTCTCCACACCCCTCCCATCCTGTTGGTGGTAGAGTAGAACAAGGAGGGATGCCCCTTCCCTCTCCTCTCTCCACACCCCTCCCATCCTGTTGGTGGTAGAGTAGAACAAGGAGGGATGCCCTTCCCCTCTCCTCTCTCCACACCCCTCCCATCCTGTTGGTGGTAGAGCAGAACAAGGAGGGATGCCCTTCCCCTCTCTCCTCTCCACACCCCTCCCATCCTGTTGGTGGTAGAGCAGAACAAGGAGGGATGCCCTTCCCCTCTCCTCTCTCCACACCCCTCCCATCCTGTTGGTGGTAGAGCAGAACAAGGAGGGATGCCCTTCCCCTCTCCTCTCTCCACACCCCTCCCATCCTGTTGGTGGTAGAGCAGAACAAGGAGGGATGCCCTTCCCCTCTCCTCTCTCCACACCCCTCCCATCCTGTTGGTGGTAGAGCAGAACAAGGAGGGATGCCCTTCCCCTCTCCTCTCTCCACATCCCTTCCATCCTGTTGGTGGTAGAGCAGAACAAGGATTTCCCCAGGGATGCCCTTCCTAGCTGGCTGCTGAAAACAACACTGATCCTCTGTATGTCTCCGCTCTCATGTTTGACTAACTGACTGGCTGGCTGGCTGGCTGGCTGACTAAATATCTGGCTGACTGACTGGCTGGCTGACTAAATATCTGGCTGACTGACTGGCTGGCTGGCTAAATGGCTGGCTGGCTGGCTGACTAAATATCTGGCTGACTGACTGACTAAATATCTGGCTGACTGACTGGCTGGCTGGCTAAATGGCTGGCTGGCTGACTAAATATCTGGCTGACTGACTGGCTGGCTGGCTAAATGGCTGGCTGGCTGGCTGACTAAATATCTGGCTGACTGACTGACTAAATATCTGGCTGACTGACTGGCTGGCTGGCTAAATGGCTGGCTGGCTGACTAAATATCTGGCTGACTGACTGGCTGGCTGGCTAAATGGCTGGCTGACTAAATATCTGGCTGACTGACTGGCTGGCTGGCTAAATGGCTGGCTGGCTGGCTGACTAAATATCTGGCTGACTGACTGACTAAATATCTGGCTGACTGACTGGCTGGCTGGCTAAATGGCTGGCTGGCTGACTAAATATCTGGCTGACTGACTGGCTGGCTGGCTAAATGGCTGGCTGGCTGACTAAATATCTGGCTGACTGACTGGCTGGCTGACTAAATGGCTGGCGGGCTGACTAAATATCTGGCTGACTGACTGGCTGTCTGGCTAAATGGCTGGCTGGCTGACTAAATATCTGGCTGACTGACTGGCTGGCTGACTAAATGGCTGGCGGGCTGACTAAATATCTGGCTGACTGACTAAATGGCTGGCTGGCTGACTAACTGACTGGCTGGCTGACTAAATATCTGGCTGACTGACTAACTGACTGGCTGACTGGCTGACTGACTAAATGGCTGGCTGGCTGACTGACTGGCTGACTGACTAAATGGCTGGCTGGCTGACTAAATATCTGGCTGACTGACTAGCTGGCTGACTAAATGGCTGGCTGGCTGACTAAATATCTGTCTGACTGACTAAATATCTGGCTGACTGACTGGCTGGCTGACTAAATATCTGGCTGACTGACTGGCTGGCTGACTAAATGGCTGGCTGACTGACTAACTGTGGCTGGCTGACTAAATATCTGGCTGACTGACTAAATGGCTGGCTGACTAACTGACTGGCTGGCTGACTAAATATCTGGCTGACTGACTAACTGACTGGCTGACTGGCTGACTGACTAAATGGCTGGCTGGCTGACTGACTGACTGGCGGGCTGACTAAATGGCTGGCTGCTGGACAACTACTGCACCGATTGTGTCCATGACTTAGCTCTCACATCTGGCTGACTTCCCCCCCCCACTCCCCCCTACTCGCTCCTCCTCTCACCCCTTGCTGGTGAGAATAGAGCTACAGAATGGCCAGACAGAGATAACTACTGACTCTATAGCTCAGGGCACATGTCTCTGTCTCAAAACATTACCAGACACCAAATCCTTGCTTCCTTCCTCCTTGTTGTTACCTCAATTCCATACCTCCCTGTCACAGCTCTTTGGAGGAGGATCCCAGGTCTACCCCACCCAGGACCCCCCCCCCCCTCTCTCTCACGGAGGTATAATAAGAAGTGGAGACTGAGTCCAAGATGTCCGCCCGTTGTTTTCAAGGTAACCTATAGGCCGTCTATATCTCCAGGAGTCATGGACCATCTATATCTCCAGGAGTCATGGACCATCTATTTCTCCAGGAGTCATGGACCGTCTATATCTCCAGGAGTCATGGACCATCTATATCTCCAGGAGTCATGGACCGTCAGGAGTCATGGACCGTCTATATCTCCAGGAGTCATGGACCATCTATATCTCCAGGAGTCATGGACCATCTATATCTCCAGGAGTCATGGACCGTCTATATCTCCAGGAGTCATGGACCGTCTATATCTCCAGGAGTCATGGACCGTCTATATCTCCAGGAGTCATGGACCGTCTATATCTCCAGGAGTCATGGACCGTCAGGAGTCATGGACCGTCTATATCTCCAGGAGTCATGGACCATCTATATCTCCAGGAGTCATGGACCGTCTATATCTCCAGGAGTCATGGACCGTCTATATATCCAGGAGTCATGGACCGTCTATATCTCCAGGAGTCATGGACCCTCTATATCTCCAGGAGTCATGGACCCTCTATATCTCCAGGAGTCATGGACCGTCTATATCTCCAGGAGTCATGGACCGTCTACATCTCCAGGAGTCATGGACCGTCAGGAGTCATGGACCATCTACATCTCTAGGAGTCATGGACCGTCAGGAGTCATGGACCGTCTACATCTCCAGGAGTCATGGACCGTCAGGAGTCATGGACCGTCTATATCTCCAGGAGTCATGGACCGTCAGGAGTCATGGACCGTCTATATCTCCAGGAGTCATGGACCGTCAGGAGTCATGGACCATCTATATCTCCAGGAGTCATGGACCATCTATATCTCCAGGAGTCATGGACCGTCTATATCTCCAGGAGTCATGGACCGTCTATATCTCCAGGAGTCATGGACCATCAGGAGTCATGGACCGTCTATATCTCCAGGAGTCATGGACCGTCTATATCTCCAGGAGTCATGGACCGTCTATATCTCCAGGAGTCATGGACCGTCTACATCTCCAGGAGTCATGGACCATCAGGAGTCATGGACCGTCTATATCTCCAGGAGTCATGGACCATCAGGAGTCATGGACCGTCTATATCTCCAGGAGTCATGGACCGTCTATATCTCCAGGAGTCATGGACCATCTATATCTCCAGGAGTCATGGACTGTCTATATCTCCAGGAGTCATGGACCATCTATATCTCCAGGAGTCATGGACCGTCTATATCTCCAGGAGTCATGGACCATCAGGAGTCATGGACCGTCTATATCTCCAGGAGTCATGGACCGTCTATATCTCCAGGAGTCATGGACCATCAGGAGTCATGGACCGTCTATATCTCCAGGAGTCATGGACCATCAGGAGTCATGGACCGTCTATATCTCCAGGAGTCATGGACCGTCTATATCTCCAGGAGTCATGGACCGTCAGGAGTCATGGACCGTCTATATCTCCAGGAGTCATGGACCGTCTATTTCTCCAGGAGTCATGGACCGTCTATATCTCCAGGAGTCATGGACCGTCTATATATCCAGGAGTCATGGACCGTCTATATCTCCAGGAGTCATGGACCATCTATATCTCCAGGAGTCATGGACCGTCTATATCTCCAGGAGTCATGGACCGTCTATATCTCCAGGAGTCATGGACCATCTATATCTCCAGGAGTCATGGACCATCTATATCTCCAGGAGTCATGGACCATCTATATCTCCAGGAGTCATGGACCATCAGGAGTCATGGACCGTCTATATCTCCAGGAGTCATGGACCATCTATATCTCCAGGAGTCATGGACCGTCTATATCTCCAGGAGTCATGGACCATCTATATCTCCAGGAGTCATGGACCGTCTATATCTCCAGGAGTCATGGACCATCTATATCTCCAGGAGTCATGGACCGTCTATATCTCCAGGAGTCATGGACCGTCTACATCTCCAGGAGTCATGGACCGTCTATATCTCCAGGAGTCATGGACCGTCTATATCTCCAGGAGTCATGGACCGTCTATATCTCCAGGAGTCATGGACCATCAGGAGTCATGGACCGTCTATATCTCCAGGAGTCATGGACCGTCTATATCTCCAGGAGTCATGGACCATCAGGAGTCATGGACCGTCTATATCTCCAGGAGTCATGGACCGTCTATATCTCCAGGAGTCATGGACCATCTATATCTCCAGGAGTCATGGACCATCAGGAGTCATGGACCGTCTATATCTCCAGGAGTCATGGACCGTCTATATCTCCAGGAGTCATGGACCATCTATATCTCCAGGAGTCATGGACCATCAGGAGTCATGGACCGTCTATATCTCCAGGAGTCATGGACCGTCTATATCTCCAGGAGTCATGGACCATCTATATCTCCAGGAGTCATGGACCATCAGGAGTCATGGACCGTCTATATCTCCAGGAGTCATGGACCGTCTATATCTCCAGGAGTCATGGACCATCAGGAGTCATGGACCGTCTATATCTCCAGGAGTCATGGACCATCAGGAGTCATGGACCGTCTATATCTCCAGGAGTCATGGACCGTCTATATCTCCAGGAGTCATGGACCGTCTATATCTCCAGGAGTCATGGACCGTCTATATCTCCAGGAGTCATGGACCCTCTATATCTCCAGGAGTCATGGACCGTCTATATCTCCAGGAGTCATGGACCCTCTATATCTCCAGGAGTCATGGACCCTCTATATCTCCAGGAGTCATGGAACCTCTATATCTCCAGGAGTCATGGACCATCTATATCTCCAGGAGTCATGGACCATCTATATCTCCAGGAGTCATGGACCATCAGGAGTCATGGACCGTCTATATCTCCAGGAGTCATGGACCGTCTATATCTCCAGGAGTCATGGACCATCTATATCTCCAGGAGTCATGGACCATCAGGAGTCATGGACCGTCTATATCTCCAGGAGTCATGGACCGTCTATATCTCCAGGAGTCATGGACCGTCTATATTTCCAGGAGTCATGGACCATCAGGAGTCATGGACCGTCTATATCTCCAGAAGTCATGGACCCTCTATATCTCCAGGAGTCATGGACCATCTATATCTCCAGGAGTCATGGACCGTCTATATCTCCAGGAGTCATGGACCGTCTATATCTCCAGGAGCATGGACCCTCTACATCTCCGTGATTCATCCAGAACAACATCACATTGTCCATCAGTGCACACAGGGAGCAGAGACGACATAATAACGTGTCTATCACTATCATAATAACGTGATCCAGGAACATGAATATCTTCAGCTGTGAGTAAAACGGGGAAAAGAAAAGCGGTGAGGAAAGTGTCTATCACGAATATCTTCAGCTGTGAGTAAAACAGGGAAAAGAAAGGCGGTGAGGAAAGTGTCTATCACGAATATCTTCAGCTGTGAGTAAAACGGGGAAAAGAAAGGTGGTGAGGAAAGTGTCTATCTGGCAGAATGGTCTTTATGGGCTGGGCATTATAGGCCGGGCATTATGGGCTGGGCATTATGGGCCGGGCATTATGGGCCGGGCATTATGGACCGGGCATTATGGGCTGGGCATTATGGGCCGGGCATTATGGGCCGGGCATTATGGACCGGGCATTATGGGCCGGGCATTATGGGCCGGGCATTATGGGCCGGGCATTATGGACCTTATGGACCGGGCATTATGGGCAGGGCATTATGGGCCGGGCATTATGGACCTTATGGACCGGGCATTATGGGCAGGGCATTATGGGCCGGGCATTATGGGCTGGGCATTATGGGCCGGGCATTTTACCTGCAGTACCGAAGAAAAACTGTAGGAGCAGTCGAAAACGTGCCCCCCCCCAGCTCAACCTCTCTCCCCTGGCTGGGCCATCATGCTGGGGTTATCCCAAGCGAGAGCGACACACACACACACACACACACACACACACACACACACACACACACACACACACACACACACACACACACACACAGACAAGGGAGAAGTATTGCAGTGAAGGGGAGTGGTCTGAGAGGGAAACTACACAGCACTATTTCATTCTGAGAAGAGAGAGTGCGAGAATGGGATGGAGGAGTGCAGGAAAACCCCACCCGGATCAATAGCCATGGCAGGCGGGAACAGTGCAACCCATAGCTGAAAGAGGGAGTGGTGTTAGCCCTGCTTCATAAGCATCTGTGATCACAAATCATGACGTTACGTTGGACCCATTCGCTTTGAATAGATGTTATTTTACATGGTCAAACTAACAGCAGTGCCTATATGATGCCCTTTCCATGCCAGCGTGACCTGCTGGACTGACACTTCTATGTAAATGCTGTTGATCAGTAGGCTAATAGAAGTCCCAAATGGAATCCCAACAGATTATGGTGCTACAGATAACTAACAGACTCCTCTGATCAGCCAAAACCAGATCAATAACTCAATGCAAACACTTCTATTCTATTGAATATGCATTCAGCTGTATTGTGGGTAGTCCTATGTCATCTTCATTTACCCACTTAAGAGATTTACCATTCAAATAAAATTAACATTATGTCGTTATGTAGATAGATTTTTTTACTAATATATATTTTTTTAATCAAAGTCCATTTTTTTTTTTTTTGATTTTATAATGGAGGCACGTCTGTCTCTGGGACATTGTCAGATTATAAAATGGAGGCACGTCTGTCTCTGGGACATTGTCAGATTATAAAATGGAGGCACGTCTGTCTCTGGGACATTGTCAGATTATAAAATGGAGGCACGTCTGTCTCTGGGACATTGTCAGATTATAAAATGGAGGCACGTCTGTCTCTGAGACATTGTCAGATTATAAAATGGAGGCACGTCTGTCTCTGGGACATTGTCAGATTATAAAATGGAGGCACGTCTGTCTCTGGGACATTGTCAGATTATAAAATGGAGGCACGTCTGTCTCTGGGACATTGTCAGATTATAAAATGGAGGCACGTCTGTCTCTGAGACATTGTCAGATTATAAAATGGAGGCACGTCTGTCTCTGAGACATTGTCAGATTATAAAATGGAGGTCACTGTTGTCAGATTATAAAATGGAGGCACGTCTGGGACATTGTCAGATTATAAAATGGAGGCACGTCTGTCTCTGGGACATTGTCAGATTATAAAATGGAGGCACGTCTGTCTCTGAGACATTGTCAGATTATAAAATGGAGGCACGTCTGTCTCTGAGACATTATTATAAAATGGAGGCACGTCTGTCTCATTGTCAGACACGTTGTCAGATTATAAAATGGAGGCACGTCTGTCTCTGGGACATTGTCAGATTATAAAATGGAGGCACGTCTGTCTCTGGGACATTGTCAGATTATAAAATGGAGGCACGTCTGTCTCTGGGACATTGTCAGATTATAAAATGGAGGCACGTCTGTCTCTGAGACATTGTCAGATTATAAAATGGAGGCACGTCTGTCTCTGAGACATTGTCAGATTATAAAATGGAGGCACGTCTGTCTCTGGGACATTGTCAGATTATAAAATGGAGGCACGTCTGTCTCTGAGACATTGTCAGATTATAAAATGGAGGCACGGCTGTCTCTGGGACATTGTCAGATTTTTATAATGGAGGCACATTGTCAGATTTTATAATGGAGGCACGTCTGTCTCTGAGACATTGTCAGATTTTATAATGGAGGCACGTCTGTCTCTGGGACATTGTCAGATTTTATAATGGAGGCACGTCTGTCTCTGGGACATTGTCAGATTATAAAATGGAGGCACGTCTGTCTCTGGGACATTGTCAGATTTTAAAATGGAGGCACGTCTGTCTCTGGGACATTGTCAGATTTTATAATGGAGGCACGTCTGTCTCTGGGACATTGTCAGATTTTATAATGGAGGCACGTCTGTCTCTGGGACATTGTCAGATTTTAAAATGGAGGCACGTCTGTCTCTGGGACATTGTCAGATTTTATAATGGAGGCACGTCTGTCTCTGGGACATTGTCAGATTTTATAATGGAGGCACGTCTGTCTCTGGGACATTGTCAGATTTTATAATGGAGGCACGTCTGTCTCTGGGACATTGTCAGATTTTATAATGGAGGCACGTCTGTCTCTGGGACATTGTCAGATTATAAAATGGAGGCACGTCTGTCTCTGGGACATTGTCAGATTTTATAATGGAGGCACGTCTGTCTCTGGGACATTGTCAGATTTTAAAATGGAGGCACGTCTGTCTCTGGGACATTGTCAGATTTTATAATGGAGGCACGTCTGTCTCTGGGACATTGTCAGATTTTATAATGGAGGCACGTCTGTCTCTGAGACATTGTCAGATTTTATAATGGAGGCACGTCTGTCTCTGGGACATTGTCAGATTTTATAATGGAGGCACGTCTGTCTCTGGGACATTGTCAGATTTTAAAATGGAGGCACGTCTGTCTCTGGGACATTGTCAGATTTTATAATGGAGGCACGTCTGTCTCTGGAACATTGTCAGATTTTATAATGGAGGCACGTCTGTCTCTGAGACATTGTCAGATTTTATAATGGAGGCACGTCTGTCTCTGGGACATTGTCAGATTTTATAATGGAGGCACGTCTGTCTCTGAGACATTGTCAGATTATAAAATGGAGGCACGTCTGTCTCTGGGACATTGTCAGATTATAAAATGGAGGCACGTCTGTCTCTGAGACATTGTCAGATTTTAAAATGGAGGCACGGCTGTCTCTGAGACATTGTCAGATTTTATAATGGAGGTCACATTGTCAGATACATTGTCAGATTTTATAATGGAGGCACGTCTGTCTCTGGGACATTGTCAGATTTTATAATGGAGGCACGTCTGTCTCTGGGACATTGTCAGATTTTAAAATGGAGGCACGTCTGTCTTATAAAATGGAGGCTGTCTCTGGACATTGTCAGATTATAAAATGGAGGCACGTCTGTCTCTGGGACATTGTCAGATTTTAAAATGGAGGCACGTCTGTCTCTGAGACATTGTCAGATTATAAAATGGAGACATTGTCAGATTTTAAATGGAGAGGCACGTCTGTCTCTGGGACATTGTCAGATTATAAAATGGAGGCACGTCTGTCTCTGGGACATTGTCAGATTATAAAATGGAGGCACGTCTGTCTCTGAGACATTGTCAGATTATAAAATGGAGGCACGGCTGTCTCTGAGACATTGTCAGATTATAAAATGGAGGCACGTCTGTCTCTGAGACATTGTCAGATTATAAAATGGAGGCACGTCTGTCTCTGGACATTGTCAGATTATAAAATGGAGGCACGTCTGTCTCTGGGACATTGTCAGATTATAAAATGGAGTCTGTCTCTGAGACATTGTCTGTCTCTGGGACATTGTCAGATTATAAAATGGAGGCACGTCTGTCTCTGGGACATTGTCAGATTATAAAATGGAGGCACGTCTGTCTCTGGGACATTGTCAGATTATAAAATGGAGGCACGTCTGTCTCTGAGACATTGTCAGATTATAAAATGGACATCTGTCTCTGAGACATTGTCAGATTATAAAATGGAGGCACGTCTGTCTCTGTTGTCAGATTATAAAATGGAGGCACGTCTGTCTCTGGACATTGTCAGATTATAAAATGGAGGCACGTCTGTCTCTGGGACATTGTCAGATTTAAAATGGACACGTCTGTCTCTGAGACATTGTCAGATTATAAAATGGAGGCACGTCTGTCTCTGAGACATTGTCAGATTTTATAATGGAGGCACGTCTGTCTCTGGGACATTGTCAGATTTTATAATGGAGGCACGTCTGTCTCTGGGACATTGTCAGATTATAAAATGGAGGCACGTCTGTCTCTGGACATTGTCAGATTTTGGAAATGGAGGCACGTCTGTCTCTGGGACATTGTCAGATTTTATAATGGAGGCACGTCTGTCTCTGGGACATTGTCAGATTTTATAATGGAGGCACGTCTGTCTCTGGACATTGTCAGATTTTATAATGGAGGCACGTCTGTCTCTGGGACATTGTCAGATTTTATGATGGAGGCACGTCTGTCTCTGGGACATTGTCAGATTTTTTTATAATGGAGGCACGTCTGTCTCTGGGACATTGTCAGATTTTATAATGGAGGCACGTCTGTCTCTGGGACATTGTCAGATTATAAAATGGAGGCACGTCTGTCTCTGGGACATTGTCAGATTTTATAATGGAGGCACGTCTGTCTCTGGGACATTGTCAGATTTTAAAATGGAGGCACGCACATTGTCAGATTTTATAATGGAGGCTCTGTCTCTGGACATTGTCAGATTTTATAATGGAGGCACGTCTGTCTCTGGGACATTGTCAGATTTTATAATGGAGGCACGTCTGTCTCTGGGACATTGTCAGATTTTATAATGGAGGCACGTCTGTCTCTGGGACATTGTCAGATTTTATAATGGAGGCACGTCTGTCTCTGGGACATTGTCAGATTTTAAAATGGAGGCACGTCTGTCTCTGGGACATTGTCAGATTTTATAATGGAGGCACGTCTGTCTCTGGAACATTGTCAGATTTTATAATGGAGGCACGTCTGTCTCTGAGACATTGTCAGATTTTATAATGGAGGCACGTCTGTCTCAGATTTTATAATGGAGGCACGAGACATTGTCAGATTATAAAATGGAGGCACGTCTGTCTCTGGGACATTGTCAGATTATAAAATGGAGGCACGTCTGTCTCTGAGACATTGTCAGATTTTAAAATGGAGGCACGGCTGTCTCTGAGACATTGTCAGATTTTATAATGGAGGCACGGCTGTCTCTGGGACATTGTCAGATTTTATAATGGAGGCACGTCTGTCTCTGGGACATTGTCAGATTTTATAATGGAGGCACGTCTGTCTCTGGGACATTGTCAGATTTTATAATGGAGGCACGTCTGTCTCTGGGACATTGTCAGATTATAAAATGGAGGCACGTCTGTCTCTGGGACATTGTCAGATTTTATAATGGAGGCACGTCTGTCTCTGGGACATTGTCAGATTTTATAATGGAGGCACGTCTGTCTCTGAGACATTGTCAGATTTTATAATGGAGGCACGGCTGTCTCTGAGACATTGTCAGATTTTATAATGGAGGCACGTCTGTCTCTGGGACATTGTCAGATTATAAAATGGAGGCACGGCTGTCTCTGGGACATTGTCAGATTATAAAATGGAGGCACGGCTGTCTCTGAGACATTGTCAGATTATAAAATGGAGGCACGGCTGTCTCTGGGACATTGTCAGATTATAAAATGGAGGCACGTCTGTCTCTGGGACATTGTCAGATTATAAAATGGAGGCACGTCTGTCTCTGGGACATTGTCAGATTATAAAATGGAGGCACGTCTGTCTCTGGGACATTGTCAGATTTTATAATGGAGGCACGGCTGTCTCTGGGACATTGTCAGATTTTAAAATGGAGGCACGGCTGTCTCTGGGACATTGTCAGATTTTATAATGGAGGCACGTCTGTCTCTGGGACATTGTCAGATTTTAAAATGGAGGCACGGCTGTCTCTGGGACATTGTCAGATTTTATAATGGAGGCACGGCTGTCTCTGGGACATTGTCAGATTTTAAAATGGAGGCACGGCTGTCTCTGGGACATTGTCAGATTTTAAAATGGAGGCACGTCTGTCTCTGGGACATTGTCAGATTTTATAATGGAGGCACGGCTGTCTCTGGGACATTGTCAGAATATTCTTATTTGAATGATATTGAATATCACCTCAAATATCGGCCAACGGGCCTTCCTTGAGCACCAGAAACCCGTCGTTCTCTAAATCGTAGCTACAATCGTCTGACAGTGGCTTTGTTTCTCTAATACATTATAAACCCACTTTGGGTCCTTGAAAAGCTGTTTATAAAAAGACAAGGATTATGAATGGACGGAACACCTGGTCTCGTGTCCATCTTCTTCTTCTTTATCGAACAGCTTTTACAGGAAATGGGAGATATCTTCCTGCTACAACATATTATCTATGTCCTATATCGAACAGCAGCCTTTTACAGGAAATGGGAGATATCTTCCTGCTACAACATATTATCTATGTCCTTTATCGAACAGCTTTTACAGGAAATGGGAGATATCTTCCTGCTACAACATATTATCTATGTCCTTTATCGAACAGCTTTTACAGGAAATGGGAGATATCTTCCTGCTACAACATATTATCTATGTCCTTTATCGAACAGCTTTTACAGGAAATGGGAGATATCTTCCTGCTACAACATATTATCTATGTCCTATATCGAACAGCAGCCTTTTACAGGAAATGGGAGATATCTTCCTGCTACAACATATTATCTATGTCCTATTCGATAAAGAACAGAAGATGGACAATAAGTTGTTACTTATATTACCTTGCAGCTACAACATGTTAAGTAACAATTAATTTAATATATATATATATATTTTTTAAAAGCTTCTCTTTTCTCACAGCTTTCTCCCGATTTAAAACGCAAATGGAGAAGTGATAGCTGGGAAACATAAGAATGGAAGTAAATGAACACAAAAACAACTTCTCTTCTGTCAATATATATATAGTCTGTTTCTATATCTACTGTAACAACTCGCTCTGTTAAAATGGAGGGCAGACTATGACTCATAACACAACACACAGGGGGTACGTGTGTGACCAGGTGCTTGATAGGTTAAGCTGGCCAGCAGGGAGTGTGTGCACATCTGTGTGTTGTAGTGCATGCTGTTGGAGGAGATAAATATATATATATCCAGGTTAGTCTCAGACCAAAACAGCAGGTCATAAAGTCATCTGTATTGGTCCTGAGAGAGAGAGAGAGAGAGAGAGAGAGAGAGAGAGAGAGAGAGACAGACAGACAGACAGACAGACAGACAGACAGACAGACAGACAGACAGACAGACAGACAGACAGACAGACAGACAGAGAGTGAGAGAGACAGAGAGACAGAGAGAGACAGAGAGACAGAGAGACAGAGAAAGACAGAAACAGAGACAGAGAGAGAGACAGAGAGACAGAGAAAGACAGAAACAGAGACAGAGACAGAGAGAGAGAGAGAGAGAGAGAGACAGAGAAAGACAGAGACAGACAGACAGACAGACAGACAGACAGACAGACAGACAGACAGACAGACAGACAGACAGACAGACAGACAGACAGACAGACAGAGAGCGAGACAGAGAGAGAGACAGAGAGAGAGACAGAAAGAGAGAGACAGACAGACATGTGTATGGGCTATAGGATTCACAGCCTCTCTATCCATCATTGTAGAGGTGAGACACATACTCATCACACTCACTAACCAGACAACCTTCCACACCTTCTATTATCTTTAACCCTCTTATACACACACTCTCCCACCTACACGAGGTGTGTTCCAGCACGATAGGTCGACCTCTCCATCTGCATGCCTCTGCAGAGTTAGACCAGTGTGTGTGTGTGTGTGTGTGTGTGTGTGTGTGTGTGTGTGACGTACTTGCATGAAGAAGTCGAGTGTGTGTGTGTGTGTGTGTGTGTGTGTGTGTTGGCCTCAGGGGAACAATCGCCCTAATTATGATCCTCTGTCTGATTGGACTAATTAGACTACATTAAATGTCAAGCATAATACTGACCAAACACACACACATGCAAAACCACTAAGAGTTTGTGTGCGTATGTATGTGTGTGATACACGGTGTGTGTGTGTGTGTGTGTGTGTGTGTGTGTGTGTGTGTGTGTGTGTGTGTGTGTGTGTGTGTGTGTGAGAGAGAGAGGGAAGGCTGTTGCAACTCACTGCCGTCCTGAAGACAAACAATGTATACGAAATGCTTCAGTCTGGTTTTAGACCCCATCATAGCACTGAGACTGCACTTGTGAAGGTGGTAAATGACATTTTAATGGCGTCGGACCGAGGCTCTGCATCTGTCCTCGTGCTCCTAGACCTTAGTGCTGCTTTTGATACCATCGATCACCACATTCTTTTGGAGAGATTGGAAACCCTAATTGGTCTACACGGACAAGTTCTGGCCTGGTTTAGATCTTATCTGTCGGAAAGATATCAGTTTGTCTCTGTGAATGGTTTGTCCTCTGACAAATCAACTGTACATTTCGGTGTTCCTCAGGGTTCCGTTTTAGGACCACTATTGTTTTCACTATATATTTTACCTCTTGGGGATGTCATTCGGAAACATAATGTTAACTTTCACTGCTATGCGGACGACACACAGCTGTACATTTCAATGAAACATGGTGAAGCCCCAAAATTGCCCTCGCTAGAAGCATGTGTTTCAGACATAAGGAAGTGGATGGCTGCAAACGTTCTACTTTTAAACTCGGACAAAACAGAGATGCTTGTTCTAGGTAACACACCGTTCTCTGTGTCTGCCCTGCTGGCTGTGGGACTAGGAACAGCTAAAGAGATAAAATAACATGTTACTGTATAACTGACCTGGCCTCTACTGCACTCTACTGCACTCTACTCTACTGCACTCTACTGCACTCTACTCTACTGCACTCTACTGCACTCTACTCTACTGCACTCTACTCTACTGCACTCTACTCTACTGCACTGTACTGCACTCTACACTACTGCACTCTACACTACTGCACTCTACTCTACTGCACTCTACTGCACTCTACACTACTGCACTCTACTCTACTGCACTCTACTCTACTGCACTGTACTGCACTCTACACTACTGCACTCTACTGCACTCTACTGCACTCTACTCTACTGCACTCTACTCTACTGCACTGTACTGCACTCTACACTACTGCACTCTACTGCACTCTACTCTACTGCACTCTACTCTACTGCACTGTACTGCACTCTACACTACTGCACTCTACTGCACTCTACTCTATTGCACTCTACTCTACTGCACTCTACTCTACTGCACTCTACTCTACTGCACTCTACTCTACTGCACTCTACTCTACTGCACTCTACTCTACTGCACTGTACTGCACTCTACTCTACTGCACTCTACTGCACTCTACTCTACTGCACTCTACTCTACTGCACTCTACTCTACTGCACTCTACTCTACTGCACTCTACTCTACTGCACTCTACATTACTTCACTCTACATTACTGCACTCCATAGTGTATTGGTTCCCCAGTAGAGCTGGGCGAATCAGCTGTTCCCCAGTAGAGCTGAGTGAATCAGCTGTTCCCCAGTAGAGCTGAGTGAATCAGCTGTTCCCCAGTTGAGCTGTTCCCCAGTAGAGCTGTTCCCCAGTAGAGCTGAGTGAATCAGCTGTTCCCCAGTAGAGCTGTTCCCCAGTAGAGCTGTTCCCCAGTAGAGCTGAGTGAATCAGCTGTTCCCCAGTAGAGCTGTTCCCCAGTAGAGCTGGGTGAATCAGCTGTTCCCCAGTAGAGCTGTTCCCCAGTAGAGCTGGGTGAATCAGCTGTTCCCCAGTAGAGCTGTTCCCCAGTAGAGCTGGGTGAATCAGCTGTTCCCCAGTAGAGCTGGGTGAATCAGCTGTTCCCCAGTAGAGCTGTTCCCCAGTAGAGCTGTTCCCCAGTAGAGCTGGGTGAATCAGCTGTTCCCCAGTAGAGCTGTTCCCCAGTAGAGCTGGGTGAATCAGCTGTTCCCCAGTAGAGCTGTTCCCCAGTAGAGCTGGGTGAATCAGCGGTTCCCCTGAGTGAATCAGTTTATTACCCACTGAAACTCTGTCATATTATCATTCACATTATAATACCTGTCTCCTGCGTAGAGGGAAACAGCTGGCGAGCTTGAGAGATGGGAGAGGGGAGAGGGAAAGAAGAGACAAGGCCAGAGAGAGAGGGGAGAGGAGAGATGGGAGAGGGAAAGAAGAGACAAGGCCAGAGAGAGAGGGGAGAGGAGAGATGGGAGAGGGAAAGAAGAGACAAGGCCAGAGAGAGAGGGGAGAGGAGAGAGGGGAGAGGGAAAGAAGAGACAAGGCCAGAGAGAGAGGGGAGAGGAGAGATGGGAGAGGGAAAGAAGAGACAAGGCCAGAGAGAGAGGGGAGAGGAGAGAGGGGAGAGGGAAAGAAGAGACAAGGCCAGAGAGAGAGGGGAGAGGAGAGAGGGGAGAGGGAAAGAAGAGACAAGGCCAGAGAGAGAGGGGAGAGGAGAGATGGGAGACGGAAAGAAGAGACAAGGCCAGAGAGAGAGGGGAGAGGAGAGATGGGAGAGGGAAAGAAGAGACAAGGCCAGAGAGAGAGGGGAGAGGAGAGATGGGAGAGGGAAAGAAGAGACAGGCCAGAGAGAGAGGGGAGAGGAGAGAGGGGAGAGGGAAAAGAAGAGACAAGGCCAGAGAGAGAGGGGAGAGGAGAGATGGGAGAGGGAAAGAAGAGACAAGGCCAGAGAGAGAGGGGAGAGGTGGGAGAGGGAAAGAAGAGACAAGGCCAGAGAGAGAGGGGAGAGGAGAGATGGGAGAGGGAAAGAAGAGACAAAGGCCAGAGAGAGAGGGGAGAGGAGAGAGGGGAGAGGGAAAGAAGAGACAAGGCCAGAGAGAGAGGGAGGAGAGGGGGAAAAAGAAGAGACAAGGCCAGAGAGAGAGGGGAGAGGAGAGATGGGAGAGGGAAAGAAGAGACAAGGCCAGAGAGAGAGGGGAGAGGAGAGATGGGAGAGGGAAAGAAGAGACAAGGCCAGAGAGAGAGGGGAGAGGAGAGATGGGAGAGGGAAAGAAGAGACAAGGCCAGAGAGAGAGGGGAGAGGAGAGAGGGGAGAGGGAAAGAAGAGACAAGGCCAGAGAGAGAGGGAGAGGAGAGAGGGAGAGGGAAAGAAGAGACAAGGCCAGAGAGAGAGGGAGAGGAGAGAGGGAGAGGGAAAGAAGAGACAAGGCCAGAGAGAGAGGGGAGAGGAGAGATGGGAGAGGGAAAGAAGAGACAAGGCCAGAGAGAGAGGGGAGAGGAGAGATGGGAGAGGGAAAGAAGAGACAAGGCCAGAGAGAGAGGGGAGAGGAGAGATGGGAGAGGGAAAGAAGAGACAAGGCCAGAGAGAGAGGGAGAGGCACAGCAGAAGCATATGGTTTGCACCATAATTAGCAATGGCAGTAAAAGGGAAGGGGGATACCTATATCTTTATATTGAACCTTTAAATGTAACTCACCAAGTCAGTTAAGACCTAATTCTTATTTACAAGGACGGCCTCCTGGGGGGACGGGGATTTAAAATAATAACAAATATATAAATATAGGACAACACACACACACATCACGACTAGAGACACAACACGACATAAAGAGAGGCCTAAGACGACAACATAGCAAGACAGCAACAACACATGATCTCACTTAGTCAGTTGTACAACGGTGTGCATTCAACCGAAACCTGTCTTCCTCATTTAACCCAACACCTCTGAATCAGAGAGGTGCAGAGGGGGGGGGGCTGCCTTAAAATTCGACATCCAACGTCTTCGGCGCCGCGGGGAACAGTGGGTTAAACTGCCTTGTTCAGGGGAACAGTGGGTTAAACTGCCTTGTTCAGGGAAACAGTGGTTTAAACTGCCTTGTTCAGGGAAACAGTGGTTTAAACTGCCTTGTTCAGGGGAACAGTGGGTTAAACTGCCTTGTTCAGGGGAACAGTGGATTAAACTGCCTTGTTCAGGGGAACAGTGGGTTTAAACTGCCTTGTTCAGGGGAACAGTGGGTTAAACTGCCTTGTTCAGGGGAACAGTGGGTTAAACTGCCTTGTTCAGGGGAACAGTGGGTTAAACTGCCTTGTTCAGGGAAACAGTGGGTTAAACTGCCTTGTTCAGGGGAACAGTGGGTTAAACTGCCTTGTTCAGGGGAACAGTGGGTTAACTGCCTTGTTCAGGGGAACAGTGGGTTAACTGCCTTGTTCAGGGGAACGGTGGGTTAAACTACCTTGTTCAGGGGAACAGTGGGTTAACTGCCTTGTTCAGCGGAACAGTGAGTTAACTGCCTTGTTCAGGGGAACAGTGGGTAAACTGCCTTGTTCAGGGGAACAGTGGGTTAAACTGCCTTGTTCAGGGGAACAGTGGGTTAAACTGCCTTGTTCAGGGGAACAGTGGGTTAACTGCCTTGTTCAGGGGAACAGTGGGTAAACTGCCTTGTTCAGGGGAACAGTGGGTAAACTGCCTTGTTCAGGGGAACAGTGGTTTAAACAGCCTTGTTCAGGGAAACAGTGGTTTAAACTGCCTTGTTCAGGGGAACAGTGGGTTAAACTGCCTTGTTCAGGGGAACAGTGGGTTAAACTGCCTTGTTCAGGGGACCAGTGGGTTAACTGCCTTGTTCAGCGGAACAGTGAGTTAACTGCCTTGTTCAGGGGAACAGTGGGTAAACTGCCTTGTTCAGGGGAACAGTGGGTAAACTGCCTTGTTCAGGGGAACAGTGGTTTAAACTGCCTTGTTCAGGGGAACAGTGGTTTAAACTGCCTTGTTCAGGGGAACAGTGGGTTAAACTGCCTTGTTCAGGGGAACAGTGGGTTAAACTGCCTTGTTCAGGGGAACAGTGGGTTAAACTGCCTTGTTAAGGGGAACAGTGGGTTAAACTGCCTTGTTCAGGGGAACAGTGGGTTAACTGCCTTGTTCAGGGGAACAGTGGGTTAAACTGCCTTGTTCAGGGGAACAGTGGGTTAACTGCCTTGTTCAGGGGAACAGTGGGTTAACTGCCTTGTTCAGGGGAACAGTGGGTTAACTAACTTGTTCAGGGGAACAGTGGGTTAACTGCCTTGTTCAGGGGAACAGTGGGTTAACTGCCTTGCTCAGGGGAACAGTGGGTTAACTAACTTGTTCAGGGGAACAGTGGGTTAACTGCCTTGCTCAGGGGAACGGTGGGTTAAACTGCCTTGTTCAGGGGAACAGTGGGTTAACTGCCTCGCTCAGGGCTCAACGCTGCTACCCTCCAAAAGCACAGTGTTCTTCTACTGAAAGGTGCTGATGTCTACCATTATAGCCCAGCTTCTACTGAAAGGTGCTGATGTCTACCATTATAGCCCAGCTTCTTCTGAAAGGGGCTGATGTCTACCATTATAGCCCAGCTTCTTCTGAAAGGTGCTGATGTCTACCATTATAGCCCAGCTTCTTCTGAAAGGTGCTGATGTCTACCATTATAGCCCAGCTTCTTCTGAAAGGTGCTGATGTCTACCATTATAGCCCAGCTTCTTATAGCCCAGCTTCTTCTGAAAGGTGCTGATGTCTACCATTATAGCCCAGCTTCTTCTGAAAGGTGCTGATGTCTACCATTATAGCCCAGCTTCTAATGAAAGGTGCTGATGTCTACCATTATAGCCCAGCTTCTTCTGAAAGGTGCTGATGTCTACCATTATAGCCCAGCTTCTAATGAAAGGTGCCATTATAGCCCAGCTACTAGAACAGTCTGGCTGCTATCTAGCTACAGCTAAACACTTTTAGATACAAAATTAGGAAATCCAGTTCATTTCAGTTACATTGATGGTCAGAGTTTCCTAAGTTCCGCTATGATTCCATCATCAACAACAACAACAACAACAACAACAACCACAGTGCTTCTAGAAGCTGGACTTGAGAATTGATGTTTTAATTTATTTCACCTTGTGAAGCTGGCCAAGTGAATTACCCAGGATAATAGCAGAAAGTTAATTTGGCTTATAACCGGTTTAGAGGTCATACAGAACCCAGCCAGGATAATAACCGGTTTAGAGGTCATACAGAACCCAGCCAGGATAATAACCGGTTTAGAGGTCATACAGAACCCAGCCAGGATAATAACCGGTTTAGAGGTCATACAGAACCCAGCCAGGATAATAACCGGTTTAGAGGTCATACAGAACCCAGCCAGGATAATAACCGGTTTAGAACCCAGCCAGGATAATAACCGGTTTAGAGGTCATACAGAACCCAGCCAGGATAATAACCGGTTTAGAGGTCATACAGAACCCAGCCAGGATAATAACCGGTTTAGAGGTCATACAGAACCCAGCCAGGATAATAACCGGTTTAGAGGTCATACAGAACCCAGCCAGGATGATAACCGGTTTAGAGGTCATACAGAACCCAGCCAGGATGATAACCGGTTTAGAGGTCATACAGAACCCAGCCAGGATGATAACCGGTTTAGAGGTCATACAGAACCCAGCCAGGATAATAACCGGTTTAGAGGTCATACAGAACCCAAATACTTTCGAAACTGATTGAAGAGACTTTGAACCTCTTGAGATGAGGTCAACTAAATAAATGAGGGAGGGTTTCAGTTTGAATAGGTGAGATAGAAATTCACTGGACTCCTTTGGTAGAGATGGGAAAAGACGAGTTCATTTGGATCTCAAACGGAAACCCTATTCTAAAGCTGGACGCAATGGACCAAAATTCATATCATGTTAAATTCACTGAATTATAACAATAACAATAAACAGAATGATAAGTTTATAACATTAGTACGCACCAATGTTATTTTATATATGACCCTTAAAACTACTACTCATTTCAAAATGTTATAGCTATCAATTTTCCCATCAACAAGTCACCCATATTAGCAAACAAACTTAACTTCACATTCCTGTAGTAACGACCTATAGGTGATTTATCGTAATGTACAATAGCAGAAAAATGCCCGACTCGACATAACCAGACATGAAGACTGGACACTACTGTTAACCAGGGGCCTATTACCTATATACTACACTACTGTTAACCAGGGCCCTATTACCTATATAGTACACTACTGTTGACCAGGGCCCTATATAGTACACTACTGTTAACCAGGGGCCTATTACCTATATAGTACACTACTGTGGACCAGGGCCCTATATAGTACACTACTGTTAACCAGGGCCCTATTACCTATATAGTACACTACTGTAAACCAGGTCCCTATTCCCTATATAGTAAACTACTGTTAACCAGGGCCCTATTACCTATATAGTACACTACTGTTAACCAGGGGCCTATTCCCTATATAGTACATTTACATTTAAGTCATTTAGCAGACGCTCTTATCCAGGACCCTATTAAGACATCCAGTGGAACAGCCACTTTACAATAGTGCATCTAAATATTTTAAGGGGGGTGAGAAGGATTACTTTATCCTATCCTAGGTATTCCTGAAAGAGGTGGGGTTTCCCTGGTGATTGACCCGCTGTCCTAGGGAGTTTGTTCCACCATTGGGGGCCAGAGCAGCGAACAGTTTTGACTGGGCTGCGCAGGAACTGTACTTCCTCAGTGGTAGGGAGGCGAGCAGGCCAGAGGTGGATGAACGCAGTGCCCTATTTGGGTGTAGGGCCTGATCAGAGCCTGGAGGTACTGACTACTCCGTTAACCATGGTCTTGTAGCGGATGCGAGCTTCAACTGGAAGCCAGTGGAGAGAGCGGAGGAGCTGACGTATTGGGAAGGTTGAACACCAGACGGGCTGCGGCGTTCTGGATGAGTTGTAGGGGTTTAATGGCACAGGCAGGTCCTATTACCTATATAGTACACTACTGTTGACCAGGGCCCTATATAGTACACTACTGTTAACCAGGGGCCTATTACCTATATAGTACACTAATGTGGCCCATGGGCCCTATTACCTATATAGTACACTACTGTTAACCAGGGCCCTATATAGTACACTACTGTTAACCAGGGCCCTATTCCCTATATAGTACACTACTGTTAACCAGGGCCCTATTACCTATATAGTACACTACTGTTGACCAGAGCCCTATTCCCTATATAGTACACTACTGTTAACCAGGGCCCTATTACCTATATAGTACACTACTGTGGCCCAGGGCCCTATTACCTATATAGTACACTACTGTTAACCAGGGCCCTATTACCTATATAGTACACTACTGTTGACCAGGGCCCTATATAGTACACTACTGTTGACCAGGGCCCTATTACCTATATAGTACACTACTGTTGACCAGGGCCCTATATAGTACACTACTGTTGACCAGGGCCCTATTACCTATATAGTACAATACTGTTGACCAGGGCCCTATTACCTATATAGTACACTACTGTTGACCAGGGCCCTATATAGTACACTACTGTGGACCAGGGGCCTATTACCTATATAGTACACTACTGTGGCCCAGGGCCCTATTACCTATATAGTACACTACTGGTAACCAGGGCCCTATTACCTATATAGTACACTACTGTGGCCCAGGGCCCTATTACCTATATAGTACACTACTGTTAACCAGGGCCCTATTACCTATATAGTACACTACTGTGGCCCAGGGCCCTATTACCTATATAGTACACTACTGTTAACCAGGGCCCTATTACCTATATAGTACACTACTGTTAACCAGGGCCCTATTACCTATATAGTACACTACTGTTGACCAGGGCCCTATATAGTACACTACTGTTGACCAGGGCCCTATATAGTACACTACTGTTAACCAGGGCCCTATTACCTATATAGTACACTACTATGGCCCAGGGCCCTATTACCTATATAGTACACTACTGTTAACCAGGGCCCTATTACCTATATAGTACACTACTGTTAACCAGGGCCCTATATAGTACACTACTGTGGCCCAGGGGCCTATTACCTATATAGTACACTACTGTTAACCAGGGCCCTATTACCTATATAGTACACTACTATGGCCCAGGGCCCTATTACCTATATAGTACACTACTGTTAACTAGGGCCCTATTACCTATATAGTACACTACTGTGGCCCAGGGCCCTATTACCTATATAGTACACTACTGTTAACCAGGGCTCTATATAGTACACTACTGTTGACCAGGGCCCTATTACCTATATAGTGCACTACTGTTAACCAGGGCCCTATTACCTATATAGTACACTACTGTTGACCAGAGCCCTATTCCCTATATAGTACACTACTGTGGCCCAGGGGCCCTATTACCTATATAGTACACTACTGTTAACCAGGGCCCTATTACCTATATAGTACACTACTGTGGCCCAGGGCCCTATTACCTATATAGTACACTACTATGGCCCAGGGCCCTATTACCTATATAGTACACTACTGTTAACCAGGGCCCTATTCCCTATATAGTACACTACTGTTAACCAGGGCCCTATTCCCTATATAGTACACTACTGTGGCCCAGGGCCCTATTACCTATATAGTACACTACTGTTAACCAGGGCCCTATTACCTATATAGTACACTACTGTTAACCAGGGGTCCTATTACCTATATAGTACACTACTGTTAACCAGGGCCCTATTACCTATATAGTACACTACTGTTGACCAGGGCCCTATATAGTACACTACTGTTGACCAGGGCCCTATATAGTACACTACTGTTAACCAGGGCCCTATTACCTATATAGTACACTACTATGGCCCAGGGCCCTATTACCTATATAGTACACTACTGTTAACCAGGGCCCTATTACCTATATAGTACACTACTATGGCCCAGGGCCCTATTACCTATATAGTACACTACTGTGGCCCAGGGGCCTATTACCTATATAGTACACTACTGTGGCCCATGGGCCCTATTACCTATATAGTACACTACTGTGGCCCAGGGGCCTATTACCTATATAGTACACTACTGTGGCCCAGGGGCCTATTACCTATATAGTACACTACTGTTGACCAGGGCCCTATTACCTATATAGTACACTACTGTTGCCCAGGGCCCTATTACCTATATAGTACACTACTGTTGACCAGGGGCCTATTACCTATATAGTACACTACTGTGGCCCAGGGGCCTATTACCTATATAGTACACTACTGTGGCCCAGGGGCCTATTACCTATATAGTACACTACTGTTGACCAGGGCCCTATTACCTATATAGTACACTACTGTTGACCAGGGCCCTATTACCTATATAGTACACTACTGTTGACCAGGGGCCTATTACCTATATAGTACACTACTGTGGCCCAGGGCCTATTACCTATATAGTACACTACTGTGGCCCAGGGGCCTATTACCTATATAGTACACTACTGTGGCCCAGGGGCCTATTACCTATATAGTACACTACTGTTAACCAGGGGCCCTATATAGTACACTACTGTGGCCCATGGGCCCTATTACCTATATAGTACACTACTGTGGCCCAGGGGCCTATTACCTATATAGTACACTACTGTGGCCCAGGGGCCTATTACCTATATAGTACACTACTGTTAACCAGGGCCCTATTACCTATATAGTACACTACTGTTGACCAGGGCCCTATTACCTATATAGTACACTACTGTTGACCAGGGGCCTATTACCTATATAGTACACTACTGTTGCCCAGGGGCCTATTACCTATATAGTACACTACTGTGGCCCAGGGCCCTATTACCTATATAGTACACTACTGTGGCCCAGGGGCCTATTACCTATATAGTACACTACTGTTGACCAGGGCCCTATTACCTATATAGTACACTACTGTTGACCAGGGCCCTATTACCTATATAGTACACTACTGTTGACCAGGGGCCTATTACCTATATAGTACACTACTGTGGCCCAGGGGCCTATTACCTATATAGTACACTACTGTGGCCCAGGGGCCTATTACCTATATAGTACACTACTGTGGCCCAGGGGCCTATTACCTATATAGTACACTACTGTTAACCAGGGGCCCTATATAGTACACTACTGTGGCCCATGGGCCCTATTACCTATATAGTACACTACTGTGGCCCAGGGGCCTATTACCTATATAGTACACTACTGTGGCCCAGGGGCCTATTACCTATATAGTACACTACTGTTAACCAGGGCCCTATTACCTATATAGTACACTACTGTTGACCAGGGCCCTATTACCTATATAGTACACTACTGTTGACCAGGGGCCTATTACCTATATAGTACACTACTGTTGACCAGGGCCCTATTACCTATATAGTACACTACTGTTGACCAGGGGCCTATTACCTATATAGTACACTACTGTTAACCAGGGGCCATATGGAAAAGTAGAAGACTACACACAGTGAATAGGGAGCTGATTTTTCGGGGACAATCCATCTGTATCTACATCGTGTTTCACCGACAGTGTAGCTGTCTAGTGTAGCGGCCGTAACCGATAGCAACATAGTCTCACTTCCACAGAGCAGTATCCAACACAATCCCCTTAAGAGGAACACGCTTAACTAGCAATGATGGGGGGGGGGCCTTCACAAAAATAACATGGTTGCCGTGGTTAAAACCTCTATTTTGAATGGTGATTTTCTGCATTTATCAAAGTCCCATCGGGCAGCTTGATTTCAGATGTGTCCATGGAAACAGGATTATTAGGGAAAAATCGGTCTTCTTGCAAAGCACGTAAACGTTTACGTTTAACTACTATGTGAATCTGACTATTCACAATAATCACATTATTGTGTGCATGCGACCGTACTCAATTACTGCTAGCTTAATGACACTCAAATGTGACACTACACACACACACACACACACACACACTACACACACACACACACACACTCGACTTCTTCATGCAAGTACCTCACACACACACACACTCGTCAGTACAGAGTTCTTTGTCCTTTAAAACAAAAAAATCGTTCTTCCTAATTAAAAACTGGGCAATTATAAACAGTTATATTTTATATTTATTTTTTACAACCAAACAGCCCCCTCGAGATGTGTTAGTTTGATAGATGTGTGTGTTTGATAGATGTGTGTGTTTGATAGATGTGTTAGTTTGATAGATGTGTGTGTTTGATAGATGTGTTAGTTTGATAGATGTGTTAGTTTGATAGATGTGTTAGTTTGATAGATGTGTTAGTTTGATAGATGTGTTAGTTTGATAGATGTGTTAGTTTGATAGATGTGTTAGTTTGATAGATGTGTTAGTTTGATAGATGTGTTAGTTTCTAGATTTTAGGATAGATGTGTGAGTTTGATAGATGTGTTAGTTTGATAGATGAACTGTTTGATAGAGTGTGTTAGTTTGATAGATGTGCTGTTTGATAGATTGTGTGTTTGATAGATGTGTTAGTTTGATAGATGTGTGTGTTTGATAGATGTGTTATCTTAGATGTGTTAGTTTGATAGATGTGTTAGTTTGATAGATGTGTTAGTTTGATAGATGTGTTAGTTTGATAGATGTGTGTGTTTGATAGATGTGTGTGTTTGATAGATGTGTTAGTTTGATAGATGTGTTAGTTTGATAGATGTGTGTGTTTGATAGATGTGTTAGTTTGATAGACACACACACACTCACACTCACACTGTTCCCTCACACTCACACCCACAACACCACACTGTTCCCTCACACACAGGCACACACACACTCACACTCCACTCACACTCCCTCACACAACACACAACCACACTGTTCCCCTGACACACACACTTAACCCACTGTTCACTGACACACAGTTAACACACTGTTCACACACACACACAACCCACTGTTCCCTGACACACAGGCACACAACACACACACACACACTCACACCCCTGAACAACACTCACACTCACACTCACACTCACACACACACTCACACACACACACACACACATACACACACTTCAATCACGTTTCTCATTTTAGGACGATGGTCAGCAGTAATGCCCAGTGCTTTCTCTTCCTCCCACTGAACTGCCAGGCTCAGTCTCTTAGCACTAATCCGGAAAACTTCAGCTGTAGAGTCATTCACAGCGGTAAGGGTTAATTAAATTAACCCCATCCTGATTTAATTATCTTCAACTAGGGGGGGCCTGACCTCTGCCCTTGTCGCCCCACACCCGCCCAGTTGCCCCTGATAACGAGGTTCCAGCCCTAATGGGGCAGCAGGTGGCCTAGTGGTTAAAGAATTGGGCCTGTAACCGAACAGTTCCTGGATCAAATCACTGAGCCGACAAGGTAAAAAGTTTAACCCACTGTTCCCCTGAACAAGGCAGTTTAACCCACTGTTCCCCTGAACAAGGCAGTTTAACCCACTGTTCCCCTGAACAAGGCAGTTAACCCACTGTTCCCCTGAACAAGGCAGTTTAACCCACTGTTCCCCTGAACAAGGCAGTTTAACCCACTGTTCCCCTGAACAAGGCAGTTTAACCCACTGTTCCCCTGAACAAGGCAGTTTAACCCACTGTTCCCCTGAACAAGGCAGTTAACCCACTGTTCCCCTGAACAAGGCAGTTAACCCACTGTTCCCCTGAACAAGGCAGTTTAACCCACTGTTCCCCTGACCAAGGCAGTTTAATCCATATGTGACAAATAAAATTTGATTTGATTTGATTTTAGTTATTGAAAGTTTTACCTTTATTTTAACTAGGCAAGTCAGTTAAGAACAAAATCTTATTTTCAATGGCAGCCGAGGAACAGTGGGTTAACTGCCTGTTCAGGGGCAGAACGACAGATTTGTACCTTGTCAGTAGTCTGTTACCAGGGTGGTCTACTGAACTCAGTAGTCTGTTACTAGGGTGGTCTACTGAACTCAGTAGTCTATTATCAGGGTGGTCTACTGAACTCAGTAGTCTGTTACTAGCGTGCTCTACTGAACTCAGTAGTCTGTTACTAGGGTGGTCTACTGAACTCAGTAGTCTGTTACTAGGGTGGTCTACTGAACTCAGTAGTCTGTTATTAGGGTGCTCTACTGAACTCAGTAGTCTGTTACTAGGGTGGTCTACTGTTAGACCCTACTGAACTCAGTAGTCTATTACTAGGGTGGTCTACTGAACTCAGTAGTCTATTATCAGGGTGGTCTACTGAACTCAGTAGTCTGTTACTAGGGTGGTCTACTGAACTCAGTAGTCTGTTACTAGGGTGGTCTACTGAACTCAGTAGTCTGTTACTAGGGTGGTCTACTGAACTCAGTAGTCTGTTACTAGGGTGCTCTACTGAACTCAGTAGTCTGTTACTAGGGTGGTCTACTGAACTCAGTAGTCTATTATCAGGGTGGTCTACTGAACTCAGTAGTCTGTTACTAGGGTGGTCTACTGAACTCAGTAGTCTGTTACTAGGGTGCTCTACTGAACTCAGTAGTCTGTTACTAGGGTGGTCTACTGAACTCAGTAGTCTGTTACTAGGGTGGTCTACTGAACTCAGTAGTCTGTTACTAGGGTGGTCTACTGTTAGACCCTACTGAACTCAGTAGTCTATTACTAGGGTGGTCTACTGAACTCAGTAGTCTATTATCAGGGTGGTCTACTGAACTCAGTAGTCTGTTACTAGGGTGGTCTACTGAACTCAGTAGTCTGTTACTAGGGTGGTCTACTGAACTCAGTAGTCTGTTACTAGGGTGCTCTACTGAACTCAGTAGTCTGTTACTAGGGTGCTCTACTGAACTCAGTAGTCTGTTACTAGGGTGGTCTACTGAACTCAGTAGTCTGTTACCAGGGTGGTCTACTGAACTCAGTAGTCTGTTACCAGGGTGGTCTACTGAACTCAGTAGTCTGTTACTAGGGTGGTCTACTGTTAGACCCTTCTGAACTCAGTAGTCTGTTACCAGGGTGGTCTACTGAACTCAGTAGTCTGTTACTGGGGTGGTCTACTGAACTCAGTAGTCTGTTACCAGGGTGGTCTACTGAACTCAGTAGTCTGTTACTAGGGTGGTCTACTGAACTCAGTAGTCTGTTACTGGGGTGGTCTACTGAACTCAGTAGTCTGTTACTAGGGTGGTCTACTGAACTCAGTAGTCTGTTACTAGGGTGGTCTACTGAACTCAGTAGTCTGTTACTATTCAGGGGGCAGAACGACAGATTTGTACCTTGTCAGCTCGGGGATTTACCCTGCCGCCCCTCCACTCTAACCACTAGGCTACCCTGCCACCCCTCCACTCTAACCACTAGGCTACCCTGCCGCCCCTTCACTCTAACCACTAGGCTACCCTGCTGCCCCTCCACTCTAACCACTAGGCTACCCTGCCACCCCTCCACTCTAACCACTAGGCTACCCTGCCGCCCCTCCACTCTAACCACTAGGCTACCCTGCCGCCTCTACACTCTAACCACTAGGCTACCCTGCCGCCTCTACACTCTAACCACTAGGCTACCCTGCCGCCTCTACACACTAACTACTAGGCTACCCTGCCGCCCCTCCACTCTAACCACTAGGCTACCTGCCGCCCCTCCACTCTAACCACTAGGCTACCCTGCCGCCCCTCCACTCTAACCACTAGGCTACCCTGCCGCCCCTCCACTCTAACCACTAGGCTACTCTGCCGCCCCTCCACTCTTACCACTAGGCTACCCTGCCGCCCCTCCACTCTAACCACTAGGCTACCCTGCCGCCCCTCCACTCTAACCACTAGGCTACCCTGCCGTCCCTCCACTCTAACCACTAGGCTACCCTGCCGCCCCTCCACTCTAACCACTAGGCTACCCTGCCGCCTCTACACTCTAACCAGTAGGCTACCCTGCCGCCTCTACACACTAACCACTAGGCTACCCTGCCGCCCCTCCACTCTAACCATTAGGCTACCTGCCGCCCCTCCACTCTAACCACTAGGCTACCTGCCGCCCCTCCACTCTAACCACTAGGCTACCCTGCCGCCCCTCCACTCTAACCACTATGCTACCCTGCCGCCCCTCCACTCTAACCACTAGGCTACTCTGCCGCCCCTCCACTCTAACCACTAGGCTACCCTGCCGCCCCTACACTATAACCACTAGGCTACCCTTCCGCCCCTCCACTCTAACCACTAGGCTACTCTGCCGCCCCTCCACTCTAACCACTAGGCTACCCTGCCGCCCCTCCACTCTAACCACTAGGCTACCCTGCCGCCTCTACACTCTAACCACTAGGCTACCCTGCCGCCTCTACACTCTAACCAGTAGGCTACCCTGCCACCTCTACACTCTAACCACTAGGCTACCCTGCCACCCCTCCACTCTAACCACTAGGCTACCCTTCCGCCCCTCCACTCTAACCACTAGGCTACCCTGCCGCCCCTCCACTCTAACGACTAGGCTACCCTGCCGCCCCTCCACTCTAACCACTAGGCTACCCTGCCGCCCCTCCACTCTAACCACTAGGCTACCCTGCCGCCCCTCCACTATAACCACTAGGCTACCCTGCCACCCCTCCACTCTAACCACTAGGCTACCCTGCCGCCCCTCCACTCTAACCACTAGGCTACCCTGCCGCCCCTCCACTCTAACCACTAGGCTACCCTGCCACCTCTACACTCTAACCACTAGGCTACCCTGCCGCCTCTACACTCTAACCACTAGGCTACCCTGTCGCCCCTACACTATAACCACTAGGCTACCTGCCGCCCCTCCACTCTAACCACTAGGCTACCCTGCCGCCTCTACACTCTAACCACTAGGCTACCCTGCCACCCCTCACTCTAACCACTAGGCTAACCTCTAACCACTAGGCTACCCTGCCGCCCCTCCACTCTAACCACTAGGCTACCCTGCCACCTCTACACTCTAACCACTAGGCTACCCTTCCGCCCCTCCACTCTAACCACTAGGCTACCCTGCCGCCCCTCCACTCTAACCACTAGGCTACCTGCCGCCCCTCCCTCTAACCACTAGGCTACCCTGCCGCCCTCCACTCTAACCACTATGCTACCCTGCTACCTAACCAAAAGGCTGCCGCCCCTCCACTCTAACCACTAGGCTACCCTGCCGCCCCTACACTCCACTAGGCTACCCTTCCGCCCCTCCAAACCACTAGGCTACCTGCCACCCTCCACTCTAACCACTAGGCTACCCTGCCGCCCCTCCACTCTAACCACTAGGCTACCCTGCCGCCTCTACACTCTAACCACTAGGCTACCCTGCCGCCTCTACAGGCTCTAACCAGTAGGCTACCCTGCCACACTCTAACCACTAGGCTACCCTGCCACCCCTCCACTCTAACCACTAGGCTACCCTTCCGCCCCTCCACTCTAACCACTAGGCTACCCTGCCGCCTCTACACTCTAACCACTAGGCTACCCTTCCGCCCCTCCACTCTAACCACTAGGCTACCCTGCCACCTCTACACTCTAACCACTAGGCTACCCTGCCACCCTACACTCTAACCACTAGGCTACCCTGCCGCCTCTACACTCTAACCACTAGGCTACTCTGCCGCCCCTCCCTCTAACCACTAGGCTACCCTGCCGCCTCTACACTCTAACCACTAGGCTACCCTGCCCCCCACTCTAACCACTAGGCTACCCTTGCCCCTCTAACCACTAGGCTACCCTGCCGCCCTCCACTCTAACCACTAGGCCACCCTGCCGCCCCTCCACTCTAACCACTAGGCTACCCTGCCGCCCCTCCCTCTAACCACTAGGCTACCCTTCCGCCCTCCACTCTAACCACTAGGCTACCCTGCCGCCTCTACACTCTAACCACTAGGCTACCCTGCCGCCTCTACACTATAAGCACTAGGCTACCCTTCCGCCCGCCACTCTAACCACTAGGCTACCCTGCCTCCTCTACACTCTAACCACTAGGCTACCCTTCCGCCTCTCCACTCTAACCACTAGGCTACCCTGCCGCCCCTCCACTCTAACCACTAGGCTACCTGCCGCCCCTCCACTCTAACCACTAGGCTACCCTGCCGCCCCTCCACTCTAACCACTATGCTACCCTGCCGCCCCTCCACTCTAACCAAAAGGCTACTCTGCCGCCCCTCCACTCTAACCACTAGGCTACCCTGCCGCCCCTACACTATAACCACTAGGCTACCCTTCCGCCCCTCCACTCTAACCACTAGGCTACTCTGCCACCCCTCCACTCTAACCACTAGGCTACCCTGCCGCCCCTCCACTCTAACCACTAGGCTACCCTGCCGCCTCTACACTCTAACCACTAGGCTACCCTGCCGCCTCTACACTCTAACCAGTAGGCTACCCTGCCACCTCTACACTCTAACCACTAGGCTACCCTGCCACCCCTCCACTCTAACCACTAGGCTACCCTTCCGCCCCTCCACTCTAACCACTAGGCTACCCTGCCGCCTCTACACTCTAACCACTAGGCTACCCTTCCGCCCCTCCACTCTAACCACTAGGCTACCCTGCCACCTCTACACTCTAACCACTAGGCTACCCTGCCACCCCTACACTCTAACCACTAGGCTACCCTGCCGCCTCTACACTCTAACCACTAGGCTACTCTGCCGCCCCTCCACTCTAACCACTAGGCTACCCTGCCGCCTCTACACTCTAACCACTAGGCTACCCTTCCGCCCCTCCACTCTAACCACTAGGCTACCCTGCCGCCCCTCCACTATAACCACTAGGCTACCCTGCCGCCCCTCCACTCTAACCACTAGGCTACCCTGCCGCCCCTCCACTCTAACCACTAGGCTACCCTGCCGCCCCTCCACTCTAACCACTAGGCTACCCTTCCGCCCCTCCACTCTAACCACTAGGCTACCCTGCCGCCTCTACACTCTAACCACTAGGCTACCCTGCCGCCTCTACACTATAAGCACTAGGCTACCCTTCCGCCCCGCCACTCTAACCACTAGGCTACCCTGCCTCCTCTACACTCTAACCACTAGGCTACCCTGCCGCCTCTACACTCTAACCACTAGGCTACCCTGCCGCCTCTACACTCTAACCACTAGGCTACCCTGCCGCCTCTACACTCTAACCACTAGGCTACCCTGCCGCCCTGATGGGACAGATTGAAACATTAAAAAAAAGAGAGGTGACCCAGTCCAGATGGTGAAAAGCCAAGGCTCAATAATTTGCCTCTTGGAACCGTCCCGCAGAGAGACCCACTTTCAGAAAAGATTTTACGAGTCCTTTTAACATCCATGGGCTTCCTATTGACAAGGACTCTAATGACTCTAATTCTCTACTGACCTTCACAACGGGATGCATCTGAAATGCTAAATCTTCTAGGCCTACTGTGGGAAGAGGTTCTTGAATTAGATCTACTGCTCTAATATAACTATTTCTGTTTCATTTTTCTGAAGAGATTTAGGTGTTTTTCATTTGTTTCCCCACCGTTTCCACTGCAGGGTGTTGTGCAGGTCTTGTTGCAGTAAAACCGTGTGCAGTTATTAGAGGCATATGTAAAAGAATAAATAAAATAAAATAAAATAAAATAAAAGAACATTGAATGTGGACAGACTGACCAGCTACCACTACAAGGAAAGGGAGGGAGGGTGGGTGGGAGGGAGGGAGGAAAGGGAGGGAGGGTGGGAGGGAGGGAGGAAAGGGAGGGAGGGAGGAAAGGGAGGGAGGGTGGGAGGGAGGGAGGAAAGGGAGGGAGGGTGGGAGGGAGGGAGGAAAGGGAGGGAGGGTGGGAGGGAGGGAGGAAAGGGAGGGAGGGAGGAAAGGGAGGGAGGGTGGGAGGGAGGGAGGGAGGGAGGGAGGAGGAAAGGGGAGGGAGGGTGGGAGGGAGGGAGGAAAGGGAGGGAGGGTGGGAGGGAGGGAGGAAAGGGAGGGAGGGAGGAAAGGGAGGGAGGGTGGGAGGGAGGGAGGAAAGGGAGGGAGGGTGGGAGGGAGGGAGGAAAGGGAGGGAGGGAGGGAGGGAGGAGGGAGGGAGGGAGGGGGGGTGGGGGGAGGAGGGGGATGGGGGGAAGGGAGGGAGGGATGGGAGGGAAGGGAGGGAGGGAGGGAGGGAGGAGGGAGGAGGGAGGGAGGGAGGGAGGGATGGGAGGAAAGGGAGGGAGGGAGGGAGGGGAGGGAGGGAGGGAGGAGGGAGGGAGGGAGGGAGGGATGGGAGGAAAGGGAGGGATGGGAGGAAAGGGAGGGAGGGAGGGAGGCTGTGGATTTAAGATAATCATCTGAAACCTCTTCAAAGACTTCGGGAGATGGAATCATGACTTCACATCCTCATTCCACTGTCTCACTCTCTCTGTCTCACTCTCTCTGTCTCGTCCTGTCTCCGTCTCTCTGTCTCACTCTCTCTGTCTCACTCTCTCTGTCTCGTCCTGTCTCCGTCTCTCTGTCTCTCTCTCTCTGTCTCACTCTCTCTATCTCGTCCTGTCTCCTTCTCTCTGTCTCACTCTCTCTATTTCGTCCTGTCTCCGTCTCTCTGTCTCACTCTCTCTGTCTCACTCTCTCTATCTCGTCCTGTCTCCTTCTCTCTGTCTCACTCTCTCTATTTCGTCCTGTCTCCGTCTCTCTGTCTCTCTCTCTCTGTCTCACTCTCTCTGTCTCGTCCTGTCTCCGTCTCTCTGTCTCACTCTCTCTATCTCGTCCTGTCTCCGTTTCTCTGTCTCACTCTCTCTGTCTCGTCCTGTCTCCGTCTCTCTGTCTCACTCTCTCTATCTCGTCCTGTCTCCGTCTCTCTGTCTCACTCTCTCTGTCTCGTCCTGTCTCCGTCTCTCTGTCTCACTCTCTCTGTCTCGTCCTGTCTCCGTCTCTCTGTCTCACTCTCTCTATCTCGTCCTGTCTCCGTCTCTCTGTCTCACTCTCTCTGTCTCGTCCTGTCTCCGTCTCTCTGTCTCACTCTCTCTCTGTCTCACTCTCTCTATCTCGTCCTGTCTCCGTCCCTCATCTGGTTGTTATTGAGGAGTTTGAGTTGAAGCGGAAGACGCACACAGTCTCTCTCACACACACACACACACACACACATGTGGACTGGCTCAGATGTAATTACTGCACCATTGAGAAGTATTGGCTGGACCTCGCAAACACAATTACCTTTCTGCCAGTGTGGAAGCAGCCCAGTGTGACCGATGTGTGTGTGTGAGTGCTTGTGCACATGACAGTGTGAGTATGTGTGTGTGTGCGCATTGTGTGTGTGTGTGGTGCTGCACAAGCATAATGTATTCCTCCAGGGCCCTGAGCTTGCAGGAATAAAACCCTGGAGCTCTTAGCCGAACAGGGAAACACCCCCGCAGAGGAGAGAGGGATGGAGGGAGAGAGAGAGAGAGAGAGAGAGGGAGGGAGAGAGAGAGAGAGAGAGAGAGAGAGAGAGAGAGAGAGGGGAGGGAGGGAGGGAGAGAGAGAGAGAGAGAGAGAGAGAGGGGGAGAGAGAGAGAGAGAGAGGGAGGGAGAGAGAGAGAGAGAGAGAGAGGGAGGGATATAGAGCAGCACACTGACATAATCAAGCGTCTGTGGAACTCCTTGGTTCTGCTGTACATAGGTGTGTTTGTTTTGGGGGGGGTTTTCTTCCTACACTTCCTGCATGAAGTTCCCCTGCCGCTTATAGGGAGACGGCAGGGCTTCAGTGTTCACCCCACGACAAGACAAGGAGTTATATTCTGCCGCACTGTCATGCCGCTATCGTACTACACACACCGCGTCCCTGCCGTTCACATAACGGACACGGTACGACGAGGCTTTCTCTCTCTCTCTCTCTCTCTCTCTCTCTCTCTCTCTCTCTCTCTCTCTCTCTCTCATCGATTGACATGGGAAAACAAAACCAACGGGGCAGTCTATTACAAACATGTATAGAGTGGCGAGCATTGGGTAAACCAGGTCAATGGAGAACGATAAAACACAAGGTGGTATATCCATTTTCATCGGTGTCCAAAACCGGGGACGGTGCCACATCCATATTACCGTGCAGCTGTTCGCACTTCATCAACATTGAAGTTGGGACGTTGTAGCTCACTGTTGCATTCAAGGTGATCCCGTGCAACAACAACAACAAATACACACCCAACGATTGTAGTTAGATTCAATCCGTTGATATGGTTCATACGTATGAATAGAGAGCAAAAGGCTCTCACCAAGCATAGGACATTGTAAATAATGCCCACACAGCTACATTACTGTAGACTGCGGGCCAGTGGTCGACAGAGGACACCTAAAAACTGCATTGCTGTCAAAACAAAACGCCGGAGGTGATTTACTGACTGTATCCCGTTTTACACAGTTGTAGCAACAAACAAAAATACTTCCGACAAAAAAACTGCCATTATATCCAAGCTAAACAAAGTTTAGTCAACTAATATCCACGAAGATAAATAATATTAACGATGCTAGTTAGCGTTACTTCCTTAGCAAGCCCAGTCATTAAAGCTACAGTCAAAATAGCCCATCGCTGCCCTCCCTTATCCCGCACCTCGCCCGTTTCTAGGTCTGAGGTCTTACCGGTCTCATGCGCTGCTGGTGCCGCTGTGACGAGATAACAAGTGCGGGGAGCCCGCTGGCCACATGTCCGCTGCTACGGGTCAAGAGAAGGACTGATCTACACACATTCGCAGCCATCTCTGTAGTGAAATATCCGGAAGGCTCGGAGAGGCGAATCCTGCAAGCGGACCAGGCGAGACCGTGGCTGGCAGAGAGGGAGGGAGGCGGAGAGGGAGGGCGGGAGGCGGCAGGCAGGCGGAGAAGAGGCGGAGAGGGTGGGAGGGAGGCGGCAGGCAGGCGGAGAAGAGATGGAGAGGGGGAGGGGGGGCAGGCAGGCGGAGAGGGAGGCAGGCAGAGAGGGAGGCAGGCGGAGAGGGAGGTAGGCAGAGAGGGAGGGAGGCGGAGAGGGAGGTGGATAGGAGGCAGAGAGGATGTGGAGAGGGGGGAGGCGGAGAGGATGTGGAGAGGGAGGGAGGAGGCGGAGAGGAGGCAGAGAGGAGGCGGAGAGGGAGGGAGGGAGGCGGAGGAGGTGGAGAGGGAGGAGGAGGGAGGGAGAGGGAGGAGAGGCGGAGAGGAGGCGGAGAGGAGGAGGGAGGGAGGCAGAGAGGAGGGGAGGAGGGAGGAGGCGGAGAGGAGGAGGGGAGGCGGAGAGGAGGAGGGAGGGAGCAGAGAGGAGGGAGGCGGAGAGGGAGGGAGGAGGCAGAGAGGAGGAGGCGGCAGGCAGGCGGAGAGGGAGGGAGGGAGGCGGAGAGGGAGGGAGGCGGCAGGCGGAGAGGGAGGGAGGAGGCGGCAGGGGCAGGCAGAGAAGAGATGGAGAGGGCGGAGAGGGGGGGACAGGCAGGCGGAGAGGGAGGCAGCAGGAGGGAGAGGCGGAGAGGGAGGAGGAGAGGAGGGAGGGAGGAGGGAGGCGGAGAGGAGGTGGAGAGGAGGCAGAGAGGATGTGGAGAGGGGGAGGCGGAGAGGGATGAGAGGGAGGGAGGGAGGCGAGAGGAGGCAGAGAGGAGGCGGAGAGGGAGGGAGGAGAGAGGAGGTGGAGAGGGGAGGGAGGAGGGAGGCGGAGAGGAGGCGAGAGGGAGGGAGGCGGAGAGGAGGCGGAGAGGAGGCAGAGGGAGGGGAGGAGGAGGCGGAGGGAGGGAGGAGGAGGCAGAGAGAGGAGGGAGGGAGGCGGAGAGGAGGCGGAGAGGAGGGGGAGGCGGAGAGGAGGCGGAGAGGGAGGGGAGGCAGAGAGGGAGGGAGGCGGAGAGGGAGGGGAGGAGGCAGAGGGAGGGAGGCGGCAGGCAGGCGGAGGGAGGCAGGCGGCAGGCAGGTGGAGAGGAGGGAGGGAGGCGGAGAGGAGGCAGGCGGAGAGGGAGGGAGGCGGAGAGGAGGTGGAGAGGGAGGCGGAGAGGAGAGGAGGTGGAGGGAGGCAGAGAGGAGGTGGAGGGAGGCAGAGAGGAGGTGGAGGGAGGAGGTGGAGAGGGAGGCGGAGAGGAGGTGGAGAGGGAGGAGGCGGAGAGCGGCAGAGAGGGGAGGGAGGCGGCAGGCAGGCGGAGAGGGAGGGAGGGAGGCGGAGAGGGAGGCAGGCGGAGAGGGAGGGAGGGGAGGCTGAGAGGGAGGGAGGCGGCAGGCAGGCAGGCAGGCGGAGAGGGAGGAGGGAGGCGGAGAGGGAGGGAGGCGGAGGCAGGAGGCGGAGAGGGAGGAGGTGGCAGAGGGGAGGTGGCGGCAGGCAGGCAGGCAGGCGGAGAGGGAGGGAGGCGAGAGGAGGTGGAGGGGAGGGAGGCAGGAGGCAGGGAGAGGAGGTGGAGGGAGGCAGGCGGAGAGGAGGTGGAGAGGGAGGCGGAGAGAGGTGGAGAGGGAGGCAGAGAGGAGGTGGAGAGGAGGTGAGGAGAGGAGGCGGAGAGGAGGTGGAGAGGGAGGCAGAGAGGAGGGTGGAGAGGGAGGCAGGAGAGGAGGTGGAGGAGGGAGGTGGAGAGGAGGCAGAGAGAGGTGGAGGAGGTGGAGAGGGAGGCAGAGAGGAGGTGGAGAGGAGGCAGAGAGGAGGAGAGGAGGTGGAGAGGAGGCAGGCGAGAGGGAGGAGGCAGAGGAGGTGGAGAGGGGCAGAGAGGAGGTGGAGAGGAGGAGGCGGAGAGGAGGCAGAGGGAGGGAGGCAGGAGGGAGGGAGGCAGGCAGGCAGGCAGGCGGAGGGGAGGGAGGGAGGTGGAGAGGGAGGGAGGCGGCAGGCAGGCAGGCGGAGAGGGAGGGAGGAGGCGGAGAGGGAGGGAGGCAGGCGGAGAGGAGGTGGAGAGGGAGGTGGAGAGGAGGTGGAGAGGAGGCAGAGAGGAGGTGGAGAGGGAGGCGGAGAGGAGGTGGAGAGGGAGGCAGAGAGGAGGTGGAGAGGGAGGCAGAGAGGAGGTGGAGAGGGAGGCAGGCGGAGAGGAGGTGGAGAGGGAGGCAGGCGGAGAGGAGGTGGAGAGGAGGTGGAGAGGGAGGCAGAGAGGAGGTGGAGAGGGAGGCAGAGAGGAGGTGGAGAGGAGGTGGAGAGGGAGGCGGAGGAGGAGGAGAGAGGGGAGGCAGAGAGGAGGTGGAGAGGGAGGCAGGCGGAGAGGAGGGAGGTGGAGAGGGAGGCAGGCGGAGAGGAGGCGGAGAGGGAGGCAAGTGGAGAGGGAGGGAGGGAGGTGGAGACAAGTGGGAGGCAGGCGGAGAGGGACAGCGGGGGCTTTACATACAACACAGCCCAAGGAATGCATTTCAGAAACAGAGGCGAGGTTGCACACACTCAGCACTGTACAGTAGCCTAGACAGCTAATAATACCTTTAACTATAACTCATAATGATCGATTTATAAAATGCCGTTTCATTTCTGTTATTGCAATTCGCTACGACATAAGTTGTAGAAAGAGCAGCGCGAAAAAGAGAGGAAAAGCCATGGCTCTAACCACAGACTTTAAATAATAATTTCAAAGAAATGCGTAAGAAGAGATCCGATTGGCAGATCAGTCATCTAAGGGCGGGTGTAAACACTTTTCATCGAATGAGAGAAAAGGCTATTCCGCCGTGCTTCATACTTCCCGGTACAGAGCGGACGATTCGACGAAATCAGATCATGCGCTTACGGTCCATTCTAGTTTACAGACAAATAACTACCAGAGAGCCGGACAAATAACTACGTAGGCAGAGATAACAGAGATCGGATAGAACATCTATATGATCTAATTGAGTTGTCAAACCGCACTTTGAGGATTTTGCCCTTACCCTTAGATGTTCATCACCTTCACACAGCAAGCTGTGTTTAAATCACGCATTGCACTTTAGTAAGTAAGTAGGCTATGCTACTGTTCTCTCATAATCACGACTCTCAGTTCCATTATTATTATTATTATTTTTTAAAGTCACAGGAAGAAGGTGTCTTCTGTACAAGGGAGTTTTGTTATTAAGAGCCCCAACACTCGGTCTCAACATCAACAGGCATCGCTTGGAGTACGGTCTTGGAAGCAGAAAGACCTTATCTATGATATCAGCAAGAAACCATTTTCAAAAAACAAAACGTTAAATTGATATTTATAAGGTTACTGTTCCCACATGCCAATATCTCCCTGTTATAACATGTGCTAATTAGCTACACTACATGACCAGAAGTATGTGGACACCTGCTCGTGCATTCGGGCAAGTAGCCTTCTCCTGGCATCTGCCAAACCCAGATTCGTCTGTCGGACTGCCAGATGGTGAAGTGTGATTAATCTCTCCAGAGAACCCGTTTCCACTGCTCCAGAGTCCAATGGCGGTGAGCTTTACACCACTCCAGCCAATGCTTGGCATTGCACACGGTGATCTTAGGCTTGTGTGCGGCTGCTTCGCCATGGAAACCCATTTCATGAAGCGTTGCTTTCAGAGGCAGTTTGGAACTCGGTAGTGAGTGTTGCAACCGAGGACTATGTTGACACGCTTCAGCACTTGCCGGTCCCGTTCTGTGAGCTTGTGTGGCCTACCACCTTGTGGCTGAGCCGTTGTTGCTCCTAGACATTTCTCACTTCACAATAACAGCACTTACAGTTGACCGAGGCAGCTCTAGCAGGGCAGAAATTTGACGAACTGACTTGAATTTGACTAACTGACTGACTTGAACTGGATTTGACGAAGGTGGCATCCTATGACTGTGCTATATTAAAAGTCACTGAGGTCTTCAGTACATTCCGTCCTACTACCAATGTTTGTCTATGGAGATTGTATGGCTGTGTGCTCGATTGTATACACCTGTCAGCAACGGGTGTGGCTGAAATAGCCGAATCAACTCATTTGAAGGGGTGACCACATTCTTTTGTATATGTAGTGTTCTTACGTTACAGCCTTGTTCTAAAATGGATAACATTGTTTTTACCCCTCATCAATCTACACGCAATACCCCATAATGACATCACAATACCCACATAATGACATCACAATACCTCATAATGACATCACAATACCCCCATAATGACATCACAATACCCCCATAATGACATCACAATACCCAATAATGACATCACAATACCCCATAATGACATCACAATACCCCCATAATGACATCACAATACCCCCATAATGACATCACAATACCCCAATAATGACATCACAATACCTCATAATGACATCACAATATCCCCATTATGACATCACAATACCCCCATAATGACATCACA
>NC_088411.1:45707194-45729553 GCF_034236695.1 Oncorhynchus nerka
TAAGGTCAGGACGTGACAGGAGCGGCCCGCCCACCGCTTCCCAGTATACTACTCGCCAATATCCAGTCTCTTGACAACAAGGTGGACAAAATTAGAGCAAGGGTTGCCTTCCACGGAGACATCAGAGATTGTAACATCCTCTCAGGGAAACGTTGTCGGAATCGGCTCAGCCACCGGGCTTCTTCATGCATCGCGCCGACACAGATAAACACCTCTCTGGGAAGAAGAAGGGTGTGGGTGTATGCTTCATGATTAACGACTTATGGTGTAACCATAACATACAAAAATTGTATATTCTTCTGCTCACCCAACCTAGAATTCCTTACAATCAAATGCAAGCCATATTACCTCACAAGAGAATTCTCGTCAGTTATCATCACAGCCCTGTATATACCCCATCAAGCAGACACCAAGATGGCCCCCAAGGAACTTCACTGGGCACCATATATTCTGAGGCTGGATTTATTGTGGCTGGGGATTTTAACAAAGTAAATTTGAGAACAAGTCTACCTAAATTCTATCGGCAGATTGATTGTAGCACTCGCGCGGGGAAAAACCCTAGATCACTGCTACTCTAACTTCCGCGATGCATACAAGGTTCTCCCCCGCCCTCCTTTCGGTAAATCCGATCACGACTCCATCTTGCTTTCTACCGTCTTACGGGCAGAAACTCTAACAGGATGTACCCGTGACTAGAACCATTCAAAGCTGGTCTGACCAATCGGAATCCACGCTTCAGGATTGTTTTCATCACGTGGACTGGGAAATGTTCCGGGTAGCCTCAGAGAATAACATCGGCGTATACGCTGACTCGGTGAGTGACTTTATAAGGAAGTGCATTGGAGATGTTGTACCCACTGTGACTATTGAAACCTACCCTAACCAGAAACCGTGGATGGATGGCGGCATTCACGCAAAACTAAAAGCGTGAACCACCGCATTTAACCATGGAAAGGCGACTGGGAATATGGCTGAATATAAACAGTGTAGTTATTCCCTCCACAAGGCAATCAAACAAGCGAAATGTTGGTATAGAGACAAAGTCACAATCCAGAGGGTGGTGCAGTCTGCACAACGCGTCACTAGGGGCAAACTACCTGCCCTCCAAGACACCTACAGCACCCGATGCGATGTCACCGGGGGCAAACTGCCTGCCCTCCAAGACACCTACAGCACCCGATGTCACCGGGGGCAAACTACCTGCCCTCCAGGACACCTACAGCACCCGATGTCACCGGGGGCAAACTACCTGCCCTCCAAGACACCTACAGCACCCGATGTCACCAGGGGCAAACTACCTGCCCTCCAGGACACCTACAGCACCCGATGTCACCGGGGGCAAACTACCTGCTCTCCAAGACACCTACACCACCCGATGTCACCGGAGGCAAACTACCTGCCCTCCAAGACACCTACACCACCCGATGTCACCGGAGGCAAACTACCTGCCCTCCAGGACACCTACACCAACCGATGTCCACGGAGGCAAACTACCTGCCCTCCAGGACACCTACAGTACCGATGTCACCGGAAGCCCAAAAAGATCATCAAGGACAACAACCACCCGATGTCACCGGAAGCCCAAAAAGATCATCAAGGACAACAACCACCCGATGTCACCGGAAGCCCAAAAAGATCATCAAGGACAACAACCACCCTTCCTCAAGGAACCTTTTCAGAGGGGTTCCTCAAGGAACCTTTTTGAACGGGAAAGGTTCCGCCAGTGTGGCATCCTAAAAGGTTCTTCCAGGCACCTTTACTTCTAAGAGTGTATAGTGCACTACTTTTACCAGAGCCCTATGGGCCCAGGTCAGAAGTAATGCACTACATAGCGAATAGGGTGCCATTTGGGACCTAGAACTTGACACTGCAGGCAATGCCTGATGAAGGACATCCTTAATGGAATATAACATAATTTATTTTATAATGTAATGTCAACGCAGTGACATTCACAGTGCCACGCCTGTATAGGCTGGGCAAGGTGAGAGAGGACAGAGGCTGCGTGATGGATTCCAAGGGGAGAGAGGATAGAGGCTGCGTGATGGATTCCAGAGGTGAGAGAGGACAGAGGCTGCGTGATGGATTCCAAGGTGAGAGAGGACAGAGGCTGCGTGATGGATTTCAAGGGGTGAGAGAGGACAGAGGCTGCGTGATGGATTTCAAGGGGTGAGAGAGGACAGAGGCTGCGTGATGGATTCCAAGGTGAGAGAGGACAGAGGCTGCGTGATGGATTCCAAGGGGTGAGAGAGGACAGAGGCTGCGTGATGGATTCCAAGGTGAGAGGGCAGAGGCTACGTGATGGATTCCAAGGGGAGAGAGGATAGAGGCTGCGTGATGGATTCCAAGGTGAGAGAGGACAGAGGCTGCGTGATGGATTCCAGGGTGAGAGAGGACAGAGGCTGCGTGATGGACTCCAAGGGGAGAGAGGATAGAGGCTGCGTGATGGATTCCAAGGGGAGAGAGGATAGAGGCTGCGTGATGGATTCCAGAGGTGAGAGAGGACAGAGGCTGCGTGATGGATTCCAGGGTGAGAGAGGATAGAGGCTGCGTGATGGATTCCAGGGGGTGAGAGAGGACAGAGGCTGCGTGATGGATTCCAAGGTGAGAGAGGACAGAGGCTGCGTGATGGATTCCAAGGTGAGAGAGGACAGAGGCTGCGTGATGGATTCCAGGGGGTGAGAGAGGACAGAGGCTGCGTGATAGATTCCAGAGGTGAGAGAGGATAGAGGCTGCGTGATGGATTCTAGGGGTGAGAGAGGACAGAGGCTGCGTGATGGATTCTAGGGGTGAGAGAGGACAGAGGCTGCGTGATGGATTCCAAGGTGAGAGAGGACAGAGGCTGCGTGATGGATTCTAGGGGTGAGAGAGGACAGAGGCTGCGTGATGGATTCCAGGGGTGAGAGAGGACAGAGGCTGTGTGATGGATTCCAAGGGGTGAGAGAGGACAGAGGCTGCGTGATGGATTCCAAGGTGAGAGGGCAGAGGCTACGTGATGGATTCCAAGGGGAGAGAGGATAGAGGCTGCGTGATGGATTCCAAGGTGAGAGAGGACAGAGGCTGCGTGATGGATTCCAGGGTGAGAGAGACAGAGGCTGCGTGATGGATTCCAGAGGTGAGAGAGGATAGAGGCTGCGTGATGGATTCTAGGGGTGAGAGAGGACAGAGGCTGCGTGATGGATTCCAAGGTGAGAGAGGACAGAGGCTGCGTGATAGATTCCAGAGGTGAGAGAGGACAGAGGCTGCGTGATGGATTCCAAGGTGAGAGAGGACAGAGGCTGCGTGATAGATTCCAGAGGTGAGAGAGGACAGAGGCTGTGTGATGGATTCCAAGGGGTGAGAGAGGACAGAGGCTGCGTGATGGATTCCAAGGGGAGAGAGGATAGAGGCTGCGTGATGGATTCCAGAGGTGAGAGAGGACAGAGGCTGCGTGATGGAATCTAGGGGTGAGAGAGGACAGAGGCTGCGTGATGGATTCCAGAGTTGAGAGAGGATAGAGGCTGCGTGATGGATTCTAGGGGTGAGAGGAAAGAAGCTGTGTGATGGATTCCAAGGGGTGAGAGAGGACAGAGGCTGCTTGATGGATTCCAGAGGTGAGAGAGGACAGAGGCTACGTGATGGATTCAGGGAGAGAGAGGACAGAGGCTCCAGGGGAGAGAGAGGATTCAGAGGCTGCGTGATGGATTCCAAGGGGTGAGAGAGGACAGAGGCTGCGTGATGGATTCCAAGGGGTGAGAGGAAAGAAGCTGTGTGATGGATTCCAAGGGGTGAGAGAGGACAGAGGCTGCGTGATGGATTCCAAGGGGTGAGAGGAAAGAAGCTGTGTGATGGATTCCAAGGGGTGAGAGAGGACAGAGGCTGCGTGATGGATTCCAAGGGGTGAGAGGAAAGAAGCTGTGTGATGGATTCCAAGGGGTGAGAGAGGACAGAGGCTGCGTGATGGATTCCAAGGGTGAGAGGAAAGAAGCTGTGTGATGGATTCCAAGGGGTGAGAGAGGACAGAGGCTGCTTGATGGATTCCAAGGGGTGAGAGGAAAGAAGCTGTGTGATGGATTCCAATGGGTGAGAGAGAGGCTGCGTGATGGATTCAGAGAGGAAAGAAGCTGCGTGATGGATTCCAAGGGGTGAGAGAGACAGAGGCTGCGTGATGGATTCCAAGGGTGAGAGAGGACAGAGGCTGCCAAGGGGTGAGAGAGGACAGAGGCTGGATGGATTCCAAGGGGTGAGAGAGGACAGAGGCTGCGTGATGGATTCCAAGGGGTGAGAGAGGACAGAGGCTGCGTGATGGATTCCAAGGGGTGAGAGAGGACAGAGGCTGCGTGATAGATTCCAAGGGGTGAGAGGGACAGAGGCTGTGTGATAGATTCAGGGAGAGAGAGACAGAGGCTGCGTGATAGATTCAGGGAGAGAGAGGACAGAGGCTGCGTGATAGATTCCAAGGGGTGAGAGGAAAGAAGCTGTGTGATGGATTCCAAGGGGTGAGAGGGACAGAGGCTGCTTGATGGATTCCAGAGGTGAGAGAGGACAGAGGCTCGTGATGGATTCCAGGGAGAGAGGACAGAGGCTGCGTGATAGATTCCAAGGGGTGAGAGAGGACAGAGGCTGCGTGATGGATTCAAGGGGTGAGAGGAAAGTAGCTGTGTGATGGATTCAAGGGGTGAGAGAGGACAGAGGCTGCGTGATGGATTCCAAGGGTGAGAGGAAAGAAGCTGTGTGATGGATTCCAAGGGGTGAGAGGGACAGAGGCTGCGTGATGGATTCAAGGGTGAGAGGAAAGAAGCTGTGTGATGGATTCCAAGGGGTGAGAGAGGACAGAGGCTGCGTGATGGATTCCAAGGGGTGAGAGGAAAGAAGCTGTGTGATGGATTCCAAGGGGTGAGAGAGGACAGAGGCTGCTTGATGGATTCCAGAGGTGAGAGAGGACAGAGGCTACGTGATGGATTCCAGGGAGAGAGGACAGAGGCTGCGTGATAGATTCCAAGGCGTGAGAGAGGACAGAGGCTGCGTGATGGATTCCAAGGGTGAGAGGAAAGAAGCTGTGTGATGGATTCAAGGGTGAGAGAGGACAGAGGCTGCGTGATGGATTCCAAGGGGTGAGAGGAAAGAAGCTGTGTGATGGATTCCAAGGGGTGAGAGAGGACAGAGGCTGCGTGATGGATTCCAAGGGTGAGAGGAAAGAAGCTGTGTGATGGATTCCAAGGGGTGAGAGAGGACAGAGCTCAAGTGATGGATTCCAAGGGGTGAGAGGAAAGAAGCTGTGTGATGGATTCCAAGGGTGAGAGAGGACAGAGGCTGTGATGGATTCCAAGGGGTGAGAGGAAAGAAGCTGTGTGATGGATTCAAGGGGTGAGAGAGGACAGAGGCTGCGTGATGGATTCAAGGGGTGAGAGGAAAGAAGCTGTGTGATGGATTCCAAGGGGTGAGAGAGGACAGAGGCTCGTGATGGATTCCAAGGGGTGAGAGAGGACAGAGGCTGCGTGATGGATTCCAAGGGGTGAGAGAGGACAGAGGCTGCGTGATGGATTCCAAGGGGTGAGAGAGGACAGAGGCTGCGTGATGGATTCCAAGGGGTGAGAGGAAAGAAGCTGTGTGATGGATTCAAGGGGTGAGAGAGGACAGAGGCTGCGTGATGGATTCCAAGGGGTGAGAGAGGACAGAGGCTGCGTGATGGATTCAAGGGGTGAGAGGAAAGAAGCTGTGTGATGGATTCCAAGGGGTGAGAGGGACAGAGGCTGCGTGATGGATTCCAAGGGGTGAGAGGGACAGAGGCTGCGTGATGGATTCCAGGGTGAGAGAGAGGACAGAGGCTGCGTGATGGATTCCAGGGTGAGAGGACAGAGGCTGCGTGATGGATTCCAAGGGGTGAGAGGACAGAGGCTGCGTGATGGATTCCAAGGGGTGAGAGAGGACAGAGGCTGCGTGATGGATTCCAAGGGGTGAGAGAGGACAGAGGCTGCGTGATGGATTCCAAGGGGTGAGAGAGGACAGAGGCTGCGTGATGGATTCCAGAGTCCATTATTTGATTATAAAAGAGGGTGTGGAATGACTTTGGCCAGGTTTTAATGAATTCCTTCCGTCCTAGTACATGTCCTAGTACATGTCCATAAGTGATTGGATAGGTATAAGGTCTCCAAGGTTAATAGAACCAAGAGAATCTACACATAATATTTTACCAGGCAGAGTAATAGAACCAAGATAGTCTACACATAATATTTTACCAGGCAGAGTAATAGAACCAAGATAGTCTACACATAATATTTTACCAGGCAGAGTAATAGAACCAAGAGAATCTACACATAATATTTTACCAGGCAGAGTAATAGAACCAAGCGTATTTCTACACATTTGACATCAGTGTCCCCCCTGCATCCCTAGATCCCCCCTGCATCCATAGATTCCCCCTAGATTCCCACTGGTTCCCTAGATTCCCCCTGAATCCCTAGATTCCCCCTGAATCCCTAGATTCCCCCTGAATCCCTAGATTCCCCCTGAATCCCTAGATTCCCCCATGAATCCCTAGATTCCCCTGAATCCCTAGATTCCCCCTGAATCCCTAGATTCCCCCATGAATCCCCTAGATTCCCCTGAATCCCTAGATTCCCCCTGAATCCCTAGATTCCTTACACTGTTAAAATGAAGTTCTTTGTAAAACTTAAGGTAGTGGCAACTTGTTTATGTGCAACCTTAGCCTGCGACTAGCGTTCAGAGTGTCTAACAGTACCTTACCAAGGCAACCATAGAGTAACCACGGTGACCCTTACAGTACACACAACCTTAGCCTGCGACTAGCGTTCAGAGTGTCTACCAGTACCTTACCAAGGCAACCATAGAGTAACCACGGTGACCCTTACAGTACACACACACAACCTTAGCCTGCGACTAGCGTTCAGAGTGTCTAACAGTACCTTACCAAGGCAACCATAGAGTAACCACGGTGACCCTTACAGTACACACAACCTTAGCCTGCGACTAGCGTTCAGAGTGTCTAACAGTACCTTACCAAGGCAACCATAGAGTAACCACGGTGACCCTTACAGTACACACAACCTTAGCCTGCGACTAGCGTTCAGAGTGTCTAACAGTACCTTACCAAGGCAACCATAGAGTAACCACGGTGACCCTTACAGTACACACACACAACCTTAGCCTGCGACTAGCGTTCAGAGTGTCTAACAGTACCTTACCAAGGCAACCATAGAGTAACCACGGTGACCCTTACAGTACACACAACCTTAGCCTGCGACTAGCGTTCAGAGTGTCTAACAGTACCTTACCAAGGCAACCATAGAGTAACCACGGTGACCCTTACAGTACACACACACAACCTTAGCCTGCGACTAGCGTTCAGAGTGTCTAACAGTACCTTACCAAGGCAACCATAGAGTAACCACGGTGACCCTTACAGTACACACACACAACCTTAGCCTGCGACTAGCGTTCAGAGTGTCTAACAGTACCTTACCAAGGCAACCATAGAGTAACCACGGTGACCCTTACAGTACACACACCCAACCTTAGCCTGCGACTAGCGTTCAGAGTGTCTAACAGTACCTTACCAAGGCAACCATAGAGTAACCACGGTGACCCTTACAGTACACACAACCTTAGCCTGCGACTAGCGTTCAGAGTGTCTAACAGTACCTTACCAAGGCAACCATAGAGTAACCACGGTGACCCTTACAGTACACACAACCTTAGCCTGCGACTAGCGTTCAGTGTCTAACAGTACCTTACCAAGGCAACCATAGAGTAACCACGGTGACCCTTACAGTACACACACAACCTTAGCCTGCGACTAGCGTTCAGAGTGTCTAACAGTACCTTACCAAGGCAACCATAGAGTAACCACGGTGACCCTTACAGTACACACAACCTTAGCCTGCGACTAGCGTTCAGAGTGTCTAACAGTACCTTACCAAGGCAACCATAGAGTAACCACGGTGACCCTTACAGTACACACAACCTTAGCCTGCGACTAGCGTTCAGTGTCTAACAGTACCTTACCAAGGCAACCATAGAGTAACCACGGTGACCCTTACAGTACACACACACAACCTTAGCCTGCGACTAGCGTTCAGAGTGTCTAACAGTACCTTACCAAGGCAACCATAGAGTAACCACGGTGACCCTTACAGTACACACACACACCTTAGCCTGCGACTAGCGTTCAGAGTGTCTAACAGTACCTTACCAAGGCAACCATAGAGTAACCACGGTGACCCTTACAGTACACACACACACCTTAGCCTGCGACTAGCGTTCAGAGTGTCTAACAGTACCTTACCAAGGCAACCATAGAGTAACCACGGTGACCCTTACAGTACACACACACAACCTTAGCCTGCGACTAGCGTTCAGAGTGTCTAACAGTACCTTACCAAGGCAACCACAGAGTAACCACGGTGACCCTTACAGTACACACAACCTTAGCCTGCGACTAGCGTTCAGAGTGTCTAACAGTACCTTACCAAGGCAACCATAGAGTAACCACGGTGACCCTTACAGTACACACAACCTTAGCCTGCGACTAGCGTTCAGAGTGTCTAACAGTACCTTACCAAGGCAACCATAGAGTAACCACGGTGACCCTTACAGTACACACAACCTTAGCCTGCGACTAGCGTTCAGAGTGTCTAACAGTACCTTACCAAGGCAACCATAGAGTAACCACGGTGACCCTTACAGTACACACACACAACCTTAGCCTGCGACTAGCGTTCAGAGTGTCTAACAGTACCTTACCAAGGCAACCATAGAGTAACCACGGTGACCCTTACAGTACACACACATTTATCATTCCACAATACCACCAACTCTCTTTATATTTTATTTGAACTTTTATTTAACTTGGCAAGTCAGTTAAAGAACAAATTCATATTTACAATGACGGTCTACCAAAAGGCAAAAGGCCTCCTGAAGGTGACGGGGGCCTGGCATTTTGTTTTTAAATACACAAAAAATACAATTTAAATATAGGACAAAACACACATCACAGTAAGAGAGACACAACACCTTGGAGCCTGCTGTGTTTTCATCGTGACAATGCTTTGAATAGTGTCAGTACTGCTAGAATAAGGCATACTGAATTAGTCTTCTGTAGCCCAATGTTCTCTGAAACTGTGTGGGGGAAGGGAGCGAATAGTATTTGAACCCAGGTCTGTTTCTAACCCTGTGATGTGTGGAGGAAGGGAGCGAATAGTATTTGAACCCAGGGCTGTTTATAACCCTGTGATGTGTGGAGGAAGGGAGCGAATAGTATTTGAACCCAGGTCTGTTTATAACCCTGTGATGAGTGGAGGAAGGGAGCGAATAGTCTTTGAACCCAGGTCTGTTTATAACCATGTGATGTGTGGGGGAAGGGAGCGAATAGTATTTGAACCCAGGTCTGTTTATAACCCTGTGATGTGTGGGGGAAGGGAGCGAATAGTATTTGAACCCAGGTCTGTTTATAACCATGTGATGAGTGGAGGAAGGGAGCGAATAGTATTTGAACCCAGGTCTGTTTATAACCATGTGATGTGTGGGGGAAGGGAGCGAATAGTCTTTGAACCCAGGTCTGTTTATAACCATGTGATGTGTGGGGGAAGGGAGCGAATAGTATTTGAACCCAGGTCTGTTTATAACCCTGTGATGTGTGGGGGAAGGGAGCGAATAGTATTTGAACCCAGGTCTGTTTATAACCATGTGATGAGTGGAGGAAGGGAGCGAATAGTATTTGAACCCAGGTCTGTTTATAACCATGTGATGTGTGGGGAAGGGTTTAGCGAATAAGTATTTGAACCCAGGTCTGTTTATAACCCTGTGATGTGTGGGGGAAGGGAGCGAATAGTATTTGAACCCAGGTCTGTTTATAACCCTGTGATGAGTGGAGGAAAGGAGCGAATAGTATTTGAACCCAGGTCTGTTTATAACCCTGTGATGTGTGGAGGAAGGGAGCGAATAGTATTTGAACCCAGGTCTGTTTATAACCCTGTGATGAGTGGAGGAAGGGAGCGAATAGTATTTGAACCCAGGTCTGTTTATAACCCTGTGATGAGTGGAGGAAGGGAGCTTCTTTGAACCCAGGTCTGTTTATAACCCTGTGATGAGTGGAGGAAGGGAGCGAATAGTCTTTGAACCCAGGTCTGTTTATAACCCTGTGATGAGTGGAGGAAGGGAGCGAATAGTCTTTGAACCCAGGTCTGTTTATAACCCTGTGATGAGTGGAGGAAGGGAGCGAATAGTATTTGTTGACTATTTGGTATTTGATCATTCAGGTCCCATGACCCCATCCTGCCTATTAAAAGACAACCTTGCTGCTTTGGTCTAACACCTGTTTGCTGAGTGATAAACCTATGAACTTCATTCCCTCCAACAACTAGGGAACAGTGTGACATATCCTGTGTGTGTGTGTGTGTGTGTGATATTGCGCGCGCGTGTGTGTGTGTGTGTTTCATAAATCTGTGAACATATGTGCGTGCGCGTTTATGTGTGTGTTTGACAACTCTTGAAACGCTACTGTTGTTGCCATGGGTTACTTGCATTAAAGACTATTGGGATATATTGTGCCATGCCTCTTCCTAGTCTAACACCTGGGTGTGCATGTCATGTGATGCCAACTCTGTAATTGTGTGACCCTTAGATATAGAACAAGGTATTTCTTTATGTCTGTGACCTTTTCAATCAAGTTACAAGTCTTTTGTTTGGAGCGATTACTCCTTGTTATCTTGGGAGGAACTACCGTTAGACTGGAATCCCCTGTGACAAAACAAAAACGTGTTAGGACAGGTGTATATTTGTGAAAATGAACAATATTATATGAATGACACAGACTTAATTACAAACAGAAACAACACCTGACACACCTGACTCACACACATGTGCGTACGCACACGCACTCAGACACACACAAACAAACCAAAGAATGTCACACACCTGCAGTTCTTCTTCACTACTAGTAAACAAACTATGGTTCCTTTATTGAATTAGTGAGAGTCATTGAGAGAGAAGGAGAACAGGTGGACCTACGAGAGAGAGAGAAAGGAGAGAGAGAGAGAGAGAGAGAGAGAGAGAGAGAGAGAGAGAGAGAGGGAGACAGAGACACAGAGAGAGAGAGAGACAGATAGAGAGACAAAGAGAGATCAAGAAAGAGAGACAGAGAGTGAGAGAGAGAGAGAGAGAGAGAGAGAGAGAGAGACAGAGAGAGAGAGAGAGAGAGAGAGAGATAGACAGAGACACAGAGAGACAGAGACAGAGACAGAGACAGAGAAGAGAAAGAGAGATACATAGAGAGAAAGACAGAGACAGAGACAGAGAGAGAGAGACAGAGAGAAAGAGAGAGAGAGAGACAGATACATAGAGAGAAAGACAGAGAGAGAGAGAAGTGTCACTTCCCAAGGTCAGCCACCAGCCCAAGGTCAGCCACCAGCCCAAGGTCAGCCACCAGCCCAAGGACAGCCACCAGCCAAAGGTCAACCACCAGCCAAGGTCAACCACCAGCCAGAGATCAGCTTTGGATAACGCAAAGTCCACAGCACACAGACAGGGGAGGGGCTGGTAACATGCAAACACATACACACACACAACTACACAACCACACACACACATAGAAACCACACCATAGAAATGTCTGTCACCACCTGATGAATGAACGTCTGTCACTATATGATGAATGAGACCACTCCCATGGCCAGGGTGTTTCTTGCACACACACACACACACACACACACACACACACACACACACACACACACACACACACACACACACACACACACACACACACACACACACACACACACACACACACACACACACACACACACACACACACACACACACACACACATCCTACTTAGCCCACATGAATAATTCATTCAGACTGTGCAGATGAACATGGATTGTATAGTTGTATGTACACTCTTATAAATAAGGGCACTCTTAGGGTCAAAAAGGTGCTCTCTAGAACCTAAAAAGGTTTGCCTGTCCCCATAGGAGAACACTTTGAAGAATCCTTTTGGGTTTCAAGTAGAACACTTTTGAGTTCCAGGTAGAACCCTTTCCACAAAGGAACCTGAAACCCAAAGGATTCTACTTGGAACCCAAAGTTCTCCTTGGAACAAAGGATTCTACCTGGAACCCAAAGGATTCTACTTGGAACCCAAAAGGGTTCTCCTTGAAACAAAGGGTTCTCCTTGGAACCCAAAAGGGTTCTCCTATGGGAACAGCTGAATAACCCTTTTGGAGTGTGTGGATAAAGAGTGTAATTGTATCTTTTGTACCCAATATAAAAGGGTACAATCATCACACTCTCAACGTACGGTGAAGGTACGGTACCATTTCTGTTTCCCGGGGTACAAACCTGTTTTGTGTACCCCTCAACTCTCGATGGTACTGATCTGTACTTTTGTTTTGCAGAGAAGCAATGTGTCGAAGAAAGGTACATATTTGTACAACGATGCATTTATTGACACCTAAAAAGGAAAATAATCTTTATATCATATTTCCCAGCATGCTCTACTGCAGGTAGATTTTGTAGTTGTTGTTGTAATTGTTTTGAATATCTATGTACATTGATTGATTCATCTTATGCTGCCCAAAGATAAATAACATACATTTTTCTAACCCGATTATTTATTTTTTCCCCCGTTACTGAAATGGGTTGTTTCAGTTGAAGCACCTAGTCTCCTCACAATGTTATTAACCTTGGGAGTCATTCTGAATGCAGGTTGTAGATGAATATAAATTACTGTTGGATATCCTCAATCTGGCTGGATTCTGATAGAAATGACACTTTCCAAGCCAGTATAATGTGACTTGCAGGTCGGGTTGCAAAATACTGATACATTTCCCATGTTTTCCAGAAATCCTGGTTGAAAGATTCCCGGAAATGCGAGGGATTTCTGAACATTTTGGGAAGACCAACCCTGCCTGCAGGCCTGATGTGACCGGTAAACCACGAGGTTCAGGACCCTGTATCAGGCTGAAATTAGGACTCAAGATGAGGCCTGATGAGACCGGTAAACCACGAGGTTCAGGACCATGTATCAAGATGAGGCCCGATGAGATACGCAATGTACTGTTATAAAGAGTTTAATTTGATTGATAACATTTGCCAAATAAAAGTGCATTAAACGGCTCCTTTGGATATATAAGAGTGTCAGCTCTCCTCCAGCTGACATCAGTAGGGTACAGCAGTCTCTCCTCAGCTCTCCTCAGCTCTCCTCCAGCTGACATCAGTAGGGTACAGCAACCTCTCCTCAGCTCTCCTCCAGCTGACATCAGTAGGGTACAGCAGTCTCTCCGCCAGCTCTCCTCAGCTCTCCTCCAGCTGACATCAGTAGGGTACAGCAGTCTCTCCTCAGCTCTCCTCAGCTCTCCTCCAGCTGACATCAGTAGGGTACAGCAGTCTCTCCTCAGCTCTCCTCAGCTCTCCTCCAGCTGACATCAGTAGGGTACAGCAGTCTCTCCTCAGCTCTCCTCCAGCTGACATCAGTAGGGTACAGCAGTCTCTCCTCAGCTCTCCTCCAGCTGACATCAGTAGGGTACAGCAGTCTCTCCTCAGCTCTCCTCCAGCTGACATCAGTAGGGTACAGCAGTCTCTCCTCAGCTCTCCTCAGCTCTCCTCCAGCTGACATCAGTAGGGTACAGCAGTCTCTCCTCAGCTCTCCTCCAGCTGACATCAGTAGGGTACAGCAGTCTCTCCGCCAGCTCTCCTCAGCTCTCCTCCAGCTGACATCAGTAGGGTACAGCAGTCTCTCCGCCAGCTCTCCTCAGCTCTCCTCAGCTGACATCAGTAGGGTACAGCAGTCTCTCCTCAGCTCTCCTCCAGCTGACATCAGTAGGGTACAGCAGTCTCTCCTCAGCTCTCCTCCAGCTGACATCAGTAGGGTACAGCAGTCTCTCCTCAGCTCTCCTCCAGCTGACATCAGTAGGGTACAGCAGTCTCTCCTCAGCTCTCCTCCAGCTGACATCAGTAGGGTACAGCAGTCTCTCCTCAGCTCTCCTCAGCTGACATCAGTAGGTACAGCAGTCTCTCCTCAGCTCTCCTCAGCTGACATCAGTAGGGTACAGCAGTCTCTCCTCAGCTCTCCTCCAGCTGACATCAGTAGGGTACAGCAGTCTCTCCGCCAGCTCTCCTCAGCTCTCCTCCAGCTGACATCAGTAGGGTACAGCAGTCTCTCTCAGCTCTCCTCCAGCTGACATCAGTAGGGTACAGCAGTCTCTCCTCAGCTCTCCTCCAGCTGACATCAGTAGGGTACAGCAGTCTCTCCCTCAGCTCTCCTCCAGCTGACATCAGTAGGGTACAGCAGTCTCTCCTCAGCTCTCCTCCAGCTGGGACATCAGTAGGGTACAGCAGTCTCTCCTCAGCTCTCCTCAGCTGACATCAGTAGGTACAGCAGTCTCTCCTCAGCTCTCCTCAGCTGACATCAGTAGGGTACAGCAGTCTCTCCTCAGCTCTCCTCAGCTGACATCAGTAGGAGTACAGCAGTCTCTCCTCAGCTCTCCGCTGACATCAGTAAGGGTACAGCAGTCTCTCCTCAGCTCTCCTCCAGCTGACATCAGTAGGGTACAGCAGTCTCTCCTCAGCTCTCCTCCAGCTGACATCAGTAGGGTACAGCAGTCTCTCCTCAGCTCTCCTCCAGCTGACATCAGTAGGGCAGCAGTCTCTCCTCAGCTCTCCTCTAGCTGACATCAGTAGGGTACAGCAGTCTCTCCGCCAGCTCTCCTCTAGCTGACATCAGTAGAGTACAGCAGTCTCTCCGCCAGCTCTCCTCAGCTCTCCTCCAGCTGACATCAGTAGGGTACAGCAGTCTCTCCGCCAGCTCTCCTCAGCTCTCCTCAGCTGACATCAGTAGGAGTACAGCAGTCTCTCCTCAGCTCTCCTCCAGCTGACATCAGTAGGGTACAGCAGTCTCTGCTCAGCTCTCCTCAGCTGACATCAGTAGGGTACAGCAGTCTCTGCTCATCGGCAACTCTCCTACCCTGACGCATTCAAGCAACACGCAAAGAAGTCAAGTCCAATTTATTCCCCAGAATGGCAGATGCTGTGACCCAGATGTCCCCAGCCATGCACCAGGGGTCCATTGAGAGTCCATCGACCCCGGTGCATGGCTCATCTGGGTCACGGCATCTGCCAGTTCATGTGACAACAGAGGAATGTCCATTTCATCTCTGTGTCAGAGAGAGCTTAGGGAGTCCTTGCGAACAAGACCTGAGCACACATAGGATAACCCAGTTCTGCCCCTACAACTCAGTATAGAACTCCACATAGTTCGCTCCCGCATCTCCCCCACCACAGAGGCCCCCATCAGACAGCCACATCTCCCCCACCACAGAGGCCCCCATCAGACAGCCACATCTCCCCCACCACAGAGTCCCCCATCAGACAGCCACATCTCCACCACCACAGAGCCCCCCATCAGACAGCCACATCTCCCCCACCACAGAGCCCCCATCAGACAGCCACATCTCCCCACCACAGGGCCCCCATCAGACAGCCACATCTCCCCCACCACAGAGCCCCCCCCATCAGACAGCCACATCTCCCCCACCACAGAGGTCCCCCATCAGACAGCCACATCTCCACCACCACAGAGCCCCCCATCAGACAGCCACATCTCCCCCACCACAGAGCCCCCCCATCAGACAGCCACATCTCCCCACCACAGAGGTCCCCCATCAGACAGCCACATCTCCCCCACCACAGAGGCCCCCCATCAGACAGCCACATCTCCCCACCACAGAGCCCCCCATCAGACAGCCACCTCCCCCACCACAGAGCCCCCATCAGACAGCCACATCTCCCCACCACAGAGGCCCCCATCAGACAGCCACATCTCCCCCACCACAGGGCCCCCCCATCAGACAGCCACCTCCCCCACCACAGAGGCCTCCCCCATCAGACAGCCACATCTCCCCACCACAGAGGTCCCCCCATCAGACAGCCACATCTCCCCACCACAGAGGCCCCCCATCAGACAGCCACCTCCCCCACCACAGAGCCCCCCATCAGACAGCCACCTCCCCCCACCACAGAGCCCCCCATCAGACAGCCACATCTCCCCCCACCACAGAGCCCCCCATCAGACAGCCACCTCCCCACCACAGAGCCCCCATCAGACAGCCACATCTCCCCCACCACAGAGGCCCCCCATCAGACAGCCACATCTCCCCACCACAGAGCCCCCCATCAGACAGCCACCTCCCCACCACAGAGGCCTCCCCATCAGACAGCCACATCTCCCCCACCACAGAGGTCCCCCCATCAGACAGCCACATCTCCCCACCACAGAGGCCCCCCATCAGACAGCCACCTCCCCACCAGAGGCCCCCCATCAGACAGCCACCTCCCCCACCACAGAGCCCCCCCATCAGACAGCCACATCTCCCCCACCACAGAGCCCCCATCAGACAGCCGTGAGACAATGCTTGACCACTCTGTCTTTCCAAACCAAAGAAGGAGGAGCTGGGAGCATCCATCTCCTTGAGCATGGAGAACCTGGCTCTTACAAGTGCTCTCTTTGCTTTAACCTGGAAAAAACTGCCCAGGTCCTACGTGCATTCAGCTAAATTAGCCTGAGGCCTACATTGCCTTGCCCCACCATCTCTACCTCCATCTCACTAATACACCGCTCTAGTTCCCCAATACTCTCCTAGCCTCTGAGGATGAGAGAGCTGTGTACTGTTGACAGAAAAGCCAAATTTGGACTTTCACCACATCCCCCGTTGACTCTGAGACTCATACTCCTCTCATCGCTGCACCCACTTTTCCCAAAAGTCTGGAAACCTGAGCAAAAGTAGTATCTTACCTTAAACGTCCAATAGGATGCCTGAAATAGACAGCTGAGCCATGGTTATGTGGTGATCTGAAAACCCCAACAGGAGAATGGTAGCGCCCATCAGCCTATTGCTCTGATTCCTAGACATGTAGGGCTGCACTCACCCTAGCCCCAAAGACCGTCACCCATGTTTTACTGTCTTGTGTTGGGATGTTTAGTTCTCCAAACATCCACTAGGTCAAACTGATTAATGATGTCCCTAACAGTCCCACTGAGCCTGAATGAGGCTCTTTTCCATGTCTGTCTTTCGTAAAATCCATTGTACAGTTCCAGTCCCCGCCGACCACCAGGCGCTACCTGTGAGAGTTCCAGTCTAAGACACTCTCCTCATCCACTAGCATCACCTGACTAGACCAAGCCTCATCTACACCACCGTCTATAACATGACTAGACCAAGCCTCATCTACACCATCTATAACATGACTAGACCCAGCCTCATCTACACCTCCATCTATAACCTGACTAGACCCAGCCTCATCTACACCATCTATAACATGACTAGACCCAGCCTCCTCTACACCACCGTCTATAACCTGACTAGACCCAGCCTCAGCTACACCACCCTCCATAACCTGACTAGACCCAGCCTCATCTACACCACCATCGATAACCTGACTAGACCCAGCCTCATCTACACCACCATCTATAACCTGACTAGACCCAGCCTCATCTACACCTCCATCTATAACCTGACTAGACCCAGTCTCATCTACACCACCATCTATAACCTGACTAGACCCAGCCTCATCTACACCACCATCTATAACCTGACTAGACACAGCCTCATCTACACCACCACCTATAACCTGACTAGACCCAGTCTCATCTACACCACCCTCTATAACCTGACTAGACCCAGCCTCATCTACACCACCATCTATAACATGACTAGACCCAGCCTCATCTACACCTCCATCTATAACCTGACTAGACCCAGCCTCATCTACACCACCATCTATAACCTGACTAGACCCAGCCTCATCAACACCATCTATATCATGACTAGGCCCAGCCTCATCTACACCCCATCTATAACCTGACTAGACCCAGCCTCATCTACACCACCATCTATAACCTGACTAGACCCAGCCTCATCTACACCACCATCTATAACCTGACTAGACCCAGCCTCATCTACACCCCCATCTATAACATGACTGGACCCAGCCTCATCTACACCACCATCTATAACCTGACTAGACCCAGCCACATCGACACCACCATCTATAAACTGACTGGACCCAGCCTCATCTACACCACCATCTATAACCCTGACTAGACCCAGCCTCATCGACACCACCATCCATAACCTGACTAGACCCAGCCTCATCTACACCACCATCTATAACCTGACTAGACCCAGCCACATCTACACCACCATCTATAACCTGACTGGACCCAGCCTCATCTACACCACCATCTATAACCTGACTAGACCCAGCCTCATCGACACCACCATCCATAACCTGACTAGACCCAGCCTCATCTACACCACCATCTATAACCTGAATAGACCCAACCTCATCTACACCATCTATAACATGACTAGACCCAGCCTCATCAACACCATCTATAACCTGACTAGACCCAGCCACATCGACACCACCATCTATAACCTGACTGGACCCAGCCTCATCTACACCACCATCTATAACCTGACTAGACCCAGCCTCATCTACACCACCATCTATAACCTGACTAGACCCAGCCTCATCGACACCACCATCCATAACCTGACTAGACCCAGCCTCATCTACACCACCATCTATAACCTGACTAGACCCAGCCTCATCTACACCACCATCTATAACCTGACTAGACCCAGCCTCATCTACACCTCCATCTATAACCTGACTAGACCCAGCCTCATCTACACCATCTATAACATGACTAGACCCAGCCTCCTCTACACCACCATCTATAACCTGACTAGACCCAGCCTCAGCTACACCACCCTCCATAACCTGACTAGACCCAGCCTCATCTACACCACCATCGATAACCTGACTAGACCCAGCCTCATCTACACCACCATCTATAACCTGACTAGACCCAGCCTCATCTACACCTCCATCTATAACCTGACTAGACCCAGTCTCATCTACACCACCATCTATAACCTGACTAGACCCAGCCTCATCTACACCACCATCTATAACCTGACTAGACACAGCCTCATCTACACCACCACCTATAACCTGACTAGACCCAGTCTCATCTACACCACCCTCTATAACCTGACTAGACCCAGCCTCATCTACACCACCATCTATAACCTGACTAGACCCAGCCTCATCTACACCTCCATCTATAACCTGACTAGACCCAGCCTCATCTACACCATCTATAACATGACTAGACCCAGCCTCCTCTACACCACCATCTATAACCTGACTAGACCCAGCCTCAGCTACACCACCCTCCATAACCTGACTAGACCCAGCCTCATCTACACCACCATCGATAACCTGACTAGACCCAGCCTCATCTACACCACCATCTATAACCTGACTAGACCCAGCCTCATCTACACCTCCATCTATAACCTGACTAGACCCAGTCTCATCTACACCACCATCTATAACCTGACTAGACCCAGCCTCATCTACACCACCATCTATAACCTGACTAGACACAGCCTCATCTACACCACCACCTATAACCTGACTAGACCCAGTCTCATCTACACCACCCTCTATAACCTGACTAGACCCAGCCTCATCTACACCACCATCTATAACATGACTAGACCCAGCCTCATCTACACCTCCATCTATAACCTGACTAGACCCAGCCTCATCTACACCACCATCTATAACCTGACTAGACCCAGCCTCATCAACACCATCTATATCATGACTAGGCCCAGCCTCATCTACACCCCCATCTATAACCTGACTAGACCCAGCCTCATCTACACCACCATCTATAACCTGACTAGACCCAGCCTCATCTACACACCACCATCTATAACCTGACTAGACCCAGCCTCATCTACCCCATCTATAACATGACTGGACCCAGCCTCATCTACACCACCATCTATAACCTGACTAGACCCAGCCACATCGACACCACCATCTATAAACTGACTGGACCCAGCCTCATCTACACCACCATCTATAACCTGACTAGACCCAGCCTCATCGACACCACCATCCATAACCTGACTAGACCCAGCCTCATCTACACCACCATCTATAACCTGACTAGACCCAGCCACATCGACACCACCATCTATAACCTGACTGGACCCAGCCTCATCTACACCACCATCTATAACCTGACTAGACCCAGCCTCATCGACACCACCATCCATAACCTGACTAGACCCAGCCTCATCTACACCACCATCTATAACCTGAATAGACCCAACCTCATCTACACCATCTATAACATGACTAGACCCAGCCTCATCAACACCATCTATAACCTGACTAGACCCAGCCACATCGACACCACCATCTATAACCTGACTGGACCCAGCCTCATCTACACCACCATCTATAACCTGACTAGACCCAGCCTCATCTACACCACCATCTATAACCTGACTAGACCCAGCCTCATCGACACCACCATCCATAACCTGACTAGACCCAGCCTCATCTACACCACCATCTATAACCTGACTAGACCCAGCCTCATCTACACCACCATCTATAACCTGACTAGACCCAGCCTCATCTACACCTCCATCTATAACCTGACTAGACCCAGCCTCATCTACCCATCTATAACATGACTAGACCCAGCCTCCTCTACACCACCATCTATAACCTGACTAGACCCAGCCTCAGCTACACCACCCTCCATAACCTGACTAGACCCAGCCTCATCTACACCACCATCGATAACCTGACTAGACCCAGCCTCATCTACACCATCTATAACCTGACTAGACCCAGCCTCATCTACACCTCCATCTATAACCTGACTAGACCCAGTCTCATCTACACCACCATCTATAACCTGACTAGACCCAGCCTCATCTACACCCACCATCTATAACCTGACTAGACACAGCCTCATCTACACCACCACCTATAACCTGACTAGACCCAGTCTCATCTACACCACCCTCTATAACCTGACTAGACCCAGCCTCATCTGCACCACCATCTATAACCTGACTAGACCCAGCCTCATCTACACCTCCATCTATAACCTGACTAGACCCAGCCTCATCTACACCATCTATAACATGACTAGACCCAGCCTCCTCTACACCATCTATAACCTGACTAGACCCAGCCTCAGCTACACCACCCTCCATAACCTGACTAGACCCAGCCTCATCTACACCACCATCGATAACCTGACTAGACCCAGCCTCATCTACACCACCATCTATAACCTGACTAGACCCAGCCTCATCTACACCTCCATCTATAACCTGACTAGACCCAGTCTCATCTACACCACCATCTATAACCTGACTAGACCCAGCCTCATCTACCCACCATCTATAACCTGACTAGACACAGCCTCATCTACACCACCACCTATAACCTGACTAGACCCAGTCTCATCTACACCACCCTCTATAACCTGACTAGACCCAGCCTCATCTACACCACCATCTATAACATGACTAGACCCAGCCTCATCTACACCTCCATCTATAACCTGACTAGACCCAGCCTCATCTACACCACCATCTATAACCTGACTAGACCCAGCCTCATCAACACCATCTATATCATGACTAGGCCAGCCTCATCTACACCCCCCATCTATAACCTGACTAGACCCAGCCTCATCTACCCACCATCTATAACCTGACTAGACCCAGCCTCATCTACACCACCATCTATAACCTGACTAGACCCAGCCTCATCTACCCCCCATCTATAACATGACTGGACCCAGCCTCATCTACACCACCATCTATAACCTGACTAGACCCAGCCACATCGACACCACCATCTATAAACTGACTGGACCCAGCCTCATCTACACCACCATCTATAACCTGACTAGACCCAGCCTCATCGACACCACCATCCATAACCTGACTAGACCCAGCCTCATCTACACCACATCTATAACCTGACTAGACCCAGCCATCGACACCACCATCTATAACCTGACTGGACCCAGCCTCATCTACACCACCATCTATAACCTGACTAGACCCAGCCTCATCGACACCACCATCCATAACCTGACTAGACCCAGCCTCATCTACACCATCTATAACCTGAATAGACCCAACCTCATCTACACCATCTATAACATGACTAGACCCAGCCTCATCAACACCATCTATAACCTGACTAGACCCAGCCACATCGACACCACCATCTATAACCTGACTGGACCCAGCCTCATCTACACCACCATCTATAACCTGACTAGACCCAGCCTCATCTACACCACCATCTATAACCTGACTAGACCCAGCCTCATCGACACCACCATCCATAACCTGACTAGACCAGCCTCATCTACACCACCATCTATAACATGACTAGACCCAGTCTCATCTACACCACCATCTATAACATGACTAGACCCAGCCTCATCTACACCTCCATCT
>NC_088411.1:45730053-45762553 GCF_034236695.1 Oncorhynchus nerka
TACATTTACATTTACATTTAAGTCATTTAGCAGACGCTCTTATCCAGAGCGACTTACAAATTGGTGCATTCACCTTATGACCTCCAGTGGAACAGTAGTGCATCTAAATCTTTTCAGGGGAGGGGGTGAGAGGGATTACTTTATCCTATCCTAGGTATTCCTTAAAGAGGTGGGGTTTCAGGTGTCTCCGGAAGGTGGTGATTGACTCCGCTGTCCTGGCGTCGTGAGGGAGTTTGTTCCACCATTGGGGGCCAGAGCAGCGAACAGTTTTGACTGGGCTGAGCGGGAACTGTACTTCCTCAGTGGTAGGGAGGCGAGCAGGCCAGAGGTGGATGAACGCAGTGCCCTTGTTTGGGTGTAGGGCCTGATCAGAGCCTGGAGGTACTGAGGTGCCGTTCCCCTCACAGCTCCGTGAGGCAAGCACCATGGTCTTGTAGCGGATGCGAGCTTCAACTGGAAGCCAGTGGAGGGAGCGGAGGAGCGGGGTGACGTGAGAGAACTTGGGAAGGTTGAACACCAGACGGGCTGCGGCGTTCTGGATGAGTTGTAGGGGTTTAATGGCACAGGCAGGAGCCCAGCCAACAGCGAGTTGCAGTAATCCAGACGGGAGATGACAAGTGCCTGGATTAGGACCTGCGCCGCTTCCTGTGTGAGGCAGGGTCGTACTCTGCGGATGTTGTAGAGCATGAACCTACAGGAACGGGCCACCGCCTTGATGTTAGTTGAGAACGACAGGGTGTTGTCCAGGATCACGCCAAGGTTCTTAGCGCTCTGGGAGGAGGACACAATGGAGTTGTCAACCGTGATGGCGAGATCATGGAACGGGCAGTCCTTCCCCGGGAGGAAGAGCAGCTCCGTCTTGCCGAGGTTCAGCTTGAGGTGGTGATCCGTCATCCACACGGATATGTCTGCCAGACATGCAGAGATGCGATTCGCCACCTGGTCATCAGAAGGGGGAAAGGAGAAGATTAATTGTGTGTCGTCTGCATAGCAATGATAGGAGAGACCATGTGAGGTTATGACAGAGCCAAGTGACTTGGTGTATAGCGAGAATAGGAGAGGGCCTAGAACAGAGCCCTGGGGGACACCAGTGGTGAGAGCACGTGGTGTGGAGACGGATTCTCGCCACGCCACCTGGTAGGAGCGACCTGTCAGGTAGGACGCAATCCAAGCGTGGGCCGCGCCGAGAGATGCCCAACTCGGAGAGGGTGGAGAGGAGGATCTGATGGTTCACAGTATCGAAGGCAGCCGATAGGTCTAGAAGGATGAGAGCAGAGGAGAGAGAGTTAGCTTTAGCAGTGCGGAGCGCCTCCGTGATACAGAGAAGAGCAGTCTCAGTTGAATGACTAGTCTTGAAACCTGACTGATTTGGATCAAGAAGGTCATTCTGAGAGAGATAGCGGGAGAGCTGGCCAAGGACGGCACGTTCAAGAGTTTTGGAGAGAAAAGAAAGAAGGGATACTGGTCTGTAGTTGTTGACATCGGAGGGATCGAGTGTAGGTTTTTTCAGAAGGGGTGCAACTCGCTCTCTTGAAGACGGAAGGGACGTGGCCAGCTGGTCAGGAATGAGTTGATGGCGAGGTGAGGTAAGGAGGGAGGTCTCCGGAAATGGTCTGGAGAAAGAGAGGAGGGGATAGGGTCAAGCGGGCAGGTTGTAGGGCGGCCGGGCCGTCACAAGACCTTGAGATTTCATCCTGAGAGAGAGGGGAGAAAGAGGTCAGAGCACAGGGTAGGGCAGTGTGAGCAGAACCAGCGGTGTCGTTTGACTTAGCAAAGCGGATCGGATGTCGTCGACCTTCTTTTTCAAAATGTTTGACGAAGTCATCTGCAGAGAGGGAGGAGGGGGGGGGGAGGAGGATTCAGGAGGGAGGAGAAGGTTGCAAAGGCTTCCTAGGGTTAGAGGCAGATGCTTGGAATTTAGAGTGGTAGAGTGGCTTTGCAGCAGAGAGAGAAGAGGAAATGTAGAGAGGAGGAGTGAAAGGATGTCAGGTCCGCAGGGAGCGAGTTTTCCTCCATTTCCGCTCCGGCTGCCCGGAGCCCTGTTCTGTGAGCTCGCAATGAGTCGTCGAGCCACGGAGCGGGGAGGGGAGGACCGAGCGGCCTGGAGGATAGGGGACATAGAGAGTCAAAGGATGCAGAAAGGGAGGAGAGGAGGGTTGAGGAGGCAGAATCAGGAGATAGGTTGGAGAAGGTTTGAGCAGAGGGAAGAGATGATAGGATGGAAGAGGAGAGAGTAGCGGGGAGAGAGAGCGAAGGTTGGGCTGCCACCATCCAGTAGGGGCAGTGGAAGTGTTGGATGAGAGCGAGAGGGAAAAGGATACAAGGTAGTGGTCGGAGACTTGGAGGGAGTAACGAGGTTAGTGGAAGAACAGCATCTAGTAAAGATGAGGTCGAGCGTATTTCCTGCCTTGTGAGTAGGGGGGAAGGTGAGAGGGTGAGGTCAAAAGAGGAGAGGAGTGGAAAGAAGGAGGCAGAGAGGAATGAGTCAAAGGTAGGCGTGGGGGAGGTTAAGTCGCCCAGAACTGTGAGAGGTGAGCCGTCCTCAGGAAAGGAGCTTATCAAGGCATCAAGCTCATTGATGAACTCTCCGAGGGAACCTGGAGGGCGATAAATGATAAGGATGTTAAGCTTGAAAGGGCTGGTAACTGTGACAGCATGGAATTCAAAGGAGGCGATAGACAGATGGGTAAGGGAGAAAAGAGAATGACCACTTGGGAGAGATGATGATCCCGAAAGTGCCACCACCCCGCTGACCAGAAGCTCTCGGGGTGTGCGAGAACACGTGGGCAGACGAAGAGAGAGCAGTAGGAGTAGCAGTGTTGTCTGTGGTGATCCATGTTTCCGTCAGTGCCAAGAAGTCGAGGGACTGGAGGGAGACATAGGCGGAGATGAACTCTGCCTTGTTGGCCGCAGATCGGCAGTTCCAGAGGCTACCGGAGACCTGGAACTCCACGTGGGTCGCGCGCTGGGACCACCAGATTAGGTGGCCGCGGCCACGCGGTGTGGAGCGTTTGTATGGTCTGTGCAGAGAGGAGAGAACAGGGATAGACAGACACATAGTTGACAGGCTACACAGGCTACGCTAATGCAAAGGAGATTGGAATGACAAGTGGACTACACGTCACGAGTGTTCAGAGAGTTAAGCTTACGTAGCAAGAATCTTATTGACTAAAATGATTAAAATGATACAGTACTGCTGAAGTAGGCTAGCTGGCAGAGGCTGCGTTGTTGACTAAGTAGGCTAGTGGCATTGGCTGCGTTGTTGACACTACACTAATCAAGTCGTTCCGTTGAGTGTAATAGTTTCTACTGTGCTGCTATTCAGGGCTAGCTGGCTAGCTAGCAGTGTTGATTACGTTACGTTGCGTTAAAAGAACAGATTCTAGGGGTGAGAGAGGACAGAGTCTGCGTGATCGATTTTAGGGAAGAGAGAGGACAGAGGCTGCGTGATAGATTCCAAGGGGTGAGAGAGGACAGAGGCTGTGTGATAGATTCCAGGGGAGAGAGAGGACAGAGGCTGCGTGATAGATTCCAGGGGAGAGAGAGGACAGAGGCTGCGTGATAGATTCCAAGGGGTGAGAGGAAAGAAGCTGTGTGATGGATTCCAAGGGGTGAGAGAGGACAGAGGCTGCTTGATGGATTCCAGAGGTGAGAGAGGACAGAGGCTACGTGATGGATTCCAGGGGAGAGAGAGGACAGAGGCTGCGTGATATATTCCAAGGGGTGAGAGAGGACAGAGGCTGCGTGATGGATTCCAAGGGGTGAGAGGAAAGAAGCTGTGTGATGGATTCCAAGGGGTGAGAGAGGACAGAGGCTGCGTGATGGATTCCAAGGGGTGAGAGGAAAGAAGCTGTGTGATGGATTCCAAGGGGTGAGAGAGGACAGAGGCTGCGTGATGGATTCCAAGGGGTGAGAGGAAAGAAGCTGTGTGATGGATTCCAAGGGGTGAGAGAGGACAGAGGCTGCGTGATGGATTCCAAGGGGTGAGAGGAAAGAAGCTGTGTGATGGATTCCAAGGGGTGAGAGAGGACAGAGGCTGCTTGATGGATTCCAAGGGGTGAGAGGAAAGAAGCTGTGTGATGGATTCCAAGGGGTGAGAGAGGACAGAGGCTGCGTGATGGATTCCAAGGGGTGAGAGGAAAGAAGCTGCGTGATGGATTCCAAGGGGTGAGAGAGGACAGAGGCTGCGTGATGGATTCCAAGGGGTGAGAGAGGACAGAGGCTGCGTGATGGATTCCAAGGGGTGAGAGAGGACAGAGGCTGCGTGATGGATTCCAAGGGTGAGAGAGGACAGAGGCTGCGTGATGGATTCCAAGGGGTGAGAGAGGACAGAGGCTGCGTGATGGATTCCAAGGGGTGAGAGAGGACAGAGGCTGCGTGATAGATTCCAAGGGGTGAGAGAGGACAGAGGCTGTGTGATAGATTCCAGGGGAGAGAGAGGACAGAGGCTGCGTGATAGATTCCAGGGGAGAGAGAGGACAGAGGCTGCGTGATAGATTCCAAGGGGTGAGAGGAAAGAAGCTGTGTGATGGATTCCAAGGGGTGAGAGAGGACAGAGGCTGCTTGATGGATTCCAGAGGTGAGAGAGGACAGAGGCTACGGATGGATTCCAGGGGAGAGAGAGGACAGAGGCTGCGTGATAGATTCCAAGGGGTGAGAGAGGACAGAGGCTGCGTGATGGATTCCAAGGGGTGAGAGGAAAGAAGCTGTGTGATGGATTCCAAGGGGTGAGAGAGGACAGAGGCTGCGTGATGGATTCCAAGGGGTGAGAGGAAAGAAGCTGTGTGATGGATTCCAAGGGGTGAGAGAGGACAGAGGCTGCGTGATGGATTCCAAGGGGTGAGAGGAAAGAAGCTGTGTGATGGATTCCAAGGGGTGAGAGAGGACAGAGGCTGCGTGATGGATTCCAAGGGTGAGAGGAAAGAAGCTGTGTGATGGATTCCAAGGGGTGAGAGAGGACAGAGGCTGCTTGATGGATTCCAGAGGTGAGAGAGGACAGAGGCTACGTGATGGATTCCAGGGGAGAGAGAGGACAGAGGCTGTGGATTCCAAGGGGTGAGAGAGGACAGAGGCTGCTTGATGGATTCCAGAGGTGAGAGAGGACAGAGGCTACGTGATGGATTCCAGGGGAGAGAGAGGACAGAGGCTGCGTGATAGATTCCAAGGGGTGAGAGAGGACAGAGGCTGCGTGATGGATTCCAAGGGGTGAGAGGAAAGAAGCTGTGTGATGGATTCCAAGGGGTGAGAGAGGACAGAGGCTGCGTGATGGATTCCAAGGGGTGAGAGAGGACAGAGGCTGCGTGATGGATTCCAGAGGTGAGAGAGGACAGAGGCTGCGTGATGGATTCCAGGGTGAGAGAGGATAGAGGCTGCGTGATGGATTCCAGGGGGTGAGAGAGGACAGAGGCTGCGTGATGGATTCCAAGGTGAGAGAGGACAGAGGCTGCGTGATGGATTCCAAGGTGAGAGAGGACAGAGGCTGCGTGATGGATTCCAGGGGGTGAGAGAGGACAGAGGCTGCGTGATAGATTCCAGAGGTGAGAGAGGATAGAGGCTGCGTGATGGATTCTAGGGGTGAGAGAGGACAGAGGCTGCGTGATGGATTCTAGGGGTGAGAGAGGACAGAGGCTGCGTGATGGATTCCAAGGTGAGAGAGGACAGAGGCTGCGTGATGGATTCTAGGGGTGAGAGAGGACAGAGGCTGCGTGATGGATTCCAGGGGGTGAGAGGACAGAGGCTGTGTGATGGATTCCAAGGGGTGAGAGAGGACAGAGGCTGCGTGATGGATTCCAAGGTGAGAGGGCAGAGGCTACGTGATGGATTCCAAGGGGAGAGAGGATAGAGGCTGCGTGATGGATTCCAAGGTGAGAGAGGACAGAGGCTGCGTGATGGATTCCAGGGTGAGAGAGGACAGAGGCTGCGTGATGGATTCCAGAGGTGAGAGAGGATAGAGGCTGCGTGATGGATTCTAGGGGTGAGAGAGGACAGAGGCTGCGTGATGGATTCCAAGGTGAGAGAGGACAGAGGCTGCGTGATAGATTCCAGAGGTGAGAGAGGACAGAGGCTGCGTGATGGATTCCAAGGTGAGAGAGGACAGAGGCTGCGTGATAGATTCCAGAGGTGAGAGAGGACAGAGGCTGTGTGATGGATTCCAAGGGGTGAGAGAGGACAGAGGCTGCGTGATGGATTCCAAGGGGAGAGAGGATAGAGGCTGCGTGATGGATTCCAGAGGTGAGAGAGGACAGAGGCTGCGTGATGGAATCTAGGGGTGAGAGAGGACAGAGGCTGCGTGATGGATTCCAGAGTTGAGAGAGGATAGAGGCTGCGTGATGGATTCTAGGGGTGAGAGAGGACAGAGGCTGCGTGATGGATTCTAGGGGTGAGAGAGGACAGAGTCTGCGTGATCGATTTTAGGGGAGAGAGAGGACAGGGGCTACGTGATGGATTCTAGGGGTGAGAGAGGTCAGAGGCTGCGTGATGGATTCCAGAGGTGAGAGAGGACAGAGTCTGCGTGATCGATTTTAGGGGAGAGAGAGGACAGAGGCTACGTGATGGATTCTAGGGGTGAGAGAGGACAGAGGCTGCGTGATGGATTCTAGGGGTGAGAGAGGACAGAGTCTGCGTGATCGATTTTAGGGAAGAGAGAGGACAGAGGCTGCGTGATAGATTCCAAGGGGTGAGAGAGGACAGAGGCTGTGTGATAGATTCCAGGGGAGAGAGAGGACAGAGGCTGCGTGATAGATTCCAGGGGAGAGAGAGGACAGAGGCTGCGTGATAGATTCCAAGGGGTGAGAGGAAAGAAGCTGTGTGATGGATTCAAGGGGTGAGAGAGGACAGAGGCTGCTTGATGGATTCCAGAGGTGAGAGAGGACAGAGGCTACGTGATGGATTCCAGGGAGAGAGAGGACAGAGGCTGCGTGATATATTCCAAGGGGTGAGAGAGGACAGAGGCTGCGTGATGGATTCCAAGGGGTGAGAGGAAAGAAGCTGTGTGATGGATTCCAAGGGGTGAGAGAGGACAGAGGCTGCGTGATGGATTCCAAGGGGTGAGAGGAAAGAAGCTGTGTGATGGATTCCAAGGGGTGAGAGAGGACAGAGGCTGCGTGATGGATTCCAAGGGGTGAGAGGAAAGAAGCTGTGTGATGGATTCCAAGGGGTGAGAGAGGACAGAGGCTGCTTGATGGATTCCAAGGGGTGAGAGGAAAGAAGCTGTGTGATGGATTCCAAGGGGTGAGAGAGGACAGAGGCTGCGTGATGGATTCCAAGGGGTGAGAGGAAAGAAGCTGCGTGATGGATTCCAAGGGGTGAGAGAGGACAGAGGCTGCGTGATGGATTCCAAGGGGTGAGAGAGGACAGAGGCTGCGTGATGGATTCCAAGGGGTGAGAGAGGACAGAGGCTGCGTGATGGATTCCAAGGGGTGAGAGAGGACAGAGGCTGCGTGATGGATTCCAAGGGGTGAGAGAGGACAGAGGCTGCGTGATGGATTCCAAGGGGTGAGAGAGGACAGAGGCTGCGTGATAGATTCCAAGGGGTGAGAGAGGACAGAGGCTGTGTGATAGATTCCAGGGGAGAGAGAGGACAGAGGCTGCGTGATAGATTCCAGGGGAGAGAGAGGACAGAGGCTGCGTGATAGATTCCAAGGGGTGAGAGGAAAGAAGCTGTGTGATGGATTCCAAGGGGTGAGAGAGGACAGAGGCTGCTTGATGGATTCCAGAGGTGAGAGAGGACAGAGGCTACGTGATGGATTCCAGGGGAGAGAGAGGACAGAGGCTGCGTGATAGATTCCAAGGGGTGAGAGAGGACAGAGGCTGCGTGATGGATTCCAAGGGGTGAGAGGAAAGAAGCTGTGTGATGGATTCCAAGGGGTGAGAGAGGACAGAGGCTGCGTGATGGATTCCAAGGGGTGAGAGGAAAGAAGCTGTGTGATGGATTCCAAGGGGTGAGAGAGGACAGAGGCTGCGTGATGGATTCCAAGGGGTGAGAGGAAAGAAGCTGTGTGATGGATTCCAAGGGGTGAGAGAGGACAGAGGCTGCGTGATGGATTCCAAGGGGTGAGAGGAAAGAAGCTGTGTGATGGATTCCAAGGGGTGAGAGAGGACAGAGGCTGCTTGATGGATTCCAGAGGTGAGAGAGGACAGAGGCTACGTGATGGATTCCAGGGGAGAGAGAGGACAGAGGCTGCGTGATAGATTCCAAGGGGTGAGAGAGGACAGAGGCTGCGTGATGGATTCCAAGGGGTGAGAGGAAAGAAGCTGTGTGATGGATTCCAAGGGGTGAGAGAGGACAGAGGCTGCGTGATGGATTCCAAGGGGTGAGAGGAAAGAAGCTGTGTGATGGATTCCAAGGGGTGAGAGAGGACAGAGGCTGCGTGATGGATTCCAAGGGGTGAGAGGAAAGAAGCTGTGTGATGGATTCCAAGGGGTGAGAGAGGACAGAGGCTGCGTGATGGATTCCAAGGGGTGAGAGGAAAGAAGCTGTGTGATGGATTCCAAGGGGTGAGAGAGGACAGAGGCTGCGTGATGGATTCCAGGGTGAGAGAGGACAGAGGCTGCGTGATGGATTCCAGAGGTGAGAGAGGATAGAGGCTGCGTGATGGATTCTAGGGGTGAGAGAGGACAGAGGCTGCGTGATGGATTCCAAGGTGAGAGAGGACAGAGGCTGCGTGATAGATTCCAGAGGTGAGAGAGGACAGAGGCTGCGTGATGGATTCCAAGGTGAGAGAGGACAGAGGCTGCGTGATAGATTCCAGAGGTGAGAGAGGACAGAGGCTGTGTGATGGATTCCAAGGGGTGAGAGAGGACAGAGGGCGTGATGGATTCCAAGGGGAGAGAGGATAGAGGCTGCGTGATGGATTCCAGAGGTGAGAGAGGACAGAGGCTGCGTGATGGAATCTAGGGGTGAGAGAGGACAGAGGCTGCGTGATGGATTCCAGAGTTGAGAGAGGATAGAGGCTGCGTGATGGATTCTAGGGGTGAGAGAGGACAGAGGCTGCGTGATGGATTCTAGGGGTGAGAGAGGACAGAGTCTGCGTGATCGATTTTAGGGGAGAGAGAGGACAGGGGCTACGTGATGGATTCTAGGGGTGAGAGAGGTCAGAGGCTGCGTGATGGATTCCAGAGGTGAGAGAGGACAGAGTCTGCGTGATCGATTTTAGGGGAGAGAGAGGACAGAGGCTACGTGATGGATTCTAGGGGTGAGAGAGGACAGAGGCTGCGTGATGGATTCTAGGGGTGAGAGAGGACAGAGTCTGCGTGATCGATTTTAGGGGAGAGAGAGGACAGAGGCTGCGTGATAGATTCCAAGGGGTGAGAGAGGACAGAGGCTGTGTGATAGATTCCAGGGGAGAGAGAGGACAGAGGCTGCGTGATAGATTCCAGGGGAGAGAGAGGACAGAGGCTGCGTGATAGATTCCAAGGGGTGAGAGGAAAGAAGCTGTGTGATGGATTCCAAGGGGTGAGAGAGGACAGAGGCTGCTTGATGGATTCCAGAGGTGAGAGAGGACAGAGGCTACGTGATGGATTCCAGGGGAGAGAGAGGACAGAGGCTGCGTGATAGATTCCAAGGGGTGAGAGAGGACAGAGGCTGCGTGATGGATTCCAAGGGGTGAGAGGAAAGAAGCTGTGTGATGGATTCCAAGGGGTGAGAGAGGACAGAGGCTGCGTGATGGATTCCAAGGGGTGAGAGGAAAGAAGCTGTGTGATGGATTCCAAGGGGTGAGAGAGGACAGAGGCTGCGTGATGGATTCCAAGGGGTGAGAGGAAAGAAGCTGTGTGATGGATTCCAAGGGGTGAGAGAGGACAGAGGCTGCGTGATGGATTCCAAGGGGTGAGAGGAAAGAAGCTGTGTGATGGATTCCAAGGGGTGAGAGAGGACAGAGGCTGCTTGATGGATTCCAAGGGGTGAGAGGAAAGAAGCTGTGTGATGGATTCCAAGGGGTGAGAGAGGACAGAGGCTGCGTGATGGATTCCAAGGGGTGAGAGGAAAGAAGCTGCGTGATGGATTCCAAGGGGTGAGAGAGGACAGAGGCTGCGTGATGGATTCCAAGGGGTGAGAGAGGACAGAGGCTGCGTGATGGATTCCAAGGGGTGAGAGAGGACAGAGGCTGCGTGATGGATTCCAAGGGGTGAGAGAGGACAGAGGCTGCGTGATGGATTCCAAGGGGTGAGAGAGGACAGAGGCTGCGTGATGGATTCCAAGGGGTGAGAGAGGACAGAGGCTGCGTGATAGATTCCAAGGGGTGAGAGAGGACAGAGGCTGTGTGATAGATTCCAGGGAGAGAGAGGACAGAGGCTGCGTGATAGATTCCAGGGGAGAGAGAGGACAGAGGCTGCGTGATAGATTCCAAGGGGTGAGAGGAAAGAAGCTGTGTGATGGATTCCAAGGGGTGAGAGAGGACAGAGGCTGCTTGATGGATTCCAGAGGTGAGAGAGGACAGAGGCTACGTGATGGATTCCAGGGGAGAGAGAGGACAGAGGCTGCGTGATAGATTCCAAGGGGTGAGAGAGGACAGAGGCTGCGTGATGGATTCCAAGGGGTGAGAGGAAAGAAGCTGTGTGATGGATTCCAAGGGGTGAGAGAGGACAGAGGCTGCGTGATGGATTCCAAGGGGTGAGAGGAAAGAAGCTGTGTGATGGATTCCAAGGGGTGAGAGAGGACAGAGGCTGCGTGATGGATTCCAAGGGGTGAGAGGAAAGAAGCTGTGTGATGGATTCCAAGGGGTGAGAGAGGACAGAGGCTGCGTGATGGATTCCAAGGGGTGAGAGGAAAGAAGCTGTGTGATGGATTCCAAGGGGTGAGAGAGGACAGAGGCTGCTTGATGGATTCCAGAGGTGAGAGAGGACAGAGGCTACGTGATGGATTCCAGGGGAGAGAGAGGACAGAGGCTGCGTGATAGATTCCAAGGGGTGAGAGAGGACAGAGGCTGCGTGATGGATTCCAAGGGGTGAGAGGAAAGAAGCTGTGTGATGGATTCCAAGGGGTGAGAGAGGACAGAGGCTGCGTGATGGATTCCAAGGGGTGAGAGGAAAGAAGCTGTGTGATGGATTCCAAGGGGTGAGAGAGGACAGAGGCTGCGTGATGGATTCCAAGGGGTGAGAGGAAAGAAGCTGTGTGATGGATTCCAAGGGGTGAGAGAGGACAGAGGCTGCGTGATGGATTCCAAGGGGTGAGAGGAAAGAAGCTGTGTGATGGATTCCAAGGGGTGAGAGAGGACAGAGGCTGCTTGATGGATTCCAAGGGGTGAGAGGAAAGAAGCTGTGTGATGGATTCCAAGGGGTGAGAGAGGACAGAGGCTGCGTGATGGATTCCAAGGGGTGAGAGGAAAGAAGCTGTGTGATGGATTCCAAGGGGTGAGAGAGGACAGAGGCTGCGTGATGGATTCCAAGGGGTGAGAGAGGACAGAGGCTGCGTGATGGATTCCAAGGGGTGAGAGAGGACAGAGGCTGCGTGATGGATTCCAAGGGGTGAGAGAGGACAGAGGCTGCGTGATGGATTCAAGGGGTGAGAGGAAAGAAGCTGTGTGATGGATTCCAAGGGGTGAGAGAGGACAGAGGCTGCGTGATGGATTCCAAGGGGTGAGAGAGGACAGAGGCTGCGTGATGGATTCCAAGGGGTGAGAGGAAAGAAGCTGTGTGATGGATTCCAAGGGGTGAGAGAGGACAGAGGCTGCGTGATGGATTCCAAGGGGTGAGAGGAAAGAAGCTGTGTGATGGATTCCAAGGGGTGAGAGGACAGAGGCTGCGTGATGGATTCCAAGGGGTGAGAGGAAAGAAGCTGTGTGATGGATTCCAAGGGGTGAGAGAGGACAGAGGCTGCGTGATGGATTCCAAGGGGTGAGAGGAAAGAAGCTGTGTGATGGATTCAAGGGGTGAGAGAGGACAGAGGCTGCGTGATGGATTCCAAGGGGTGAGAGAGGACAGAGGCTGCGTGATGGATTCCAAGGGGTGAGAGAGGACAGAGGCTGCGTGATGGATTCCAAGGGGTGAGAGAGGACAGAGGCTGCGTGATGGATTCCAAGGGGTGAGAGGAAAGAAGCTGTGTGATGGATTCAAGGGGTGAGAGAGGACAGAGGCTGCGTGATGGATTCCAAGGGGTGAGAGAGGACAGAGGCTGCGTGATGGATTCCAAGGGGTGAGAGGAAAGAAGCTGTGTGATGGATTCCAAGGGGTGAGAGAGGACAGAGGCTGCGTGATGGATTCCAAGGGGTGAGAGGAAAGAAGCTGTGTGATGGATTCCAAGGGGTGAGAGAGGACAGAGGCTGCTTGATGGATTCCAAGGGGTGAGAGGAAAGAAGCTGTGTGATGGATTCCAAGGGGTGAGAGAGGACAGAGGCTGCGTGATGGATTCCAAGGGGTGAGAGGAAAGAAGCTGTGTGATGGATTCCAAGGGGTGAGAGAGGACAGAGGCTGCGTGATGGATTCCAAGGGGTGAGAGAGGACAGAGGCTGCGTGATGGATTCCAGGGTGAGAGAGGACAGAGGCTGCGTGATGGATTCCAAGGGGTGAGAGGAAAGAAGCTGTGTGATGGATTCCAAGGGGTGAGAGAGGACAGAGGCTGCGTGATGGATTCCAAGGGGTGAGAGGAAAGAAGCTGTGTGATGGATTCCAAGGGGTGAGAGAGGACAGAGGCTGCGTGATGGATTCCAAGGGGTGAGAGGAAAGAAGCTGTGTGATGGATTCCAAGGGGTGAGAGAGGACAGAGGCTGCTTGATGGATTCCAAGGGGTGAGAGGAAAGAAGCTGTGTGATGGATTCCAAGGGGTGAGAGAGGACAGAGGCTGCGTGATGGATTCCAAGGGGTGAGAGGAAAGAAGCTGTGTGATGGATTCAAGGGGTGAGAGAGGACAGAGGCTGCGTGATGGATTCCAAGGGGTGAGAGAGGACAGAGGCTGCGTGATGGATTCCAAGGGGTGAGAGAGGACAGAGGCTGCGTGATGGATTCCAAGGTGAGAGAGGACAGAGGCTGCGTGATGGATTCCAAGGGGTGAGAGGAAAGAAGCTGTGTGATGGATTCAAGGGGTGAGAGAGGACAGAGGCTGCGTGATGGATTCCAAGGGGTGAGAGAGGACAGAGGCTGCGTGATGGATTCCAAGGGGTGAGAGGAAAGAAGCTGTGTGATGGATTCCAAGGGGTGAGAGAGGACAGAGGCTGCGTGATGGATTCCAAGGGGTGAGAGGAAAGAAGCTGTGTGATGGATTCCAAGGGGTGAGAGAGGACAGAGGCTGCTTGATGGATTCAAGGGGTGAGAGGAAAGAAGCTGTGTGATGGATTCCAAGGGGTGAGAGAGGACAGAGGCTGCGTGATGGATTCCAAGGGGTGAGAGGAAAGAAGCTGTGTGATGGATTCCAAGGGGTGAGAGAGGACAGAGGCTGCGTGATGGATTCCAAGGGGTGAGAGAGGACAGAGGCTGCGTGATGGATTCCAGGGTGAGAGAGGACAGAGGCTGCGTGATGGATTCCAGGGTGAGAGGACAGAGGCTGCGTGATGGATTCCAAGGGGTGAGAGAGGACAGAGGCTGCGTGATGGATTCCAAGGGGTGAGAGAGGACAGAGGCTGCGTGATGGATTCCAAGGGGTGAGAGAGGACAGAGGCTGCGTGATGGATTCCAAGGGGTGAGAGAGGACAGAGGCTGCGTGATGGATTCCAGAGGTGAGAGAGGACAGAGGCTACGTGATGGATTCCAGGGGAGAGAGAGGACAGAGGCTGCGTGATAGATTCCAAGGGGTGAGAGAGGACAGAGGCTGCGTGATGGATTCCAAGGGGTGAGAGGAAAGAAGCTGTGTGATGGATTCCAAGGGGTGAGAGAGGACAGAGGCTGCGTGATGGATTCCAAGGGCTGAGAGGAAAGAAGCTGTGTGATGGATTCCAAGGGGTGAGAGGACAGAGGCTGCGTGATGGATTCCAAGGGGTGAGAGGAAAGAAGCTGTGTGATGGATTCAAGGGTGAGAGAGGACAGAGGCTGCGTGATGGATTCCAAGGGGTGAGAGGAAAGAAGCTGTGTGATGGATTCCAAGGGGTGAGAGAGGACAGAGGCTGCTTGATGGATTCCAAGGGGTGAGAGGAAAGAAGCTGTGTGATGGATTCCAAGGGGTGAGAGAGGACAGAGGCTGCGTGATGGATTCCAAGGGGTGAGAGGAAAGAAGCTGCGTGATGGATTCCAAGGGGTGAGAGAGGACAGAGGCTGCGTGATGGATTCCAAGGGGTGAGAGAGGACAGAGGCTGCGTGATGGATTCCAAGGGGTGAGAGAGGACAGAGGCTGCGTGATGGATTCCAAGGGTGAGAGAGGACAGAGGCTGCGTGATGGATTCAAGGGGTGAGAGAGGACAGAGGCTGCGTGATGGATTCCAAGGGGTGAGAGAGGACAGAGGCTGCGTGATAGATTCAAGGGTGAGAGAGGACAGAGGCTGTGTGATAGATTCCAGGGGAGAGAGAGGACAGAGGCTGCGTGATAGATTCCAGGGGAGAGAGAGGACAGAGGCTGCGTGATAGATTCCAAGGGGTGAGAGGAAAGAAGCTGTGTGATGGATTCCAAGGGTGAGAGAGGACAGAGGCTGCTTGATGGATTCCAGAGGTGAGAGAGGACAGAGGCTACGTGATGGATTCCAGGGAGAGAGAGGACAGAGGCTGCGTGATAGATTCCAAGGGGTGAGAGAGGACAGAGGCTGCGTGATGGATTCCAAGGGTGAGAGGAAAGAAGCTGTGTGATGGATTCCAAGGGGTGAGAGAGGACAGAGGCTGCGTGATGGATTCCAAGGGGTGAGAGGAAAGAAGCTGTGTGATGGATTCAAGGGGTGAGAGAGGACAGAGGCTGCGTGATGGATTCCAAGGGGTGAGAGGAAAGAAGCTGTGTGATGGATTCCAAGGGGTGAGAGAGGACAGAGGCTGCGTGATGGATTCCAAGGGGTGAGAGGAAAGAAGCTGTGTGATGGATTCCAAGGGGTGAGAGAGGACAGAGGCTGCTTGATGGATTCCAGAGGTGAGAGAGGACAGAGGCTACGTGATGGATTCCAGGGGAGAGAGAGGACAGAGGCTGCGTGATAGATTCCAAGGGGTGAGAGAGGACAGAGGCTGCGTGATGGATTCCAAGGGGTGAGAGGAAAGAAGCTGTGTGATGGATTCCAAGGGGTGAGAGAGGACAGAGGCTGCGTGATGGATTCCAAGGGGTGAGAGGAAAGAAGCTGTGTGATGGATTCAAGGGGTGAGAGAGGACAGAGGCTGCGTGATGGATTCCAAGGGGTGAGAGGAAAGAAGCTGTGTGATGGATTCCAAGGGGTGAGAGAGGACAGAGGCTGCGTGATGGATTCCAAGGGGTGAGAGGAAAGAAGCTGTGTGATGGATTCCAAGGGGTGAGAGAGGACAGAGGCTGCTTGATGGATTCCAAGGGGTGAGAGGAAAGAAGCTGTGTGATGGATTCAAGGGGTGAGAGAGGACAGAGGCTGCGTGATGGATTCCAAGGGGTGAGAGGAAAGAAGCTGTGTGATGGATTCCAAGGGGGTGAGAGAGGACAGAGGCTGCGTGATGGATTCCAAGGGGTGAGAGAGGACAGAGGCTGCGTGATGGATTCCAAGGGGTGAGAGAGGACAGAGGCTGCGTGATGGATTCCAAGGGGTGAGAGAGGACAGAGGCTGCGTGATGGATTCCAAGGGGTGAGAGGAAAGAAGCTGTGTGATGGATTCCAAGGGGTGAGAGAGGACAGAGGCTGCGTGATGGATTCCAAGGGGTGAGAGAGGACAGAGGCTGCGTGATGGATTCCAAGGGGTGAGAGGAAAGAAGCTGTGTGATGGATTCCAAGGGGTGAGAGAGGACAGAGGCTGCGTGATGGATTCCAAGGGGTGAGAGGAAAGAAGCTGTGTGATGGATTCCAAGGGGTGAGAGAGGACAGAGGCTGCTTGATGGATTCCAAGGGGTGAGAGGAAAGAAGCTGTGTGATGGATTCCAAGGGTGAGAGAGGACAGAGGCTGCGTGATGGATTCCAAGGGGTGAGAGGAAAGAAGCTGTGTGATGGATTCCAAGGGGTGAGAGAGGACAGAGGCTGCGTGATGGATTCCAAGGGGTGAGAGAGGACAGAGGCTGCGTGATGGATTCCAGGGTGAGAGAGGACAGAGGCTGCGTGATGGATTCCAGGGTGAGAGGACAGAGGCTGCGTGATGGATTCCAAGGGGTGAGAGAGGACAGAGGCTGCGTGATGGATTCCAAGGGGTGAGAGAGGACAGAGGCTGCGTGATGGATTCCAAGGGGTGAGAGAGGACAGAGGCTGCGTGATGGATTCCAAGGGGTGAGAGAGGACAGAGGCTGCGTGATGGATTCCAGAGTCCATTATTTGATTATAAAAGAGGGTGTGGAATGACTTTGGCCAGGTTTTAATGAATTCCTTCCGTCCTAGTACATGTCCTAGTACATGTCCATAAGTGATTGGATAGGTATAAGGTCTCCAAGGTTAATAGAACCAAGAGAATCTACACATAATATTTTACCAGGCAGAGTAATAGAACCAAGATAGTCTACACATAATATTTTACCAGGCAGAGTAATAGAACCAAGATAATTTACAGATAATATTTTACCAGGCAGAGTAATAGAACCAAGATAATTTACACATAATATTTTACCAGGCAGAGTAATAGAACCAAGATAGTCTACACATAATATTTTACCAGGCAGAGTAATAGAACCAAGAGAATCTACACATAATATTTTACCAGGCAGAGTAATAGAACCAAGAGAATCTACACATAATATTTTACCAGGCAGAGTAATAGAACCAAGCGTATTTCTACACATTTGACATCAGTGCCCCCCCTGCATCCCTAGATCCCCCCTGCATCCATAGATTCCCCCTAGATTCCCACTGGTTCCCTAGATTCCCCCTGAATCCCTAGATTCCCCCTGAATCCCTAGATTCCCCCATGAATCCCTAGATTCCCCCTGAATCTCTAGATTCTCCCTGAATCCCTAGATTCCCCCATGAATCCCTAGATTCCCCCTGAATCCCTAGATTCCCCCTGAATCCCTAGATTCCTTACACTGTTAAAATGAAGTTCTTTGTAAAACTTAAGGTAGTGGCAACTTGTTTATGTGCAACCTTAGCCTGCGACTAGCGTTCAGAGTGTCTAACAGTACCTTACCAAGGCAACCATAGACTAACCACGGTGACCCTTACAGTACACACACACAACCTTAGCCTGCGACTAGCGTTCAGAGTGTCTAACAGTACCTTACCAAGGCAACCATAGAGTAACCACGGTGACCCTTACAGTACACACAACCTTAGCCTGCGACTAGCGTTCAGAGTGTCTAACAGTACCTTACCAAGGCAACCATAGAGTAACCACGGTGACCCTTACAGTACACACAACCTTAGCCTGCGACTAGCGTTCAGAGTGTCTAACAGTACCTTACCAAGGCAACCATAGAGTAACCACGGTGACCCTTACAGTACACACACACAACCTTAGCCTGCGACTAGCGTTCAGAGTGTCTAACAGTACCTTACCAAGGCAACCATAGAGTAACCACGGTGACCCTTACAGTACACACAACCTTAGCCTGCGACTAGCGTTCAGTGTCTAACAGTACCTTACCAAAGCAACCATAGAGTAACCACGGTGACCCTTACAGTACACACAACCTTAGCCTGCGACTAGCGTTCAGAGTGTCTACCAGTACCTTACCAAGGCAACCATAGAGTAACCACGGTGACCCTTACAGTACACACACACAACCTTAGCCTGCGACTAGCGTTCAGAGTGTCTAACAGTACCTTACCAAGGCAACCATAGAGTAACCACGGTGACCCTTACAGTACACACAACCTTAGCCTGCGACTAGCGTTCAGAGTGTCTAACAGTACCTTACCAAGGCAACCATAGAGTAACCACTGTGACCCTTACAGTACACACACACAACCTTAGCCTGCGACTAGCGTTCAGAGTGTCTAACAGTACCTTACCAAGGCAACCATAGAGTAACCACGGTGACCCTTACAGTACACACACACAACCTTAGCCTGCGACTAGCGTTCAGAGTGTCTAACAGTACCTTACCAAGGCAACCATAGAGTAACCACGGTGACCCTTACAGTACACACACACAACCTTAGCCTGCGACTAGCGTTCAGAGTGTCTAACAGTACCTTACCAAGGCAACCATAGAGTAACCACGGTGACCCTTACAGTACACACAACCTTAGCCTGCGACTAGCGTTCAGAGTGTCTAACAGTACCTTACCAAAGCAACCATAGAGTAACCACGGTGACCCTTACAGTACACACAACCTTAGCCTGCGACTAGCGTTCAGAGTGTCTACCAGTACCTTACCAAGGCAACCATAGAGTAACCACGGTGACTCTTACAGTACACACACACAACCTTAGCCTGCGACTAGCGTTCAGAGTGTCTAACAGTACCTTACCAAGGCAACCATAGAGTAACCACGGTGACCCTTACAGTACACACAACCTTAGCCTGCGACTAGCGTTCAGAGTGTCTAACAGTACCTTACCAAGGCAACCATAGAGTAACCACTGTGACCCTTACAGTACACACACACAACCTTAGCCTGCGACTAGCGTTCAGAGTGTCTAACAGTACCTTACCAAGGCAACCATAGAGTAACCACGGTGACCCTTACAGTACACACAACCTTAGCCTGCGACTAGCGTTCAGAGTGTCTAACAGTACCTTACCAAGGCAACCATAGAGTAACCACGGTGACCCTTACAGTACACACACACAACCTTAGCCTGCGACTAGCGTTCAGAGTGTCTAACAGTACCTTACCAAGGCAACCATAGAGTAACCACGGTGACCCTTACAGTACACACACACACAACCTTAGCCTGCGACTAGCGTTCAGAGTGTCTAACAGTACCTTACCAAGGCAACCATAGAGTAACCACGGTGACCCTTACAGTACACACACACAACCTTAGCCTGCGACTAGCGTTCAGAGTGTCTAACAGTACCTTACCAAGGCAACCATAGAGTAACCACGGTGACCCTTACAGTACACACACACAACCTTAGCCTGCGACTAGCGTTCAGAGTGTCTAACAGTACCTTACCAAGGCAACCATAGAGTAACCACGGTGACCCTTACAGTACACACACACACAACCTTAGCCTGCGACTAGCGTTCAGAGTGTCTAACAGTACCTTACCAAGGCAACCATAGAGTAACCACGGTGACCCTTACAGTACACACACACAACCTTAGCCTGCGACTAGCGTTCAGAGTGTCTAACAGTACCTTACCAAGGCAACCATAGAGTAACCACGGTGACCCTTACAGTACACACAACCTTAGCCTGCGACTAGCGTTCAGAGTGTCTAACAGTACCTTACCAAGGCAACCATAGAGTAACCACGGTGACCCTTACAGTACACACACACAACCTTAGCCTGCGACTAGCGTTCAGAGTGTCTAACAGTACCTTACCAAGGCAACCATAGAGTAACCACGGTGACCCTTACAGTACACACACACAACCTTAGCCTGCGACTAGCGTTCAGAGTGTCTAACAGTACCTTACCAAGGCAACCATAGAGTAACCACGGTGACCCTTACAGTACACACAACCTTAGCCTGCGACTAGCGTTCAGAGTGTCTAACAGTACCTTACCAAGGCAACCATAGAGTAACCACGGTGACCCTTACAGTACACACACACAACCTTAGCCTGCGACTAGCGTTCAGAGTGTCTAACAGTACCTTACCAAGGCAACCATAGAGTAACCACGGTGACCCTTACAGTACACACACACAACCTTAGCCTGCGACTAGCGTTCAGAGTGTCTAACAGTACCTTACCAAGGCAACCATAGAGTAACCACGGTGACCCTTACAGTACACACAACCTTAGCCTGCGACTAGCGTTCAGAGTGTCTAACAGTACCTTACCAAGGCAACCATAGAGTAACCACGGTGACCCTTACAGTACACACACACAACCTTAGCCTGCGACTAGCGTTCAGAGTGTCTAACAGTACCTTACCAAGGCAACCATAGAGTAACCACGGTGACCCTTACAGTACACACAACCTTAGCCTGCGACTAGCGTTCAGAGTGTCTAACAGTACCTTACCAAGGCAACCATAGAGTAACCACGGTGACCCTTACAGTACACACACACAACCTTAGCCTGCGACTAGCGTTCAGAGTGTCTAACAGTACCTTACCAAGGCAACCATAGAGTAACCACGGTGACCCTTACAGTACACACACACAACCTTAGCCTGCGACTAGCGTTCAGAGTGTCTAACAGTACCTTACCAAGGCAACCATAGAGTAACCACGGTGACCCTTACAGTACACACACACACAACCTTAGCCTGCGACTAGCGTTCAGAGTGTCTAACAGTACCTTACCAAGGCAACCATAGAGTAACCACGGTGACCCTTACAGTACACACACACAACCTTAGCCTGCGACTAGCGTTCAGAGTGTCTAACAGTACCTTACCAAGGCAACCATAGAGTAACCACGGTGACCCTTACAGTACACACAACCTTAGCCTGCGACTAGCGTTCAGAGTGTCTAACAGTACCTTACCAAGGCAACCATAGAGTAACCACGGTGACCCTTACAGTACACACACACAACCTTAGCCTGCGACTAGCGTTCAGAGTGTCTAACAGTACCTTACCAAGGCAACCATAGAGTAACCACGGTGACCCTTACAGTACACACAACCTTAGCCTGCGACTAGCGTTCAGAGTGTCTAACAGTACCTTACCAAGGCAACCATAGAGTAACCACGGTGACCCTTACAGTACACACACACAACCTTAGCCTGCGACTAGCGTTCAGAGTGTCTAACAGTACCTTACCAAGGCAACCATAGAGTAACCACGGTGACCCTTACAGTACACACACACAACCTTAGCCTGCGACTAGCGTTCAGAGTGTCTAACAGTACCTTACCAAGGCAACCATAGAGTAACCACGGTGACCCTTACAGTACACACAACCTTAGCCTGCGACTAGCGTTCAGAGTGTCTAACAGTACCTTACCAAGGCAACCATAGAGTAACCACGGTGACCCTTACAGTACACACACACAACCTTAGCCTGCGACTAGCGTTCAGAGTGTCTAACAGTACCTTACCAAGGCAACCATAGAGTAACCACGGTGACCCTTACAGTACACACACACAACCTTAGCCTACGACTAGCGTTCAGAGTGTCTAACAGTACCTTACCAAGGCAACCATAGAGTAACCATGGTGACCCTTACAGTACACACAACCTTAGCCTGCGACTAGCGTTCAGAGTGTCTAACAGTACCTTACCAAGGCAACCATAGAGTAACCACGGTGACCCTTACAGTACACACACACAACCTTAGCCTGCGACTAGCGTTCAGAGTGTCTAACAGTACCTTACCAAGGCAACCATAGAGTAACCACGGTGACCCTTACAGTACACACACATTTATCATTCCACAATACCACCAACTCTCTTTATATTTTATTTGAACTTTTATTTAACTTGGCAAGTCAGTTAAAGAACAAATTCATATTTACAATGACGGTCTACCAAAAGGCAAAAGGCCTCCTGAAGGTGACGGGGGCCTGGCATTTTGTTTTTAAATACACAAAAAATACAATTTAAATAACAAAACACACATCACAGTAAGAGAGACACAACACCTTGGAGCCTGCTGTGTTTTCATCGTGACAATGCTTTGAATAGTGTCAGTACTGCTAGAATAAGGCATACTGAATTAGTCTTCTGTAGCCCAATGTTCTCTGAAACTGTGTGGGGGAAGGGAGCGAATAGTATTTGAACCCAGGTCTGTTTCTAACCCTGTGATGTGTGGAGGAAGGGAGCGAATAGTATTTGAACCCAGGGTTGTTTATAACCCTGTGATGTGTGGAGGAAGGGAGCGAATAGTATTTGAACCCAGGTCTGTTTATAACCCTGTGATGTGTGGAGGAAGGGAGCGAATAGTATTTGAACCCAGGTCTGTTTATAACCCTGTGATGAGTGGAGGAAGGGAGCGAATAGTATTTGAACCCAGGTCTGTTTATAACCCTGTGATGAGTGGAGGAAGGGAGCGAATAGTATTTGAACCCAGGTCTGTTTATAACCCTGTGATGTGTGGAGGAAGGGAGCGAATAGTCTTTGAACCCAGGTCTGTTTATAACCCTGTGATGAGTGGAGGAAGGGAGCGAATAGTATTTGTTGACTATTTGGTATTTGATCATTCAGGTCCCATGACCCCATCCTGCCTATTAAAAGACAACCTTGCTGCTTTGGTCTAACACCTGTTTGCTGAGTGATAAACCTATGAACTTCATTCCCTCCAACAACTAGGGAACAGTGTGACATATCCTGTGTGTGTGTGTGTGTGTGATATTGCGCGCGCGCGCGTGTGTGTGTGTGTGTTTCATAAATCTGTGAACATATGTGCGTGCGCGTTTATGTGTGTGTTTGACAACTCTTGAAACGCTACTGTTGTTGCCATGGGTTACTTGCATTAAAGACTATTGGGATATATTGTGCCATGCCTCTTCCTAGTCTAACACCTGGGTGTGCATGTCATGTGATGCCAACTCTGTAATTGTGTGACCCTTAGATATAGAACAAGGTATTTCTTTATGTCTGTGACCTTTTCAATCAAGTTACAAGTCTTTTGTTTGGAGCGATTACTCCTTGTTATCTTGGGAGGAACTACCGTTAGACTGGAATCCCCTGTGACAAAACAAAAACGTGTTAGGACAGGTGTATATTTGTGAAAATGAACAATATTATATGAATGACACAGACTTAATTACAAACAGAAACAACACCTGACACACCTGACTCACACACACATGTGCGTACGCACACGCACTCAGACACACACAAACAAACCAAAAGAATGTCACACACCTGCAGTTCTTCTTCACTACTAGTAAACAAACTATGGCTTCCTTTATTGAATTAGTGAGAGAGAGTCATTAGAGAGAGAAGGAGAACAGGTGGACCTACGAGATAGAGAGAAAGGGAGAGAGAGAGAGAGAGAGAGAGAGAGAGAGTGAAAGAGAGAGAGAGAGGGGAGACAGAGACACAGAGAGAGAGAGAGAGAGAGACAGATAGAGAGACAAAGAGAGATCAAGAAAGAGAGACAGAGAGACAGAGAGAGAGAGAGAGAGAGAGAGACAGAGAGAGAGAGAGAGAGAGAGAGAGAGAGAGAGAGATAGACAGAGACACAGAGAGAGAGAGACAGAGAGAGAGAGAGAGAGAGACAGAGACAGAGACAGAGACAGAGAAAGAGAGATACATAGAGAGAAAGACAGAGACAGAGACAGAGAGAGAGAGACAGAGAGAAAGAGAGAGAGAGAGAGACAGATACATAGAGAGAAAGACAGAGAGAGAGAGAGAAGTGTCACTTCCCAAGGTCAGCCACCAGCCCAAGGTCAGCCACCAGCCCAAGGTCAGCCACCAGCCCAAGGACAGCCACCAGCCAAAGGTCAACCACCAGCCAGAGATCAGCTTTGGATAACGCAAAGTCCACAGCACACAGACAGAGGAGGGGCTGGTAACATGCAAACACACACACACACACAACTACACAACCACACACACACATAGAAACCACACCATAGAAATGTCTGTCACCACCTGATGAATGAACGTCTGTCACTATATGATGAATGAGACCACTCCCATGGCCAGGGTGTTTCTTGCACACACACACACACACACACACACACACACACACACACACACACACACACACACACACACACACACACACACACACACACACACACACACACACACACACACACACACACACACACACACACACACACACACACACATCCTACTTAGCCCACATGAATAATTCATTCAGACTGTGCAGATGAACATGGATTGTATAGTTGTATGTACACTCTTATAAATAAGGGCACTCTTAGGGTCAAAAAGGTGCTCTCTAGAACCTAAAAAGGTTTGCCTGTCCCCATAGGAGAACACTTTGAAGAATCCTTTTGGGTTTCAAGTAGAACACTTTTGAGTTCCAGGTAGAACCCTTTCCACAAAGGAACCTGAAACCCAAAAGGATTCTACTTGGAACCCAAAAGGGTTCTCCTTGGAACCCAAAAGGATTCTACCTGGAACCCAAAAGGATTCTACTTGGAACCCAAAAGGGTTCTCCTTGAAACCCAAAAGGGTTCTCCTTGGAACCCAAAAGGGTTCTCCTATGGGAACAGCTGAATAACCCTTTTGGAGTGTGTGGATAAAGAGTGTAATTGTATCTTTTTGTACCCAATATAAAAAGGGTACAATCATCACACTCTCAACGTACGGTGAAGGTACGGTACCATTTCTGTTCCCGGGGTACAAACCTGTTTTGTGTACCCCTCAACTCTCGATGGTACTGATCTGTACTTTTGTTTTGCAGAGAAGCAATGTGTCGAAGAAAGGTACATATTTGTACAACGATGCATTTATTGACACCTAAAAAGGAAAATAATCTTTATATCATATTTCCCAGCATGCTCTACTGCAGGTAGATTTTGTAGTTGTTGTTGTAATTGTTTTGAATATCTATGTACATTGATTGATTCATCTTATGCTGCCCAAAGATAAATAACATACATTTTTCTAACCCGATTATTTATTTTTTCCCCCGTTACTGAAATGGGTTGTTTCAGTTGAAGCACCTAGTCTCCTCACAATGTTATTAACCTTGGGAGTCATTCTGAATGCAGGTTGTAGATGAATATAAATTACTGTTGGATATCCTCAATCTGGCTGGATTCTGATAGAAATGACACTTTCCAAGCCAGTATAATGTGACTTGCAGGTCGGGTTGCAAAATACTGATACATTTCCCATGTTTTCCAGAAATCCTGGTTGAAAGATTCCCGGAAATGCGAGGGATTTCTGAACATTTTGGGAAGACCAACCCTGCCTGCAGGCCTGATGTGACCGGTAAACCACGAGGTTCAGGACCCTATCAGGCTGAAATTAGGACTCAAGATGAGGCCTGATGAGACCGGTAAACCACGAGGTTCAGGACCATGTATCAAGATGAGGCCCGATGAGATACGCAATGTACTGTTATAAAGAGTTTAATTTGATTGATAACATTTGCCAAATAAAAGTGCATTAAACGGCTCCTTTGGATATATAAGAGTGTCAGCTCTCCTCCAGCTGACATCAGTAGGGTACAGCAGTCTCTCCTCAGCTCTCCTCAGCTCTCCTCCAGCTGACATCAGTAGGGTACAGCAGTCTCTCCTCAGCTCTCCTCAGCTCTCCTCCAGCTGACATCAGTAGGGTACAGCAGTCTCTCCTCAGCTCTCCTCCAGCTGACATCAGTAGGGTACAGCAGTCTCTCCGCCAGCTCTCCTCAGCTCTCCTCCAGCTGACATCAGTAGGGTACGGCAGTCTCTCCTCAGCTCTCCTCAGCTCTCCTCCAGCTGACATCAGTAGGGTACAGCAGTCTCTCCTCAGCTCTCCTCAGCTCTCCTCCAGCTGACATCAGTAGGGTACAGCAGTCTCTCCTCAGCTCTCCTCAGCTCTCCTCCAGCTGACATCAGTAGGGTACAGCAGTCTCTCCTCAGCTCTCCTCCAGCTGACATCAGTAGGGTACAGCAGTCTCTCCGCCAGCTCTCCTCAGCTCTCCTCCAGCTGACATCAGTAGGGTACAGCAGTCTCTCCGCCAGCTCTCCTCAGCTCTCCTCCAGCTGACATCAGTAGGGTACAGCAGTCTCTCCTCAGCTCTCCTCCAGCTGACATCAGTAGGGTACAGCAGTCTCTCCTCAGCTCTCCTCCAGCTGACATCAGTAGGGTACAGCAGTCTCTCCTCAGCTCTCCTCCAGCTGACATCAGTAGGGTACAGCAGTCTCTCCTCAGCTCTCCTCAGCTGACATCAGTAGGGTACAGCAGTCTCTCCTCAGCTCTCCTCAGCTGACATCAGTAGGGTACAGCAGTCTCTCCTCAGCTCTCCTCCAGCTGACATCAGTAGGGTACAGCAGTCTCTCCGCCAGCTCTCCTCAGCTCTCCTCCAGCTGACATCAGTAGGGTACAGCAGTCTCTCCGCCAGCTCTCCTCAGCTCTCCTCCAGCTGACATCAGTAGGGTACAGCAGTCTCTCCGCCAGCTCTCCTCAGCTCTCCTCCAGCTGACATCAGTAGGGTACAGCAGTCTCTCCTCAGCTCTCCTCCAGCTGACATCAGTAGGGTACAGCAGTCTCTCCTCAGCTCTCCTCCAGCTGACATCAGTAGGGTACAGCAGTCTCTCCTCAGCTCTCCTCCAGCTGACATCAGTAGGGTACAGCAGTCTCTCCTCAGCTCTCCTCCAGCTGACATCAGTAGGGTACAGCAGTCTCTCCTCAGCTCTCCTCAGCTCTCCTCCAGCTGACATCAGTAGGGTACAGCAGTCTCTCCTCAGCTCTCCTCCAGCTGACATCAGTAGGGTACAGCAGTCTCTCCGCCAGCTCTCCTCAGCTCTCCTCCAGCTGACATCAGTAGGGTACAGCAGTCTCTCCGCCAGCTCTCTCAGCTCTCCTCCAGCTGACATCAGTAGGGTACAGCAGTCTCTCCTCAGCTCTCCTCCAGCTGACATCAGTAGGGTACAGCAGTCTCTCCTCAGCTCTCCTCCAGCTGACATCAGTAGGGTACAGCAGTCTCTCCTCAGCTCTCCTCCAGCTGACATCAGTAGGGTACAGCAGTCTCTCCTCAGCTCTCCTCCAGCTGACATCAGTAGGGTACAGCAGTCTCTCCTCAGCTCTCCTCAGCTGACATCAGTAGGGTACAGCAGTCTCTCCTCAGCTCTCCTCAGCTGACATCAGTAGGGTACAGCAGTCTCTCCTCAGCTCTCCTCCAGCTGACATCAGTAGGGTACAGCAGTCTCTCCGCCAGCTCTCCTCAGCTCTCCTCCAGCTGACATCAGTAGGGTACAGCAGTCTCTCCTCAGCTCTCCTCCAGCTGACATCAGTAGGGTACAGCAGTCTCTCCTCAGCTCTCCTCCAGCTGACATCAGTAGGGTACAGCAGTCTCTCCTCAGCTCTCCTCCAGCTGACATCAGTAGGGTACAGCAGTCTCTCCTCAGCTCTCCTCCAGCTGACATCAGTAGGGTACAGCAGTCTCTCCTCAGCTCTCCTCCAGCTGACATCAGTAGGGTACAGCAGTCTCTCCTCAGCTCTCCTCCAGCTGACATCAGTAGGGTACAGCAGTCTCTCCTCAGCTCTCCTCAGCTGACATCAGTAGCAGTCTCTCCTCAGCTCTCCTCAGCTGACATCAGTAGGGTACAGCAGTCTCTCCTCAGCTCTCCTCCAGCTGACATCAGTAGGGTACAGCAGTCTCTCCGCCAGCTCTCCTCAGCTCTCCTCCAGCTGACATCAGTAGGGTACAGCAGTCTCTCCTCAGCTCTCCTCCAGCTGACATCAGTAGGGTACAGCAGTCTCTCCTCAGCTCTCCTCCAGCTGACATCAGTAGGGTACAGCAGTCTCTCCTCAGCTCTCCTCCAGCTGACATCAGTAGGGTACAGCAGTCTCTCCTCAGCTCTCCTCCAGCTGACATCAGTAGGGTACAGCAGTCTCTCCTCAGCTCTCCTCAGCTGACATCAGTAGGGTACAGCAGTCTCTCCTCAGCTCTCCTCCAGCTGACATCAGTAGGGTACAGCAGTCTCTCCGCCAGCTCTCCTCAGCTCTCCTCCAGCTGACATCAGTAGGGTACAGCAGTCTCTCCGCCAGCTCTCCTCAGCTCTCCTCCAGCTGACATCAGTAGGGTACAGCAGTCTCTCCGCCAGCTCTCCTCAGCTCTCCTCCAGCTGACATCAGTAGGGTACAGCAGTCTCTCCTCAGCTCTCCTCCAGCTGACATCAGTAGGGTACAGCAGTCTCTCCTCAGCTCTCCTCCAGCTGACATCAGTAGGGTACAGCAGTCTCTCCTCAGCTCTCCTCCAGCTGACATCAGTAGGGTACAGCAGTCTCTCCTCAGCTCTCCTCCAGCTGACATCAGTAGGGTACAGCAGTCTCTCCTCAGCTCTCCTCAGCTCTCCTTCAGCTGACATCAGTAGGGTACAGCAGTCTCTCCTCAGCTCTCCTCCAGCTGACATCAGTAGGGTACAGCAGTCTCTCCGCCAGCTCTCCTCAGCTCTCCTCCAGCTGACATCAGTAGGGTACAGCAGTCTCTCCGCCAGCTCTCCTCAGCTCTCCTCCAGCTGACATCAGTAGGGTACAGCAGTCTCTCCTCAGCTCTCCTCCAGCTGACATCAGTAGGGTACAGCAGTCTCTCCTCAGCTCTCCTCCAGCTGACATCAGTAGGGTACAGCAGTCTCTCCTCAGCTCTCCTCCAGCTGACATCAGTAGGGTACAGCAGTCTCTCCTCAGCTCTCCTCCAGCTGACATCAGTAGGGTACAGCAGTCTCTCCTCAGCTCTCCTCAGCTGACATCAGTAGGGTACAGCAGTCTCTCCTCAGCTCTCCTCAGCTGACATCAGTAGGGTACAGCAGTCTCTCCTCAGCTCTCCTCCAGCTGACATCAGTAGGGTACAGCAGTCTCTCCGCCAGCTCTCCTCAGCTCTCCTCCAGCTGACATCAGTAGGGTACAGCAGTCTCTCCTCAGCTCTCCTCCAGCTGACATCAGTAGGGTACAGCAGTCTCTCCTCAGCTCTCCTCCAGCTGACATCAGTAGGGTACAGCAGTCTCTCCTCAGCTCTCCTCCAGCTGACATCAGTAGGGTACAGCAGTCTCTCCTCAGCTCTCCTCCAGCTGACATCAGTAGGGTACAGCAGTCTCTCCTCAGCTCTCCTCCAGCTGACATCAGTAGGGTACAGCAGTCTCTCCTCAGCTCTCCTCCAGCTGACATCAGTAGGGTACAGCAGTCTCTCCTCAGCTCTCCTCAGCTGACATCAGTAGCAGTCTCTCCTCAGCTCTCCTCAGCTGACATCAGTAGGGTACAGCAGTCTCTCCTCAGCTCTCCTCCAGCTGACATCAGTAGGGTACAGCAGTCTCTCCGCCAGCTCTCCTCAGCTCTCCTCCAGCTGACATCAGTAGGGTACAGCAGTCTCTCCTCAGCTCTCCTCCAGCTGACATCAGTAGGGTACAGCAGTCTCTCCTCAGCTCTCCTCCAGCTGACATCAGTAGGGTACAGCAGTCTCTCCTCAGCTCTCCTCCAGCTGACATCAGTAGGGTACAGCAGTCTCTCCTCAGCTCTCCTCCAGCTGACATCAGTAGGGTACAGCAGTCTCTCCTCAGCTCTCCTCAGCTGACATCAGTAGGGTACAGCAGTCTCTCCTCAGCTCTCCTCAGCTGACATCAGTAGGGTACAGCAGTCTCTCCTCAGCTCTCCTCAGCTGACATCAGTAGGGTACAGCAGTCTCTCCTCAGCTCTCCGCCGGTGACATCAGTAGGGTACAGCAGTCTCTCCTCAGCTCTCCTCCAGCTGACATCAGTAGGGTACAGCAGTCTCTCCTCAGCTCTCCTCCAGCTGACATCAGTAGGGTACAGCAGTCTCTCCTCAGCTCTCCTCCAGCTGACATCAGTAGGGTACAGCAGTCTCTCCTCAGCTCTCCTCCAGCTGACATCAGTAGGGTACAGCAGTCTCTCCTCAGCTCTCCTCAGCTGACATCAGTAGGGTACAGCAGTCTCTCCGCCAGCTCTCCTCTAGCTGACATCAGTAGAGTACAGCAGTCTCTCCGCCAGCTCTCCTCAGCTCTCCTCCAGCTGACATCAGTAGGGTACAGCAGTCTCTCCGCCAGCTCTCCTCAGCTCTCCTCAGCTGACATCAGTAGGGTACAGCAGTCTCTCCTCAGCTCTCCTCCAGCTGACATCAGTAGGGTACAGCAGTCTCTGCTCAGCTCTCCTCAGCTGACATCAGTAGGGTACAGCAGTCTCTGCTCATCGGCAACTCTCCTACCCTGACGCATTCAAGCAACACGCAAAAGAAGTCAAGTCCAATTTATTCCCCAGAATGGCAGATGCTGTGACCCAGATGTCCCCCGGCCATGCACCAGGGGTCCATTGAGAGTCCATCGACCCCCGGTGCATGGCCGGGAGACATCTGGGTCACGGCATCTGCCAGTTCATGTGACAACAGAGGAATGTCCATTTCATCTCTCTGTGTCAGAGAGAGCTTAGGGAGTCCTTGCGAACAAGACCTGAGCACACATAGGATAACCCAGTTCTGCCCCTACAACTCAGTATAGAACTCCACATAGTTCGCTCCCGCATCTCCCCCACCACAGAGGCCCCCCCATCAGACAGCCACATCTCCCCCACCAAAGAGGCCCCCCATCAGACAGCCACATCTCCCCCACCACAGAGGTCCCCCATCAGACAGCCACATCTCCACCACCACAGAGCCCCCCCATCAGACAGCCACATCTCCCCCACCACAGAGGTCCCCCCATCAGACAGCCACATCTCCACCACCACAGAGCCCCCCCATCAGACAGCCACATCTCCCCCACCACAGAGCCCCCCCATCAGACAGCCACATCTCCCCACCACAGAGGTCCCCCCATCAGACAGCCACATCTCCCCCACCACAGAGGCCCCCCCATCAGACAGCCACATCTCCCCCACCACAGAGCCCCCCCATCAGACAGCCACCTCCCCCACCACAGAGGCCCCCCCCCATCAGACAGCCACATCTCCCCCACCACAGAGGCCCCCCCCATCAGACAGCCACATCTCCCCCACCACAGAGCCCCCCCATCAGACAGCCACCTCCCCCACCACAGAGGCCTCCCCCCATCAGACAGCCACATCTCCCCCACCACAGAGGTCCCCCCCCATCAGACAGCCACATCTCCCCCACCACAGAGGCCCCCCCCATCAGACAGCCACCTCCCCCACCACAGAGGCCCCCCATCAGACAGCCACCTCCCCCACCACAGAGCCTCCCCATCAGACAGCCACATCTCCCCCACCACAGAGCCCCCCATCAGACAGCCGTAGACAATGCTTGACCACTCTGTCTTTCCAAACCAAAGAAGGAGGAGCTGGGAGCATCCATCTCCTTGAGCATGGAGAACCTGGCTCTTACAAGTGCTCTCTTTGCTTTAACCTGGAAAAAACTGCCCAGGTCCCTACGTAATTCAGCTAAATTAGCCTGGAGGCCTACATTGCCTTGCCCCACCATCTCTACCTCCATCTCACTAATACACCGCTCTAGTTCCCCCAATACTCTCCTAGCCTCTGAGGATGAGAGAGCTGTGTACTGTTGACAGAAAAGCCAAATTTGGACTTTCACCACATCCCCCCGTTGACTCTGAGACTCATACTCCTCTCATCGCTGCACCCACTTTTCCCAAAAAGTCTGGAAACCTGAGCAAAAAGTAGTATCTTACCTTAAACGTCCAATAGGATGCCTGAAATAGACAGCTGAGCCATGGTTATGTGGTGATCTGAAAACCCCAACAGGAGAATGGTAGCGCCCATCAGCCTATTGCTCTGATTCCTAGACATGTAGGGCTGCACTCACCCTAGCCCCAAAGACCGTCACCCATGTTTACTGTCTTGTGTTGGGATGTTTAGTTCTCCAAACATCCACTAGGTCAAACTGATTAATGATGTCCCTTAACAGTCCCACTGAGCCTGAATGAGGCTCTTTTCCATGTCTGTCTTTCGTAAAATCCATTGTACAGTTCCAGTCCCCGCCGACCACCAGGCGCTACCTGTGAGAGTTCCAGTCTAAGACACTCTCCTCATCCACTAGCATCACCTGACTAGACCAAGCCTCATCTACACCACCGTCTATAACATGACTAGACCAAGCCTCATCTACACCATCTATAACATGACTAGACCCAGCCTCATCTACACCACCATCTATAACCTGACTAGACCCAGCCTCATCTACACCTCCATCTATAACCTGACTAGACCCAGCCTCATCTACACCATCTATAACATGACTAGACCCAGCCTCCTCTACACCACCATCTATAACCTGACTAGACCCAGCCTCAGCTACACCACCCTCCATAACCTGACTAGACCCAGCCTCATCTACACCACCATCGATAACCTGACTAGACCCAGCCTCATCTACACCACCATCTATAACCTGACTAGACCCAGCCTCATCTACACCTCCATCTATAACCTGACTAGACCCAGTCTCATCTACACCACCATCTATAACCTGACTAGACCCAGCCTCATCTACACCACCATCTATAACCTGACTAGACACAGCCTCATCTACACCACCACCTATAACCTGACTAGACCCAGTCTCATCTACACCACCCTCTATAACCTGACTAGACCCAGCCTCATCTACACCACCATCTATAACATGACTAGACCCAGCCTCATCTACACCTCCATCTATAACCTGACTAGACCCAGCCTCATCTACACCACCATCTATAACCTGACTAGACCTCTGTCTCATCTACCATACCCTCTATAACCTGACTAGACCCAGCCTCATCTACACCACCATCTATAACCTGACTAGACCCAGCCTCATCAACACCATCTATATCATGACTAGGCCCAGCCTCATCTACACCCCCATCTATAACCTGACTAGACCCAGCCTCATCTACACCAC
>NC_088411.1:45767553-45897553 GCF_034236695.1 Oncorhynchus nerka
AGGCAGTTTAACCCACTGTTCCCCTGAACAAGGCAGTTTAACCCACTGTTCCTCCTGAACAAGGCAGTTTAACCCACTGTTCCTCTGAACAAGGCAGTTTAACCCACTGTTCCCTGAACAAGGCAGTTTAACACACTGTTCCTCTGAACAAGGCAGTTTAACCCACTGTTCCCTGAACAAGGCAGTTTAACCCACTTTTCCTCTGAACAAGGCAGTTTAACCCACTGTTCCCCTGAACAAGGCAGTTTAACCCACTGTTCCTCTGAACAAGGCAGTTTAACCCACTGTTCCCCTGAACAAGGCAGTTTAACCCACTGTTCCTCTGAACAAGGCAGTTTAACCCACTGTTCCCCTGAACAACGCAGTTTAACCCACTGTTCCCCTGAACAAGGCAGTTTAACCCACTGTTCCCCTGAACAAGGCAGTTTAACCCACTGTTCCCCTGAAAAAGGCAGTTTAACCCACTGTTCCTCTGAACAAGGCAGTTTAACCCACTGTTCCTCTGAACAAGGCAGTTTAACCCACTGTTCCCCTGAACAAGGCAGTTTAACCCACTGTTCCCCTGAACAAGGCAGTTTAACCCACTGTTCCCCTAAACAAGGCAGTTTAACCCACTGTTTCTCTGAACAAAGCAGTTTAACCCACTGTTCCCCTGAACAAGGCAGTTTAACCCACTGTTCCTCTGAACAAGGCAGTTTAACCCACTGTTCCCTGAACAAGGCAGTTTAACCCACTGTTCCCCTGAACAAGGCAGTTTAACCCACTGTTCCCTGAACAAGGCAGTTTAACCCACTGTTCCCCTGAAAAGGCAGTTTAACCCACTGTTCCTCTGAACAAGGCAGTTTAACCCACTGTTCCTCTGAACAAGGCAGTTTAACCCACTGTTCCCCTGAACAAGGCAGTTTAACCCACTGTTCCCCTGAACAAGGCAGTTTAACCCACTGTTCCGCTAAACAAGGCAGTTTAACCCACTGTTTCTCTGAACAAGGCAGTTTAACCCACTGTTCCCCTGAACAAGGCAGTTTAACCCACTGTTCCCCTGAACAAGGCAGTTTAACCCACTGTTCCCCTGAACAAGGCAGTTTAACCCACTGTTCCTCTGAACAAGGCAGTTTAACCCACTGTTCCTCTGAACAAGGCAGTTTAACCCACTGTTCCTCTGAACAAGGCAGTTTAACCCACTGTTCCCCTGAACAACGCAGTTTAACCCACTGTTCCCCTGAACAAGGCAGTTTAACCCACTGTTCCCCTGAACAAGGCAGTTTAACCCACTGTTCCTCTGAACAAGGCAGTTTAACCCACTGTTCCCCTGAACAAGGCAGTTTAACCCACTGTTCCCCTGAACAAGGCAGTTTAACCCACTGTTCCCCTAAACAAGGCAGTTTTACCCACTGTTTCTCCGAACAAGGCAGTTTAACCCACTGTTCCCCTGAACAAGGCAGTTTAACCCACTGTTCCCCTGAACAAGGCAGTTTAACCCACTGTTCCCCTGAACAAGGTAGTTTAACCCACTGTTCCTCTGAACAAGGCAGTTTAACCCACTGTTCCCCTGAACAAGGCAGTTTAACCCACTGTTCCTCTGAACAAGGCAGTTTAACCCACTGTTCCCCTGAACAAGGCAGTTTAACCCACTGTTCCTCTGAACAAGGCAGTTTAACCCACTGTTCCTCTGAACAAGGCAGTTTAACCCACTGTTCCCCTGAACAAGGCAGTTTAACACACTGTTCCTCTGAACAAGGCAGTTTAACCCACTGTTCCCCTGAACAAGGCAGTTTAACCCACTGTTCCTCTGAACAAGGCAGTTTAACCCACTGTTCCCCTGAACAAGGCAGTTTAACCCACTGTTCCCCTGAACAAGGCAGTTTAACCCACTGTTCCTCTGAACAAGGCAGTTTAACCCACTGTTCCCCTGAACAAGGCAGTTTAAACCCCTGTTCCTCTGAACAAGGCAGTTTAACCCACTGTTCCCCTGAACAAGGCAGTTTAACCAACTGTTCCTCTGAACAAGGCAGTTTAACCCACTGTTCCTCTGAACAAGGCAGTTTAACCCACTGTTCCCCTGAACAATGCAGTTTAACCCACTGTTCCCCTGAACAAGGCAGTTTAACCCACTGTTCACCTGAACAAGGCAGTTTAACCCACTGTTCCCCTGAACAAGGCAGTTTAACCCACTGTTCCCCTGAACAAGGCAGTTTAACCCACTGTTCCCCTGAACAAGGCAGTTTAACCCACTGTTCCCCTGAACAAGGCAGTTTAACCCACTGTTCCTAGGCTGTCATTGAAAATAACAGTATGTTCTTTAACTAACTTGCCTAGTTAAATAAAGGTTACATTTTTGGGGGGGGACCAGAGCCCATAAGACTAGTCGAAAGTAGTGCACTTTGTAGGGAATAGGGTGCGATTTGGGACTCAATAAACACTCTCTCCATGATAACCAAAGCACTCCTCAAAGATAAATTCTGTTTTTGTCCACACTCCTTAGCCCATCTAAGACTATTAGAGCTGCTAGAGTCTCTCATTGGCCTAAAAGTGATGCTGAGAATGTATGCTTGATTTGTGGGGGCATGCCCAGCCCGATTCAGCCACGAGTCGTTCAGATCCGGTTTCACGCATGGCTAGCTTTGAAGGAAATTCAGCACAGGCTGTGTGCTATAACAAAACAACAGACAAATTACATATCAACCACAGATACACAGAGAAACTATAGGAGAAAGAGGGCAACTCCTATTCTCTCTATATGGCTCTACTGTTGACCAGGACCCATAGTGCTCTACTGTTGATCAGGACCCATAATGCTCTACTGTTGACCAGGACCCATAGTGCTCTACTGTTGACCAGGACCCACAGTTCACTACTGTTGACCAGAACCCATAGTGCTCTACTGTTGCTCAGGACCCACAGTTCACTACTGTTGACCAGGACCCATAGTGCTCTACTGTTGACCAGGACCCATAGTGCTCTACTGTTGACCAGGACCCATAGTGCTCTATTGTTGACCAGGACCCACAGTTCACTACTGTTGACCAGGACCCATAGTGCTCTACTGTTGACCAGGTCCCATAGTGCTCTACTGTTGACCAGGACCCATAGTGCTCTACTGTTGACCAGGACCCATAGTGCTCTACTGTTGACCAGGACCCATAGTGCTCTACTGTTGACCAGGTCCCACAGTTCACTACTGTTGACCAGGGCCCATAGTGCTCTACTGTTGACCAGGACCAATAGTGCCATACTGTTGACCAGGTCCCATAGGGCTCTACTGTTGACCAGGCCCACAGTTCACTACTGTTGACCAGGACCCATTGTGCTCTACTGTTGACGAGGACCCATAGGGCTCTACTGTTGACCAGGACCCATAGTGCTCTACTGTTGACCAGGACCCACAGTTCACTACTGTTGACCAGGACCCAAAATGCTCTACTGTTGACCAGGACCCATAGTGCTCTACTGTTGACCAACACCCATAGTGCTCTACTGTTGACCAGGACCCATAGTGCTCTACTGTTGACCAACACCCATAGTGCACTACTGTTGACCAGACCCATAATGCTCTACTGTTGACCAGGACCCATAGTGCTCTACTGTTGACCAGGACCCATAGTGCTCTACTGTTGACCAGGACCCACAGTGCTCTACTGTTGACCAGGACCCACAGTTCACTACTGTTGACCAGGACCCATAGTGCTCTACTGTTGACCAGGACCCACAGTGCACTACTGTTGACCAGGACCCATAGTGCTCTACTGTTGACCAGGACCCATAGTGCTCTACTGTTGACCAGGACCCACAGTTCACTACTGTTGACCAGGACCCATAATGCTCTACTGTTGACCAGGACCAATAGTGCTCTACTGTTGACCAGGACCCATAGTGATCTACTGTTGACCAGGACCCATAGTGCTCTACTGTTGACCAACACCCATAGTGCACTACTGTTGACCAGACCCATAATGCTCTACTGTTGACCAGAACCCATAGTGCTCTACTGTTGACCAGGACCCATAATGCTCTACTGTTGACCAGGACCCATAGTGTACTACTGTTGACCAGGACCCATAGTGCTCTACTGTTGACCAGGACCCATAATGCTCTACTGTTAACCAGGACCCATAGTGCTCTACTGTTAACCAGGACCCATAGTGCTCTACTGTTGACCAGGACCCACAGTGCTCTACTGTTGACCAGGACCCACAGTTCACTACTGTTGACCAGGACCCATAGTGCTCTACTGTTGACCAGGACCCATAGTGCTCTACTGTTGACCAGGACCCATAGTGCTCTACTGTTGACCAGGACCCATAGTGCTCTACTGTTGACCAGGTCCCATAGTGCTCTACTGTTGACCAGGACCCATAGTGATCTACTGTTGACCAGGACCCATAGTGCTCTACTGTTGACCAGGACCCATAGTGCTCTACTGTTGACCAGGACCCACAGTTCACTACTGTTGACCAGGACCCATAGTGCTCTACTGTTGACCAGGACCCATAGTGCTCTACTGTTGACGAGGACCCATAGTGTACTACTGTTGACCAGACCCATAGTGTACTACTGTTGACCAGGACCCATAGTGTACTACTGTTGACCAGGACCCATAGTGCTCTACTGTTGACCAGGACCCATAATGCTCTACTGTTAACCAGGACCCATAGTGCTCTACTGTTAACCAGGACCCATAGTGCTCTACTGTTGACCAGGACCCACAGTTCACTACTTTTGACCAGGACACATAGTGCTCTACTGTTGACCAGGACCCACAGTTCACTACTGTTGACCAGGACCCATAGTGCTCTACTGTTGACGAGGACCCATAGTGTACTACTGTTGACCAGACCCATAGTGTACTACTGTTGACCAGACCCATAGTGCTCTACTGTTGACCAGGACCCATAGTGCTCTACTGTTGACCAGAACCCACAGTTCAATACTGTTGACCAGGACCCATAGTGCTCTACTGTTGACCAGGACCCATAGTGTACTACTGTTGACCAGACCCATAGTGGACTACTGTTGACCAGACCCATAGTGGACTACTGTTGACCAGGACCCATAGTGCTCAACTGTTGACCAGGACCCATAATGCTCTACTGTTGACCGGGACCCATAGTGTACTACTGTTGACCAGGACCCATAGTGCTCTACTGTTGACCAGGACCCATAGTGCTCTACTGTTGACCAGGACCCATAATGCTCTACTGTTGACCAGGACCCATAGTGCTCTACTGTTGACCAGGACCCATAATGCTCTACTGTTGACCAGGACCCATAATGCTCTACTGTTGACCAGGACCCATAGTGCTCTACTGTTGACCAGAACCCATAGTGCTCTACTGTTGACCAGGCCCCATAGTACTCTACTGTTAATCAGGACCCATAGTGGACTACTGTTGACCAGGACCCATAGTGGACTACTGTTGACCAGGACCCATAGTGCTCTACTGTTGACCAGGACCCATAGTGCTCTACTGTTGACCAGGACCCATAGTGCTCTACTGTTGACCAGGACCCATAGTGCTCTACTGTTGACCAGAACCCATAGTGCTCTACTGTTGACCAGAACCCATAGTTTATTTTATTTTTATTTTATTTCACCTTTATTTAACCAGGTAGGCTAGTTGAGAACAAGTTCTCATTTGCAACTGCGACCTGGCCAAGATAAAGCATAGCAGTGTGAACAGACAACACAGAGTTACACATGGAGTAAACAATTAACAAGTCAATAAAACAGTAGAAAAAAATGGGCAGTCTATATACAATGTGTGCAAAAGGCATGAGGAGGTAGGCGAATAATGCAATTTTGCAGATTAACACTGGAGTGATAAATGATCAGATGGTCATGTACAGGTAGAGATATTGGTGTGCAAAAGAGCAGAAACGTAAATAAATAAAAAACAGTATAAAACAGTATGGGAATGAGGTAGGTGAAAATGGGTGGGCTATTTACCAATAGACTATGTACAGCTGCAGCGATCGGTTAGCTGCTCGGATAGCTGATGTTTGAAGTTGGTGAGGGAGATAAAAGTCTCCAACTTCAGCGATTTTGCAGTTCGTTCCAGTCACAGGCAGCAGAGTACTGGAACGAAAGGCGGCCAAATGAGGTGTTGGCTTTAGGGATGATCAGTGAGATACACCTGCTGGAGCGCGTGCTACGGATGGGTGTTGCTATCGTGACCAGTGAGCTGAGATAAGGCGGAGCTTTACCTAGCATGGACTTGTAGATGACCTGGAGCCAGTGGGTCTGGCGACGAATATGTAGCGAGGGCCAGCCGACTAGAGCATACAAGTCGCAGTGGTGGGTGGTATAAGGTGCTTTGGTGACAAAACGGATGGCACTGTGATAGACTGCATCCAGTTTGCTGAGTAGAGTGTTGGAAGCCATTTTGTAGATGACATCGCCGAAGTCGAGGATCGGTAGGATAGTCAGTTTTACTAGGGTAAGCTTGGCGTGAGTGAAGGAGGCTTTGTTGCGGAATAGAAAGCCGACTCTTGATTTGATTTTCGATTGGAGATGTTTGATGTGAGTCTGGAAGGAGAGTTTGCAGTCTAGCCAGACACCTAGGTACTTATAGATGTCCACATATTCAAGGTCGGAACCATCCAGGGTGGTGATGCTAGTCGGGCATGCGGGTGCAGGCAGCGATCGGTTGAAAAGCATGCATTTGGTTTTATTCGCGTTTAAGAGCAGTTGGAGGCCACGGAAGGAGTGCTGTATGGCATTGAAGCTCGTTTGGAGGTTAGATAGCACAGTGTCCAATGACGGGCCGAAAGTATATAGAATGGTGTCGTCTGCGTAGAGGTGGATCAGGGAATCGCCCGCAGCAAGAGCAACATCATTGATATATACAGAGAAAAGAGTCGGCCCGAGAATTGAACCCTGTGGCACCCCCACAGAGACTGCCAGGGGACCGGACAGCATGCCCTCCGATTTGACACACTGAACTCTGTCTGCAAAGTAATTGGTGAACCAGGCAAGGCAGTCATCCGAAAAACCGAGGCTATTGAGTCTGCCGATAAGAATATGGTGTTTGACAGAGTCGAAAGCCTTGGCGAGGTCGATGAAGACGGCTGCACAGTACTGTCTTTTATCGATGGCGGTTATGATATCGTTTAGTACCTTGAGTGTGGCTGAGGTGCACCCGTGACCGGCTCGGAAACCAGATTGCACAGCGGAGAAGGTACGGTGGGATTCGAGATGGTCATTGACCTGTTTGTTGACTTGGCTTTCGAAGACCTTAGATAGGCAGGGCAGGATGGATATAGTTCTATAGCAGTTTGGGTCCAGGGTGTCTCCCCCTTTGAAGAGGGGGATGACTGCGGCAGCTTTCCAATCCTTGGGTATCTCAGACGATATGAAAGAGAGGTTGAACAGGCTGGTAATAGGGGTTGCGACAATGGCGGCAGATAGTTTCAGAAATAGAGGGTCCAGATTGTCAAGCCCAGCTGATTTGTACGGGTCCAGGTTTTGCAGCTCTTTCAGAACATCTGCTATCTGGATTTGGGTAAAGGAGAACCTGGAGAGGCTTGGGCGAGGAGCTGGGGGGCGGAGCTGTTGGCCGAGGTTGGAGTAGCCAGGCGGAAGGCATGGCCAGCCGTTGAGAAGTGCTTATTGAAGTTTTCGATAATCATGGATTTATCGGTGGAGACCGTGTTACCTAGCCTCAGTGCAGTGGGCAGCTGGGAGGAGGTGCTCTTGTTCTCCATGGACTTCACAGTGTCCCAGAACTTTTGGAGTTGGAGCTACAGGATGCAAACTTCTGCCTGAAGAAGCTGGCCTTAGCTTTCCTGACTGACTGCGTGTATTGGTTCCTGACTTCCCTGAACAGTTGCATATCACGGGGCTATTCGATGCTATTGCAGTCCGCCACAGGATGTTTTTGTGCTGGTCGAGGGCAGTCAGGTCTGGAGTGAACCAAGGGCTGTATCTGTTCTTGGTTCTGCATTTTTGAACGGAGCATGCTTATCTAAAATGGTGAGGAAGTTACTTTTAAAGAATGACCAGGCATCCTCAACTGACGGGATGAGGTCAATGTCCTTCCAGGATACCCGGCTAGGTCGATTAGAAAGGCCTGCTCACAGAAGTGTTTTAGGGAGCGTTTGACAGTGATGAGGGGTGGTCGTTTGACTGCGGCTCCGTGGCGGATACAGGCAATGAGGCAGTGATCGCTGAGATCCTGGTTGAAGACAGCGGAGGTGTATTTGGAGGGCCAGTTGGTCAGGATGACGTCTATGAGGGTGCCCTTGTTTACAGAGTTAGGGTTGTACCTGGTGGGTTCCTTGATGATTTGAGTGAGATTGAGGGCATCTAGCTTACATTGTAGGACTGCCGGGGTGTTAAGCATATCCCAGTTTAGGTCACCTAACAGAACAAACTCTGAAACTAGATGGGGGGCGATCAATTCACAAATGGTGTCCAGGGCACAGCTGGGAGCTGAGGGTGGTCGGTAGCAGGCGGCAACAGTGAGAGACTTATTTCTGGAGAGAGTAATTTTCAAAATTAGTAGTTCGAACTGTTTGGGTATGGACCTGGAAAGTATGACATTACTTTGCAGGCTATCTCTGCAGTAGACTGCAACTCCGCCCCTTTGGCAGTTCTATCTTGACGGAAGATGTTATAGTTGGGTATGGAAATCTCTGAATTTTTGGTGGCCTTCCTGAGCCAGGATTCAGACACGGCAAGGACATCAGGGTTAGCAGAGTGTGCTAAAGCAGTGAGTAAAACAAACTTAGGGAGGAGGCTTCTGATGTTGACATGCATAAAACCAAGGCTTTTTCGATCACAGAAGTCAACAAATGAGGGTACCTGGGGACATGCAGGGCCTGGGTTTACCTCCACATCACCCGCGGAACAGAGAAGGAGTAGTATGAGGGTGCGGCTAAAGGCTATCAAAACTGGTCGCCTAGAGCGTTGGGGGCAGAGGATAAGAGGAGCAGGTTTCTGGGCATGGTAGAATATATTCAGGGCATAATGCGCAGACAGGGGTATGGTGGGGTGCGGGTACAGGGGAGGTAAGCCCAGGCACTGGGTGATGATGAGAGAGGTTGTATCTCTGGACATGCTGGTTGTAATGGGTGAGGTCACCGCATGTGTGGGAGGTGGGACAAAGGAGGTAACAGGGGTATGCAGAGTGGATCTAGGGGCTCCATTGTGAACTAAAACAATGATAACTAACCTGAACAACAGTATACAAGGCATATTGACATTTGAGAGAGACATACAGCGAGGCATACAGTAATCACAGGTGTTGAATTTGGAAAGCTAGCTAAAAACAGTAGGCGAGGCTAATCAGCTAGCACAACAAACAGCAGGTAAAATGGCGTTGACTAGGCAACGGGGCCGACAGGTAAAACAAACAAGCAGAATGGAGTACCGTGATTAATGGACAGTCCAGCGTGATTCAGCTATGTAGCCAAGAGATCAGTGTCCAGGGGGCAGCGGTGGATGGGCAGGGAAGCTGGGCTGGCGAGTGTTATCCAGGTTTTAAAAAAAACTAACAATGACTAAATAGCTTGTAGCTAGTTAGCTGGTTAGCGTCTGGAGGTTCTTGAGTGTGTCATAAAAATACAATTAAAATTAAAAGTAATAGCGATTCCGTATCACATTGGGTGAGGCAGGTTTCCGGAAGGTATAAACAAATTAAAAATCAAAAAGAGATAGAAAGTAAATGGGTTCAGAGAGTGATTGGGACGCGGTGCTTCAGACGGTTAGCAGGCCTGTGCTAACAAGCTAACAGTTCGTAGGCCCGGGCTAGACAAGGTAGCAGTTAGCGGACCGGAGCTTGACAAGCTAGCCGTTAGCAGGCCGAATTAGCAAGCAAGGAGATAGCGAGGGCTAGAGAGTTAACCTTTGGGGGACGTCGCGATGGGGTGAGTCTGTTCATTCCTCTTCATGCGGTGACATCGACAGACCGGTCGTGGGCCCGGGTAATTGTAGCTACAGGTGCTCTAGTACGCTAGGTGAGCTGGAGACACAGCGATTCAGAAAGCTCGAGGGCCTTGGCCAGCAGATGGATCTTTGGCGATGTCGCAACGGAAAAGCCTGTTGAAACCACCTCGGACGATTATGTCGGCGGACCAGTCGTGATGGATCGGCGGGGCTCCGTGTCGGCAGTAGAGGGTCCAGGCCAATTGGCAAAATAGGTATTGTTGGACCTCTTCGGCTAGTCGGGAGATGGGCTTAGCTCGAGGCTAGCTCAAGGCTCTGGTGCTTGCTCTGGGACAGAGACGTTACCCAGGAGTAGCCACTCGGATTGCAGCTAGCTAGTTGCGATGATCCGGTGTAAAGGTTCAGAGCTTGCGGTAGGAATCCGGAGATGTGGTAGAGAAAAAGCAGTCTGATATGCTCTGGGTTGATGTCGCGCTGGTGTCCTAGTTAGCTTTGAAGACCGCTAGCAGTGGCTAGCTACTAGCTAGTAGCTGGTGACGGGACAAGACAAAACACACGTCCGACTGCTACGCCATCTTGGAACAGATGTTGACCAGGACCCATAGTACTCTACTGTTAACCAGAACCCATAGTGGACTACTGTTGACAAGGACCCATAGTGTACTACTGTTGACCAGACCCATAGTGCTCTACTGTTGACCAGGACCCATAATGCTCTACTGTTGACCAGGACCCATAATGCTCTACTGTTGACCAGGACCCATAGTGTACTACTGTTGACCAGACCCATAGTGCTCTACTGTTGACCAGGACCCATAATGCTCTACTGTTGACCAGGACCCATAATGCTCTACTGTTGACCAGGACCCATAGTGCTCTACTGTTGACCAGGACCCATAATGCTCTACTGTTTACCAGGACCCATAGTGCTCTACTGTTGACCAGGACCCATAGTGCAGAATGGTGGCGTTGATGGTAGGACCTCACCTGTGTGGCTGGTGGCGTGTGGCTGGTGACGTGTGACTGGTGGCTGGTGGCGTGCGGCTGGTGGCGTGTGGCTGGTGACGTGTGGCTGGTGGCGTGTGGCTGGTGGCGTGTGGCTGGTGGCTGGTGGCTGGTGGCGTGTGGCTGGTAATGTGTGGCTGGTGGCGTGTGGCTGGTGGCTGGTGGCTTGTGGCTGGTAACGTGTGGCTGGTGACGTGTGGCTGGTGGCGTGTGGCTGGTGGCGTGTGGCTGGTTGCATGTGGCTGGTTGCATGTGGCTGATGGCTGGTGGCTTGTGGCTGGTAACGTGTGGCTGGTGGCGTGTGGCTGGTGGCTGGTGGCTGGTGACTTGTGGCTGGTGGCTGGTGGGTGGTGACGTGTGGCTGGTGGCTGACTGGCTGGTGGTGGCTGGTGGCGTGGTGGCTGGTGGCGTGTGGCTGGTGACGTGTGGCTGGGCGTGTGGATGGTGACGTGTGGCTGGTGGCTGGTGGCTGGTGGCGTGTGGCTGGTGGCTGGTGGCTGGTGGCGTGTGGCTGGTGGCTGGTGGCTGGTGGCGTGTGGCTGGTGACGTGTGGCTGATACCTGGTGGCTGGTGGAAGTGGCTGGCTGCGTGTGGCTGGTGGCGTGTGGCTGGTGACGTGTGGCTGGTGGCTGGTGGCTGGTGGCGGTGGATGGTGGCGTGTGGCTGGTGGCGTGTGGCTGGTGGCGTGTGGCTGGTTGCGTGTGGCTGGTGATGTGTGGCTGGTGGCTGGTGGCTGGTGGCGGTGGCTGGTAGCGTGTGGCTGGTGGCGTGTGGCTGGTGGCGTGTGGCTGGTGACGGTGGCTGTAGTGTGTGGCTGGTGGCTGGTGGCTGGTGGCTGGTGGCGTGTGGCTGGTGGCTGGTGGCTGGTGGCTGGTGGCAGGTGGCTGGTGGCTGGTGGCGTGTGGCTGGTGGCGTGTGGCTGGTGGCGTGTGGCGTGTGGCTGGTGGCTGGTGGCTGGTGGCGTGTGGCTGGTGGCTGGTGGCTGGTGGCGTGTGGCTGGCGTGGCTGGTGGCGTGTGGCTGGTGGCTGGTGGCTGGTGGCTTTTGGCTGGTGGCTGGTGACGTGTGACTGGTGACATGTGGCTGGTGGCTGGTGGCAGGTGGCTGGTGGCAGGTGGCTGGTTGCTGGTGGCGTGTGGCTGGTGGCGTGTGGCTGGTGGCTGGTGGCTGGTGGCGTGTGGCTGGTAATGTGTGGCTGGTGGCGTGTGGCTGGTGGCTGGTGGCTTGTGGCTGGTAACGTGTGGCTGGTGACGTGTGGCTGGTGGCGTGTGGCTGGTGGCGTGTGGCTGGTTGCATGTGGCTGGTTGCATGTGGCTGATGGCTTGTGGCTTGTGGCTGGTAACGTGTGGCTGGTGACGTGTGGCTGGTGGCGTGTGGCTGGTGGCTGGTGGCTGGTGACTTGTGGCTGGTGGCTGGTGGGTGGTGACGTGTGGCTGGTGGCTGTTGGCTGGTGACGTGTGGCTGGTGGCGTGTGGCTGGTGACGTGTGGCTGGTGACGTGTGGCTGGTGGCGTGTGGATGGTGACGTGTGGCTGGTGGCTGGTGGCTGGTGGCGTGTGGCTGGTGGCTGGTGGCTGGTGGCGTGTGGCTGGTGGCTGGTGGCTGGTGGCGTGTGGCTGGTGACGTGTGGCTGATACCTGGTGGCTGGTGGCGAGTGGCTGGTTGCGTGTGGCTGGTGGCGTGTGGCTGGTGACGTGTGGCTGGTGGCTGGTGGCTGGTGGCGTGTGGATGGTGACGTGTGGCTGGTGGCGTGTGGCTGGTGGCGTGTGGCTGGTTGCGTGTGGCTGGTGATGTGTGGCTGGTGGCTGGTGGCTGGTGGCGTGTGGCTGGTAACGTGTGGCTGGTGGCGTGTGGCTGGTTGCGTGTGGCTGGTGACGTGTGGCTGGTAGTGTGTGGCTGGTGGCTGGTGGCTGGTGGCTGGTGGCGTGTGGCTGGTGGCTGGTGGCTGGTGGCTGGTGGCAGGTGGCTGGTGGCTGGTGGCGTGTGGCTGGTGGCGTGTGGCTGGTGGCGTGTGGCGTGTGGCTGGTGGCTGGTGGCTGGTGGCGTGTGGCTGGTGGCTGGTGGCTGGTGGCGTGTGGCTGGTCGCGTGTGGCTGGTGGCGTGTGGCTGGTGGCTGGTGGCTGGTGGCTTTTGGCTGGTGGCTGGTGACGTGTGACTGGTGACATGTGGCTGGTGGCTGGTGGCAGGTGGCTGGTGGCAGGTGGCTGGTTGCTGGTGGCGTGTGGCTGGTCGCGTGTGGCTGGTGGCTGGTGGCGTGTGGCTGGTCGCGTGTGGCTGGTGGCGTGTGGCTGGTGGCTGGTGGCGTGTGGCTGGTCGCGTGTGGCTGGTGGCTGGTGGCGTGTGGCTGGTCGCGTGTGGCTGGTGGCGTGTGGCTGGTGGCTGGTGGCTTGTGGCTGGTGGCTGGTGACGTGTGGCTGGTGACGTGTGGCTAGTGGCTGGTGGCTGGTGACGTGTGGCTGGTGACTGGTGGCTTGTGGCTTGTGGCTGGTGGCTGGTGGCTGGTGGCTTGTGGCTTGTGGCTGGTGGCTGGTGGCTGGTGACGTGTGGCTGGTGGCTGGTGGCAGGTTGCTGGTGACGTGTGGCTGGTGGCTGGTGACGTGTGGCTGGTGACTGGTGGCTTGTGGCTTGTGGCTGGTGGCTGGTGGCTGGTGGCTTGTGGCTGGTGGCTGGTGGCTGGTGGCTGGTGGCTGGTGGCTGGTGGCTGGTGGCTGGTGGCTGGTGGCTGGTGGTGTGTGGCTGGTGACGTGTGGCTGGTGGCTGGTGGCAGGTGGCTGGTGGCTGGTGGCAGGTGGCTGGTGGCTGGTGGCGTGTGGCTGGTGGCGTGTGGCTGGTAACGTGTGGCTGGTAGTGTGTGGCAGGTGGCTGGTGGCTGGTGGCTGGTGGCTGGTGGCAGGTGGCTGGTGGCTGGTGGCAGGTGGCTGGTGGCAGGTGGCTGGTGGCTGGTGGCTGGTGGCAGGTGGCTGGTGGCTGGTGGCTGTTGGCTGGTGGCTGGTGGCTGGTGGCTGGTGGCTGGTGGCAGGTGGCTGGTGGCTGGTGGCTGGTGGCTGGTGGCTGGTAGCTGGTGGCTGGTGGTGTGTGGCTGGTGGCTGGTGGCTGGTGGCTGGTGGCAGGTGGCTGGTGGCTGGTGTTAGGTGGCTGGTGGCTGGTGGCTGGTGGCGTGTGGCTGGTGGCGTGTGGCTGGTAACGTGTGGCTGGTGGCTGGTGGCTGGTGACGTGTGGCTGGTAACGTGTGGCTGGTAGCTGGTGGCTGGTGGCGTGTGGCTGGTAACGTGTGGCTGGTGGCGTGTGACTGGTTGCGTGTGGCTGGTAGTGTGGCTGGTGGCTGGTGGCTGGTGGCGTGTGGCTGGTGACGTGTGGCTGGTGACGTGTGGCTGGTGGCTGGTGGCTGGTGACGTGTGGCTGGTGACGTGTGGATGGTGACGTGTGGCTGGTGACGTGTGGCTGGTAACGTGTGGCTGGTGGCTGGTGGCTGGTGACGTGTGGCTGGTGACGTGTGGCTGGTGGCTGGTGGCTGGTGGCGTGTGGCTGGTGACGTGTGGCTGGTGACGTGTGGCTGGTGGCTGGTGGCTGGTGACGTGTGGCTGGTGACGTGTGGATGGTGACGTGTGGCTGGTGACGTGTGGCTGGTGATGTGTGGCTGGTGACGTGTGGCTGGTGGCTGGTGGCGTGTGGCTGGTGACGTGTGGATGGTGACGTGTGGCTGGTGACGTGTGGCTGGTGGCGTGTGGCTGGTGGCTGGTGGCTGGTGGCTGGTGACGTGTGGCTGGTGGCGTGTGGATGGTGGCGTGTGGCTGGTGGCGTGTGGCTGGTGGCGTGTGGCTGGTGGCGTGTGGCTGGTGGCTGGTGGCAGGTGGCTGGTGGCTGGTGGCAGGTGGCTGGTGGCTGGTGGCGTGTGGATGGTGGCGTGTGGCTGGTGGCTGGTGGCTGGTGGCTGGTGACGTGTGGCTGGTGACGTGTGGCTGGTGGCGTGTGGCTGGTGGCGTGTGGCTGGTGACGTGTGGCTGGTGGCGTGTGGCTGGTGACGTGTGGCTGGTGGCGTGTGGCTGGTGGCGTGTGGCTGGTGGCTGGTGGCTGGTGACGTGTGGCTGGTGGCTGGTGGCGTGTGGCTGGTGGCGTGTGGATGGTGACGTGTGGCTGGTGGCGTGTGGATGGTGGCGTGTGGCTGGTGACGTGTGGCTGGTGGCGTGTGGCTGGTGACATGTGGCTGGTGGCGTGTGGCTGGTGGCGTGTAGCTGGTGGCGTGTGGCTGGTGGCGTGTGGCTGGTGGCGTGTGGATGGTGACGTGTGGCTGGTGACGTGTGGCTGGTGGCGTGTGGCTGGTGACGTGTGGCTGGTGGCTGGTGACGTGTGGCTGGTGGCTGGTGACGTGTGGCTGGCGGCTGGTGACGTGTGGCTGGTGACGTGTGGCTGGTGGCAGGTGGCTGGTGGCAGGTGGCTGGTGGCAGGTGGCTGGTGGCTGGTGGCTGGTGACGTGTGGCTGGTGGCAGGTGGCTGGTGGCAGGTGGCTGGTGGCAGGTGGCTGGTGGCTGGTGGCTGGTGACGTGTGGCTGGTGACGTGTGGCTGGTGGCTGGTGGCTGGTGGCTGGTGGCTGGTGGCAGGTGGCTGGTGGCTGGTGGTGTGTGGCTGGTGACGTGTGGCTGGTGGCTGGTGGCAGGTGGCTGGTGGCTGGTGGCAGGTGGCTGGTGGCTGGTGGCTGGTGGTGTGTGGCTGGTGATGTGTGGCTGGTGACTGGTGGCAGGTGGCTGGTGGCAGGTGGCTGGTGGCAGGTGGCTGGTGGCAGGTGGCTGGTGGCTGGTGGCTGGTAGCAGGTGGCTGGTGGCAGGTGGCTGGTGGCTGGTGGCTGGTGGCGTGTGGCTGGTAACGTGTGGCTGGTGGCGTGTGACTGGTTGCGTGTGGCTGGTAGTGTGGCTGGTGGCTGGTGGCTGGTGGCGTGTGGCTGGTGACGTGTGGCTGGTGACGTGTGGCTGGTGGCTGGTGGCTGGTGACGTGTGGCTGGTGACGTGTGGATGGTGACGTGTGGCTGGTGACGTGTGGCTGGTAACGTGTGGCTGATGGCTGGTGGCTGGTGACGTGTGGCTGGTGGCGTGTGGCTGGTGGCTGGTGGCTGGTGGCGTGTGGCTGGTGACGTGTGGCTGGTGGCGTGTGGCTGGTGGCTGGTGGCTGGTGACGTGTGGCTGGTGGCGTGTGGATGGTGACGTGTGGCTGGTGACGTGTGGCTGGTGGCGTGTGGCTGGTGACGTGTGGCTGGTGGCTGGTGGCGTGTGGCTGGTGACGTGTGGATGGTGACGTGTGGCTGGTGACGTGTGGCTGGTGGCGTGTGGCTGGTGGCTGGTGGCTGGTGGCTGGTGGCGTGTGGCTGGTGGCGTGTGGATGGTGGCGTGTGGCTGGTGGCGTGTGGCTGGTGGCGTGTGGCTGGTGGCTGGTGGCTGGTGGCTGGTGGCAGGTGGCTGGTGGCTGGTGGCTGGTGGTGTGTGGCTGGTGACGTGTGGCTGGTGGCTGGTGGCAGGTGGCTGGTGGCTGGTGGCTGGTGGTGTGTGGCTGGTGACGTGTGGCTGGTGGCTGGTGGCAGGTGGCTGGTGGCAGGTGGCTGGTGGCAGGTGGCTGGTGGCAGGTGGCTGGTGGCTGGTGGCTGGTGACGTGTGGCTGGTGACGTGTGGCAGGTGACGTGTGGCTGGCAGCTGGTGACGTGTGGCTGGTGACGTGTGGCTGGTGGCTGGTGGCAGGTGGCTGGTGGCTGGTGGCAGGTGGCTGGTGGCTGGTGGCTGGTGGTGTGTGGCTGGTGACGTGTGGCTGGTGGCTGGTGGCAGGTGGCTGGTGGCTGGTGGCAGGTGGCTGGTGGCTGGTGGCTGGTGGCTGGTGGCTGGTGGCGTGTGGCTGGTGGCGTGTGGCTGGTAACGTGTGGCTGGTAGTGTGTGGCAGGTGGCTGGTGGCTGGTGGCTGGTGGCAGGTGGCTGGTGGCTGGTGGCAGGTGGCTGGTGGCAGGTGGCTGGTGGCTGGTGGCTGGTGGCAGGTGGCTGGTGGCTGGTGGCTGGTGGCTGGTGGCTGGTGGCTGGTGGCTGGTGGCTGGTGGCTGGTGGCAGGTGGCTGGTGGCTGGTGGCAGGTGGCTGGTGGCTGGTGGCTGTTGGCTGGTGGCAGGTGGCTGGTGGCTGGTGGCTGGTGGCTGGTGGCTGGTGGCTGGTGGTGTGTGGCTGGTGGCTGGTGGCTGGTGGCTGGTGGCAGGTGGCTGGTGGCTGGTGTTAGGTGGCTGGTGGCTGGTGGCTGGTGGCGTGTGGCTGGTGACGTGTGGCTGGTAACGTGTGGCTGGTGGCGTGTGGCTGGTAGTGTGTGGCTGGCGGCTGGTGACGTGTGGCTGGTGGCGTGTGGCTGGTGGCGTGTGGCTGGTGGCGTGTGGCTGGTGACGTGTGGCTGGTGGCGTGTGGCTGGTGACGTGTGGCTGGTGACGTGTGGCTGGTGACGTGTGGCTGGTGACGTGTGGCTGGTGGCTGGTGGCTGGTGACGTGTGGCTGGTGGCTGGTGACGTGTGGCTGGTGGCGTGTGGATGGTGACGTGTGGCTGGTGGCGTGTGGATGGTGGCGTGTGGCTGGTGACGTGTGGCTGGTGGCGTGTGGCTGGTGACGTGTGGCTGGTGGCGTGTGGCTGGTGGCGTGTGGCTGGTGGCGTGTGGCTGGTGGCGTGTGGATGGTGACGTGTGGCTGGTGGCGTGTGGCTGGTGGCGTGTGGCTGGTGACGTGTGGCTGGTGGCTGGTGACGTGTGGCTGGTGGCTGGTGGCGTGTGGCTGGCGGCTGGTGACGTGTGGCTGGTGACGTGTGGCTGGTGGCAGGTGGCTGGTGGCAGGTGGCTGGTGGCAGGTGGCTGGTGGCTGGTGGCTGGTGACGTGTGGCTGGTGGCAGGTGGCTGGTGGCAGGTGGCTGGTGGCAGGTGGCTGGTGGCTGGTGGCTGGTGGCGTGTGGCTGGTGACGTGTGGCTGGTGACGTGTGGCTGGTGACGTGTGGCTGGTGGCTGGTGGCTGGTGGCTGGTGGCAGGTGGCTGGTGGCTGGTGGCTGGTGGTGTGTGGCTGGTGACGTGTGGCTGGTGGCTGGTGGCAGGTGGCTGGTGGCTGGTGGCAGGTGGCTGGTGGCTGGTGGCGTGTGGATGGTGGCGTGTGGCTGGTGGCGTGTGGCTGGTGGCGTGTGGCTGGTGGCTGGTGGCTGGTGACGTGTGGCTGGTGACGTGTGGCTGGTGGCGTGTGGCTGGTGGCGTGTGGCTGGTGACGTGTGGCTGGTGGCGTGTGGCTGGTGGCGTGTGGCTGGTGACGTGTGGCTGGTGGCGTGTGGCTGGTGGCTGGTGGCTGGTGACGTGTGGCTGGTGGCTGGTGACGTGTGGCTGGTGGCGTGTGGATGGTGACGTGTGGCTGGTGGCTGGTGGATGGTGGCGTGTGGCTGGTGGCGTGTGGCTGGTGGCGTGTGGCTGGTGACGTGTGGCTGGTGGCGTGTGGCTGGTGGCGTGTGGCTGGTGGCGTGTGGCTGGTGGCGTGTGGATGGTGACGTGTGGCTGGTGACGTGTGGCTGGTGGCATGTGGCTGGTGACGTGTGGCTGGTGGCTGGTGACGTGTGGCTGGTGGCTGGTGACGTGTGGCTGGCGGCTGGTGACGTGTGGCTGGTGACGTGTGGCTGGTGGCAGGTGGCTGGTGGCAGGTGGCTGGTGGCTGGTGGCTGGTGACGTGTGGCTGGTGGCAGGTGGCTGGTGGCAGGTGGCTGGTGGCAGGTGGCTGGTGGCTGGTGGCTGGTGACGTGTGGCTGGTGACGTGTGGCTGGTGACGTGTGGCTGGTGGCTGGTGGCTGGTGGCTGGTGGCTGGTGGCAGGTGGCTGGTGGCTGGTGGCTGGTGGTGTGTGGCTGGTGACGTGTGGCTGGTGGCTGGTGGCAGGTGGCTGGTGGCTGGTGGCTGGTGGCAGGTGGCTGGTGGCTGGTGGTGTGTGGCTGGTGACGTGTGGCTGGTGGCTGGTGGCAGGTGGCTGGTGGCAGGTGGCTGGTGGCAGGTGGCTGGTGGCAGGTGGCTGGTGGCTGGTGGCTGGTGACGTGTGGCTGGTGACGTGTGGCTGGTGACGTGTGGCTGGTGACGTGTGGCTGGCAGCTGGTGACGTGTGGCTGGTGACGTGTGGCTGGTGGCTGGTGGCAGGTGGCTGGTGGCTGGTGGCAGGTGGCTGGTGGCTGGTGGCTGGTGGTGTGTGGCTGGTGACGTGTGGCTGGTGGCTGGTGGCAGGTGGCTGGTGGCTGGTGGCAGGTGGCTGGTGGCTGGTGGCTGGTGGCTGGTGGCTGGTGGCGTGTGGCTGGTGGCGTGTGGCTGGTAACGTGTGGCTGGTAGTGTGTGGCAGGTGGCTGGTGGCTGGTGGCTGGTGGCTGGTGGCAGGTGGCTGGTGGCAGGTGGCTGGTGGCTGGTGGCTGGTGGCTGGTGGCTGGTGGCTGGTGGCAGGTGGCTGGTGGCAGGTGGCTGGTGGCTGGTGGCTGGTGGCAGGTGGCTGGTGGCTGGTGGCTGGTGGCTGGTGGCTGGTGGCTGGTGGCAGGTGGCTGGTGGCTGGTGGCTGGTGGCTGGTGGCAGGTGGCTGGTGGCTGGTGGCTGGTGGCTGTTGGCTGGTGGCAGGTGGCTGGTGGCTGGTGGCTGGTGGCTGGTGGCTGGTGGCTGGTGGTGTGTGGCTGGTGGCTGGTGGCTGGTGGCTGGTGGCAGGTGGCTGGTGGCTGGTGTTAGGTGGCTGGTGGCTGGTGGCTGGTGGCATGTGGCTGGTGGCGTGTGGCTGGTAACGTGTGGCTGGTGGCGTGTGGCTGGTAGTGTGTGGCTGGCGGCTGGTGACGTGTGGCTGGTGGCGTGTGGCTGGTGGCGTGTGGCTGGTGGCAGGTGGCTGGTGACGTGTGGCTGGTGGCGTGTGGCTGGTGGCGTGTGGCTGGTGACGTGTGGCTGGTGGCAGGTGGCTGGTGACGTGTGGCTGGTGGCTGGTGGCTGGTGACGTGTGGCTGGTGGCTGGTGACGTGTGGCTGGTGCGTGTGGATGGTGACTGGTGGCTGGTGGCTGGTGGCTGGTGGCGGTGGCTGGTGGCTGGTGGCTGGTGGCGTGTGGCTGGTGACGTGTGGCTGGTGGCGTGTGGCTGGTGGCGTGTGGCTGGTGGCGTGTGGCTGGTGGCGTGTGGCTGGTGACGTGTGGCTGGTGGTGTGGCTGGTGGCGTGTGGCTGGTGACGTGTGGCTGGTGGCTGGTGACGTGTGGCTGGTGGCTGGTGGCTGGTGGCTGGTGGTGACGTGTGGCTGGTGGCGTGTGGCTGGTGGCAGGTGGCTGGTGGCAGGTGGCTGGTGGCAGGTGGCTGGTGGCTGGTGGCTGGTGGCGTGTGGCTGGTGGCAGGTGGCTGGTGGCAGGTGGCTGGTGGCAGGTGGCTGGTGGTGGCTGGTGACGTGTGGCTGGTGGCGTGTGGCTGGTGACGGTGGCTGGTGGCTGGTGGCTGGTGGCTGGTGGCAGGTGGCTGGTGGCTGGTGGCTGGTGGTGTGTGGCTGGTGGTGTGGCTGGTGGCTGGTGGCAGGTGGCTGGTGGCTGGTGGCAGGTGGCTGGTGGCTGGTGGCTGGTGGATGGTGGCGGTGGCTGGTGGCTGGTGGTGTGTGGCTGGTGACGTGTGGCTGGTGGCTGGTGGCTGGTGGCTGGTGGCTGGTGGCTGGTGGCTGGTGGCTGGTGGCGTGTGGCTGGTGGCGTGTGGCTGGTGACGTGTGGCTGGTGGTGGCAGGTGGCTGGTGGCTGGTGGTGGTGGCTGGTGGCAGGTGGTGGTGGCTGGTGGCAGGTGGCTGGTGGCAGGTGGCTGGTGGCTGGTGGCTGGTGGCGGTGGCTGGTGGCTGGTGGCTGGTGGCTGGTGGCTGGTGGCTGGTGGCTGGTGGCAGGTGGCTGGTGGCTGGTGGCTGGTGGCTGGTGGCTGGTGGTGGCTGGTGGTGTGTGGCTGGTGGCTGGGTGGCTGGTGGCTGGTGGCGTGGTGGCTGGTGTTAGGTGGCTGGTGGTGTGGCTGGTGGCGTGTGGCTGGTGGCGTGTGGCTAACGGTGGCTGGTGGCTGGTGGCGTGTGGCTGGTAACGTGTGGCTGGTGGCTGGTGGCTGGTGGCGTGTGGCTGGGTGGCTGGTGGTGGCTGGTGGCTGGTAGTGTGGTGGTGGCTGGTGGCTGGTGGCGTGTGGCTGGTGACGTGTGGCTGGTGACGTGTGGCTGGTGGCTGGTGGCTGGTGACGTGTGGCTGGTGGCGTGTGGCTGGTGACGTGTGGCTGGTGACGTGTGGTGGCGTGTGGCTGGTGGCTGGTGGCTGGTGGCGGTGGCTGGTGGCGTGTGGCTGGTGGCTGGTGGCTGGTGGCGTGTGGCTGGTGCGTGTGGCTGGTGACGGTGGCTGGTGGCTGGTGGCTGGTGGCGGTGGCTGGTGACGTGTGGATGGTGACGGTGGCTGGTGACGGTGGCTGGTGACGTGTGGCTGGTGGCGGTGGCTGGTGGCTGGTGGCTGGTGGCTGGTGACGTGTGGATGGTGACGTGTGGCTGGTGACGTGTGGCTGGTGGCGGTGGCTGGTGGCTGGTGGCTGGTGGCTGGTGGCGTGTGGCTGGTGGCTGGTGGCGTAGGTGGCTGGTGGCGTGTGGCTGGTGGCGTGTGGCTGGACGTGTGGCTGGTGGCTGGTGGCAGGTGGCTGGTGGCTGGTGGCAGGTGGCTGGTGGCTGGTGGCGTGTGGCTGGTGCGTGTGGCTGGTGGCTGGTGGCTGGTGGCTGGTGACGTGGCTGGTGACGTGTGGCTGGTGACGTGGCTGGTGGCGTGTGGCTGGTGACGTGTGGCTGGTGGCGTGTGGCTGGTGCGTGTGGCTGGTGGCGTGTGGCTGGTGACGTGTGGCTGGTGGCTGGTGGCTGGTGACGTGTGGCTGGTGGCTGGTGGCGTGTGGCTGGTGGCGTGTGGATGGTGGCTGGTGGCTGGTGGCGTGTGGCTGGTGGCGTGTGGCTGGTGGCTGGTGTGGCTGGTGACGTGTGGCTGGTGGCGTGTGGCTGGTGGCGTGTAGCTGGTGGCGTGTGGCTGGTGGCGTGTGGTGGTGGTGGCTGGTGACGGTGGCTGGTGACGTGTGGCTGGTGGCGTGTGGCTGGTGACGTGTGGCTGGTGGCTGGTGACGTGTGGCTGGTGGCTGGTGGCGGTGGCTGGTGGCTGGTGACGTGTGGCTGGTGACGTGTGGCTGGTGGCAGGTGGCTGGTGGCAGGTGGCTGGTGGCAGGTGGCTGGTGGCTGGTGGCTGGCACGGTGGCTGGTGGCTGGTGGCTGGTGGCAGGTGGCTGGTGGCAGGTGGCTGGTGGCTGGTGGCTGGTGGCGTGTGGCTGGTGGTGGCTGGTGGCTGGTGGCTGGTGGCTGGTGGCTGGTGGCAGGTGGCTGGTGGCTGGTGGTGTGTGGCTGGTGACGTGTGGCTGGTGGCTGGTGGCAGGTGGCTGGTGGCTGGTGGCTGGTGGCTGTGGTGGCTGTGTGGCTGGTGGTGTGGCTGGTGACTGTGGCAGGTGGCTGGTGGCTGGTGGCTGGTGGCAGGTGGCAGGTGGCTGGTGGCTGGTGGCTGGTGGCTGGTGGCTGGTGGCAGGTGGCTGGTGGCTGGTGGCTGGTGGCTGGTAACGGTGGCTGGTGGCTGGTGGCTGGTGGCGTGTGGCTGGTAGGTGGCTGGTGGCTGGTGGCTGGTGGCTGGTGGCTGGTGACGTGTGGCTGGTGACGTGGCTGGTGGCTGGTGGCTGGTGACGTGTGGCTGGTGGCTGGTGGATGGTGGTGGCTGGTGGCGTGTGGCTGGTGGCGTGGCTGGTGGCTGGTGGCTGGTGGCTGGTGCGGTGGCTGGTGGCTGGTGGCTGGTGGCGTGTGGTGGCTGGCTGGTGCGTGTGGCTGGTGGCTGGTGGCTGGTGGCGTGTGGCTGGTGGTGGATGGTGGCGGTGGCTGGTGACGTGTGGCTGGTGGCGGTGGCTGGTGACGTGTGGCTGGTGGCTGGTGGCGGTGGCTGGTGGCGTGTGGATGGTGGCGTGTGGCTGGTGGCGTGTGGCTGGTGGTGGCTGGTGGCTGGTGGCTGGTGGCTGGTGACGTGTGGCTGGGTGGATGGTGCGTGTGGCTGGTGGCGTGTGGCTGGTGGCGTGTGGCTGGTGGCTGGTGGCTGGTGGCTGGTGGCTGGTGGCTGGTGGCTGGTGGTGTGTGGCTGGTGACGTGTGGCTGGTGCTGGTGGCAGGTGGCTGGTGGCTGGTGGTGTGTGGCTGGTGGCGTGTGGCTGGTGGCTGGTGGCAGGTGGCTGGTGGCAGGTGGTGGCTGGTGGCTGGTGGCAGGTGGCTGGTGGCTGGTGGCTGGTGACGTGTGGCTGGCGTGGCAGGTGGCGGTGGTGGCTGGTGGCTGGTGGCGTGTGGCTGGTGGCTGGTGGCAGGTGGCTGGTGGCTGGTGGCAGGTGGCTGGTGGCTGTGTGGCTGGTGGTGGCTGGTGGCTGGTGGCTGGTGGCTGGTGGCAGGTGGCTGGTGGCTGGTGGCTGGTGGCTGGTGGCGTGTGGCTGGTGGCTGTGTGGCTGGTGGCAGGTGGCTGGTGGCTGGTGGCTGGTGGCAGGTGGCTGGTGGCTGGTGGCTGGTGGCTGGGTGGCTGGTGGCTGGTGGCAGGTGGCTGGTGGCTGGTGGCAGGTGGCTGGTGGCTGGTGGCTGGTGGCTGGTGGCTGGTGGCTGGTGGCAGGTGGCTGGGTGGCTGGTGGCTGGTGGCTGGTGGCTGGTGGCTGGTGGCTGGTGGCTGGTGATGGTGGCTGGTGGTGGTGGTGTGTGGCTGGTGGCTGGTGGCTGGTGGCTGGTGGCTGGTGGCTGGTGGCTGGTGAGTGTGGCTGGTGGCGTGTGGCTGGTGGCGTGTGGCTGGTGGTGGCTGGTGACGTGGCTGGCTGGTGCGTGTGGCTGGTGGCGTGTGGCTGGTGACGTGTGGCTGGTGGCTGGTGGCTGGTGACGTGTGGCTGGTGGCGTGTGGCTGGTGGCGTGTGGCTGGTGGCGTGTGGCTGGTGGCGTGTGGCTGGTGGCGTGTGGCTGGTGGCAGGTGGCTGGTGGCGTGTGGCTGGTGGCTGGTGTGTGGCTGGTGGCGTGGTGGCTGGTGGCGTGTGGCTGGTGACGTGTGGCTGGTGGCTGGTGGCGTGTGGCTGACGTGTGGCTGGTGGCTGGTGACGTGTGGCTGGTGGCTGGTGTGGCTGGTGACGTGTGGCTGGTGACGGTGGCTGGTGGCAGGTGGCTGGTGGCAGGTGGCTGGTGGCAGGTGGCTGGTGGCTGGTGGCTGGTGACGTGTGGTGGCTGGTGGCAGGTGGCTGTGGCAGGTGGCTGGTGGCTGGTGGCAGGTGGCTGGTGACGGTGGCTGGGTGGCTGTGGCTGGTGGCTGGTGGCTGGTGGCTGGTGGCTGTGGCTGGTGGCGTGTGGCTGGTGGCTGGTGGCTGGTGGCAGGTGGCTGGTGGTGGTGGCAGGTGGGTGGCTGGTGGCGTGTGGGCTGGTGGCTGGTGGCGTGTGGCTGGTTGTGGTGGTGGCTGGTGGCTGGGTGGCTGGTGGCGTGTGGCTGGTGACGTGTGGCTGGTGGCGTGTGGCTGGTGGCGTGGCTGGTGACGTGTGGCTGGTGGCGGTGGCTGGTGGTGGTGGCTGGTGGCGTGTGGCTGGTGACGTGTGGCTGGTGGCGTGTGGCTGGTGGCGTGTGGCTGGTGGCGTGTGGCTGGTGGCGGTGGCTGGTGGCGTGTGGCTGGTGGTGGCTGGTGGCTGGTGGCTGACGTGTGGCTGGTGGCGTGTGGCTGGTGGCGTGTGGCTGGTGGCTGGTGACGTGGTGGTGCATGTGGCTGGTGGTGGCTGGTGGCTGGTGACGTGTGGCTGGTGGCTGGTGACGTGTGGCTGGTGGCTGGTGGCGTGTGGTGGTGGCAGGTGGCGTGTGTGGCTGGTGGCGTGTGGCTGGTGGTGGCTGGTGTGGCTGGTGGCGGTGGCTGGTGGCTGGTGGCTGGTGGTGGCTGGACGTGTGGCTGGCTGGTGGCTGGTGGCTGGTGGCTGGTGGCTGGTGGCTGGTGGCAGGTGGCTGGTGGCTGGGTGGGGTGGCTGGTGACGTGTGGCTGGTGGCTGGTGGCTGGTGGTGGTGGTGGCTGGTGGCAGGGCTGGTGGCTGGTGGTGGTGGCTGGTGTGTGGCTGGTGGCTGGTGGCAGGTGGCTGGTGGCAGGTGGCTGCAGGTGGCTGTGGCAGGTGGCTGGTGGCTGGTGGCTGGTGGCTGGTGGTGCGTGTGGCTGGTGACGTGTGGTGGCTGGTGACGTGTGGCTGGTGACGTGTGGTGGTGGCTGGTGGCGTGTGGCTGGTGTGACGTGTGGCTGGTGGCTGGTGGCTGGTGGCGTGGCTGGTGGCTGGTGGTGGCTGGTGGCTGGTGGTGGCTGGTGGCTGGTGGCTGGTGGCGTGTGGCTGGTGGCGGTGGCTGGTGTGTGGCTGGTGGCGGTGGCTGGTGGCGGTGGCTGGTGGCTGGTGGCAGGCTGGTGGCTGGTGGCTGGTGGCGGTGGCTGGTGGCTGGTGACGTGTGGCTGGTGGCGTGGTGGCTGGTGGCTGGTGGCTGGTGACGTGGTGGCTGGTGGCTGGTGGCGTGTGGCTGGCTGGCTGGTGTGGCTGGTGGCTGGTGGATGGTGGCTGGTGGCTGGTGGGTGGTGGCAGGTGGCTGGTGTGGCTGGTGGCGTGTGGCTGGTGGTGGCTGGTGGCTGGTGGCGTGTGGCTGGTGCGGTGGCTGGTGGCTGGTGGCTGGTGGCGTGGTGGCTGGTGACGTGTGGCTGGTGGCGTGTGTGGCTGGTGGCTGGTGGATGGTGGCGTGTGGCTGGTGGCTGGTGGCTGGTGACGTGTGGCTGGGTGGCTGGTGGTGGCGTGTGGCTGGTGGCGTGTGGCTGGTGGCTGGTGTGGCTGGTGGCTGGCTGGTGGCGTGTGGCTGGTGACGTGGTGGCTGGTGGCTGGTGACGTGTGGCTGGTGGCTGGTGGCTGGTGGCAGGTGGCTGGTGGCAGGTGGCTGGTGGCTGGTGGCTGGTGACGTGTGGCTGGTGGCAGGTGGCTGGTGGCTGGTGGCTGGTGGCTGGTGGCTGGTGACGTGTGGCTGGTGACGTGTGGCTGGGCTGGTGGCTGTGGCTGGTGGCGTGTGGCTGGTGGCTGGTGGCAGGTGTGGCTGGTGGCTGGTGGCAGGTGGCTGGTGGCTGGTGGCTGGGTGGCTGGTGGCAGTGTGGCTGGTGGCGTGTGGCTGGTGGCTGGTGGCTGGTGGCTGGCTGGTGGCTGGTGGCGTGTGGCTGGTGGCGTGTGGCTGGTGACGTGTGGCTGGTGGCGTGTGGCTGGTGACGTGTGGCTGGTGGCGTGTGGCTGGTGGCGTGTGGCTGGTGGTGGGTGATGTGTGGCTGGTGACGTGTGGCTGGTGGCTGTGGCTGGTGGCGGTGGCTGGTGGCTGGTGGCGTGTGGTGGGTGGCTGGTGGCGGTGGCTGGTGGCTGGTGGTGGCTGGTGGTGGCGTGTGGCTGGTGGCGTGGTGGCTGGTGGCTGGTGGCTGGTGGCTGGTGGCTGGTGGCTGGTGGTGAGGTGGCTGGTGACGGCTGGTGGTGGCTGGTGGTGGCTGGTGGCTGGTGGCTGGTGGCTGGTGGCTGGTGTGGCTGGTGGCGTGTGGCTGGTGGCGTGTGGCTGGCAGTGGCTGGTGGCGTGTGGCTGGTGGCTGGTGGCAGGTGGCTGGTGGCTGGTGGCTGGTGGCTGGTGGCTGGTGGCGTGTGGCTGGTGGCGTGTGGCTGGTGACGTGTGGCTGGTGGCTGGTGGCGTGTGGCTGGTGGCTGGTGGCAGGTGGCTGGTGGCTGGTGGCTGGTGGTGGCAGGTGGCTGGTGGCTGGTGGCTGGTGGCTGGTGGCAGGTGGCTGGTGGCTGGTGGCTGGTGGCTGGTGGCAGGTGGCTGGTGGCTGGTGGCTGGTGGCTGGTGGCTGGTGGTGGTGGCTGGGACGTGTGGCTGGTGGCGTGTGGCTGGTGGCTGGTGGCGTGTGGCTGGTGGCGTGTGGCTGGTGGCTGGTGACGTGTGGCTGGTGGCGTGTGGCTGGTGGCTGGTGGCTGGTGGCTGGTGGCTGGTGGCGGTGGCTGGTGGCTGGTGGCTGGTGTGTGGCTGGTGGCTGGTGGCTGGTGGCTGGTGGTGGCAGGTGGCTGGTGGCAACGTGTGGCTGGTAGGTGGTGGCTGGTGGCTGGTGGCTGGTGGCTGGTGGCAGGTGGCTGGTGGCTGGTGGCAGGTGGCTGGTGGCTGGTGGCTGGTGGCTGGTGGCTGGTGGCAGGTGGCTGGTGGCTGGTGGCGGTGGCTGGTGGCTGGTGGCTGGCTGGGTGGCTGGTGGCTGGTGTGTGGCTGGTGGCTGGTGGCTGGTGGCGTGTGGCTGGTGGCGTGTGGATGGTGGCGTGTGGCTGGTGGCGTGTGGCTGGTGGCAGTGTGGCTGGTGTGTGGCTGGTGGCGTGTGGCTGGTGGTGGCAGGTGGTGGCTGGTGGCTGGTGGATGGTGGTGGCTGGTGGCGTGTGGCTGGTGGCTGTGGCTGGTGGCGTGTGGCTGGTGGCTGGTGGCTGGTGTGGCTGGTGACGTGTGGCTGGTGGTGGCTGGTGGCGTGGTGGCTGGTGGCTGGTGACGTGGCTGGTGGCTGGTGGCTGCTAGTGGCTGGTGGCTGGTGGCTGGTGGTGCTGGCTGTGGTGGCGTGTGGCTGGTGGCTGGTGGAGTGTGGCTGGTAAAACACTGGAATGGTAGATTTGCAATGGAAGAATGGTAGATTTGCAATGGAAGAATGGTAGATTTGCAATGGAAGAATGGTAGATTTGCAATGGAAGAATGGTAGATTTGCAATGGAAGAATTTGCAAAGTAGAAATAAAAATAATGGGGTGCAAAGGAGCAAAATAAATAAATAAATAAATTAAATACAGTTGGGAAAGAAGTAGTTGTTTGGGCTAAATTATAGGTGGGCTATGTACAGGTGCAGTAATCTGTGCTCTGACAGTTGGTGCTTAAAGCTAGTGAGGGAGATAAGTGTTTCCAGTTTCAGAGATTTTTGTAGTTCGTTCCAGTCATTGGCAGCAGAGAACTGGAAGGAGAGGAGGCCAAAGAAAGAATTGGTTTTGGTGGTGACTAGAGAGATATACCTGCTGGAGCGCGTGCTACAGGTTGGGTGCTGCTCTGGTGACCAGCGAGCTGAGATAAGGGGGGACTTTACCTAGCAGGGTCTTGCAGATGACATTGAGCCAGTGGGTTTGGCGACGAGTATGAAGCGAGGGCCTGCCAACGAGAGCGTACAGGTCGCAGTGGTGGGTAGTATATAGAGCTTTGGTGACAAAACGGATGGCACTGTGATAGACTGCATCCAATTTGTTGAGTAGGGTATTGGAGGCTATTTTGTAAATGACATCGCCAAAGTCGAGGATTGGTAGGATGGTCAGTTTTACAAGGGTATGTTTGGCAGCATGAGTGAAGGATGCTTTGTTGCGAAATAGGAAGTCAATTGTAGATTTAACTTTGGATTGGAGATGTTTGATGTGGGTCTGGAAGGAGAGTTTACAGTCTAACCAGACACCTAGGTATTTGTAGTTGTCCACGTATTCTAAGTCAGAGCCGTCCAGAGTAGTGATGTTGGACAGGCGGGTAGGTGCAGGTAGCGATCGGTTGAAGAGCATGCATTTAGTTTTACTTGTTTAAGAGAAGCTGGTTGAGAGAATGCCAAGCGTGTGCAAAGCTGTCATCAAGGCAAAGGGTAGCTATTTTAAAGAATCTCAAATATAAAGTATATTTGGATTTTTTTTAACACAATTTTTTGGTTACTACATGATTCCATATGTGTTATTTCATAGTTTTGTAGAAAATAGTAAAAAAATATATAAAAAAATAAACCTTGAATGAGTAGGTGTGTCCAGATTGTTGACTGGTACTGTATAGTTTTACAGGCAGTTTTTTTTACAGGCCTTTTTAGATAAACCTGTCACGTTCTGACCATAGTTCTTTTGCGTTTTCTTTGTTTTAGTGTTGGTCAGGTGTGATCTGAGTGGGCATTCTATGTTGTGTGTCTAGTTATCCCGTTTCTATGTTTGGCCTGATATGGTTCTCAATCAGAGGCAGGTGTTAGTCATTGTCTCTGATTGGGAACCATATTTAGGTAGCCTGTTTTGTGTTGGGTTTTGTGGGTGGTTGTCTTCTGTCTTTGTGTCATTGCACCAGATAGGACTGTCTGTTGGGAGGGGGTGGAGTCTGTTGGGAGGGGGTGGAGTCTGTTGGGAGGGGGTGGTCTGTTAGGAGGGGGTGGAGTCTGTTAGGAGGGGTTGTCTTCTGTCTTCGTGTGTCTGCACCAGATTGGACTGTTTCTGTTTTTCACATTTGTTGTTTTGGTATTTTGTTGTGTTCACGTTTATGGTCTTTATTAAACATGTTGAACTCTAACTCTAACTGCATTTTGGTCCTCCTCTCCTTCAATGGAAGAAAACCGTTACAAAACCAATGTCTGTGCTTATAATTTTGGTAGGCTATTTGTTAGTCAACGTGTCTATAGTTAGATACATGCAGCTTCTCTTCTGACATTACTTGTTGCCCTAGAATGCTACATTCACCAGAATGTCATAAATCAATAGAATAAATGATTCAATGTTGTCGACATTGGTCAAGTTTTCACTTTCACCTCTGATTCTCTCACACAGAAAATATGTTTAGGGACCGGGTAGAAAATGCAACATTTCCAAATAACTTCATTTCGACCAGTTTTAAGCAAATTAAAAACGTTGAGAACTACCCTACATGTTTCCGATAAGATTTCAGTTAGACTTGGATTAATAGTTTATGTGGTAGAAATACTATCAGCTTTTATGACACTGATAAAAATGGCACCTTTACAGACGGTCCCTAATCGCACATTCATTCTCTCAAGATGTTGAAAGAAAAAAAAATCATATTTTTTCCACTCCTGTTCCCGAGTCAAAATGTAGCCTACATTTGGTGTATCATTTTACTGGGGAGAAAAAAATGCTTAAGTCAGTGTCCACATTTCAGTTTCCATTTAACCCATCTGAACAGCAAGCTACAGTTCCCCCGTTTGAAGTCCCAGCTTTTATGATGTTGATAAAGAAAGCACGTTTCCAGACGGTCCCTAACTGTGGTAGAAATACTATCAGCTTTTATGATGTTGAAAGAAAAAATCCTAACTGTTTTTCTCTTTAAGATTCTCCAGATGTCCATTTAACCCATCTGAACAGTAAGCTACAGTTTTAACTTGCCATAGGCCATTTTACTGGGGAGAAAAAATGTTGTATAGTTCCTCAATCATCACACATTAGCGGCACTGTTTCCATTTAACCCATCCAAACATTCCCAAACACTACTGTTCTGACCCTCCCTTCTAGTGATTCTCAACTCTCCATTTGGCAGCTTTTCTCTTATTGAATTACATTCGGACATTGTCCTTTTTGCCTCAGTGGATCGACATGGACTTTTTCTGGACAATTTCACAAAAGCAATTGGCGTGTATTTGGCGAGTGTGCAGTTTGGCCCTAAATCTTGAATTGCACAATAATTATACATTCATGGATGTTTAATGCATTGCTTTCTCTTTATTCAACCCAGGCCAAGTTAATTACTGTTAACACAACTCAGACCAAGTTAATTACTGTTAACACAACCCAGACCAAGATAATGACTGTTAACACAACCCAGACCAAGATAATGACTGTTTGCCCAGTCAAGATAATGACTGTTAACACAGCCCAGACCAAGATAATTACTGTTAACACAGCCCAGACCAAGATAATGACTGATAACACAACCCAGACCAAGATAATGACTGTTAACACAGCCCAGACCAAGATAATTACTGTTAACACAGCCCAGACCAAGATAATTACTGTTAACACAGCCCAGACCAAGATAATTACTGTTAACACAGCCCAGACCAAGATAATTACTGTTAACACAGCCCAGACCAAGATAATGACTGATAACACAACCCAGACCAAGATAATTACTGTTAACACAGCCCAGACCAAGATAATGACTGTTAACACAACCCAGACCAAGATAATGACTGTTAACACAGCCCAGACCAAGATAATGACTGTTAACACAGCCCAGACCAAGTTAATGACTGTTAATACAGCCCAGACCAAGATAATGACTGATAACACAACCCAGACCAAGATAATTACTGTTAACACAGCCCAGACCAAGATAATTACTGTTAACACAACCCAGACCAAGATAATGACTGTTAACACAACCCAGACCAAGATAATTACTGTTAACACAACCCAGGCTAAGATAATTACTGTTAACACAGCCCATACCAAGATAATGACTGTTAATACAGCCCAGACCAAGATAATGACTGATAACACAACCCAGACCAAGATAATTACTGTTAACACAGCCCAGACCAAGATAATGACTGATAACACAACCCAGACCAAGATAATTACTGTTAACACAGCCCAGACCAAGATAATGACTGTTAACACAACCCAGACCAAGATAATGACTGTTAACACAGCCCAGACCAAGATAATGACTGTTAACACAGCCCAGACCAAATTAATGACTGTTAATACAGCCCAGACCAAGATAATGACTGATAACACAACCCAGACCAAGATAATTACTGTTAACACAGCCCAGACCAAGATAATGACCGATAACACAACCCAGACCAAGATAATTAATGTTAACACAGCCCAGACCAAGATAATTACTGTTAACACAGCCCAGACCAAGATAATTACTGTTAACACAACCCAGACCAAGATAATGACTGTTAACACAACCCAGACCAAGATAATTACTGTTAACACAACCCAGGCTAAGATAATTACTGTTAACACAGCCCATACCAAGATAATGACTGTTAACACAGCCCAGACCAAGATAATGACTGTTAACACAACCCAGACCAAGATAATGACTGATAACACAACCCAGACCAAGATAATGACTGTTAACACAGCCCAGACCAAGTTAATGACTGTTAACACAACCCAGGCCAAGTTAAGAGCTACCCAGTGTGGCAGGGTAGCCTAGTGGTTAGAGCATTGGACAAGTAACCGAAAGCTTGCAAGTTAAAATCCCCGAGCTGACAAGGTACAAATCTGTCGTTCCATCCCTGAACAGGCAGTTAACCCATTGTTCCTAGGCTGACATTGAAAGTAAGAATTTGTCCTTAACTGACTTGCCTGGTTAAATAAAGGTAAAAAATAATATACATCTTTCTCTATCTGTTGCTCCCTCTCTCTCTGTCTGTCTCTCTCTCTCTGTCTCTGGCTCTATCTGTTGCTCCCTCTCTGTATCTCTCTCTCCTTCAATTCAAAGGGATTTATTGGAAAACATACTTATTCCCCTCCATTACCACGAGCCCATCCTCCCCGATTAAGGTGCCACCAACCTCCTGTGATTAGAATGTACAGCGCATTCAGAAAGTATTCAGAGCCCTTGACTTTTTCCACATTTTGTTACGTTACAGCCTTATTCTAAAATGGATACAATCATTTTTCCCCCTCATCAATCTACACACAATACCCCATAATGACATCACAATACCCCATAATGACATCACAATACCCCATTATGACATCACAATATCCCATAATGACAAAGCAAAAACATGTTTGAATTTTTTTGTGCAAATTTTAAAATATATAATGATAATTAGATATGACATTTACGTAAGTATTCAGACCCTTTACTCAGTACTTTGTTGAAGCACCTTTGGCAGCTATTACAGCCTTGAGTTTTCTTGGGAATGACGCTACAAGCTTGGCACACCTGTATTTGGGGAGTTTCTCCCATTCTTCTCTGCAGATCCTCTCAAGCTCTGTCAGGTTGGATGGGGAGCGTTGCTGCACAGCTATTTTCAGGTCTCTCCAGAGATGTTTGATCGGGTTCAAGTCTGGGCTCTGTCTCGGCCACTCAAAGACATTCAGAGACTTGTCCCGAAGCCACTCCTGCGTTGCCTTGGCTGTGTGCTTAGGGTCATTGTCCTGTTGGAAGGTGAACCTTCACCCCAGTCTGATGTCCTAAGCGCTCTGGTGCAGGTTTTCATCAAGAATCTCTCTGTACTTTGCTCCATTGGTCTTTGCCTTGATCCTGACTAGACCTCCCAGTCCCTGCCGCTGAAAAACATCCCCACAGCATGATGCTGCCACCACCATGCTTCACTGTAGCGATGGTGCCAGGTTTCCTCCAGATGTGACGCTTGGCATTCAGGGCAAGGAGTTCAATCTTGGTTTCATCAGACCAGAGAATCTGGTTTCTGAAGATCTGAGAGTCTTTAGGTGCATTTTGGCAAACTCCAAAAGGGCTGGCATGTGCTTCCGTCTGGCCACTCTGCCATAAAGGCCTGATTGGTGGAGTGCTGCAGAGATGGTTGTCCTTCTGGAAGGTTCTCCTATCTCCAAGAGGAGCTCTGTCAGAGTGACCATCAGGTTCTTGGTCACCTCCCTGACCAAGGCCCTTCTCCCCTGATTGCTATTACATTGATTACTTTATTTAATATTTTTTATTAACTAGGACTTATTTGTATGTATTACCAAGCGTCATACGCTACACACCATCATCATGTATCTTTATGTACATATTCTTTATCCCCTTAAACTTGTGTCTATAAGGTAGTAGTTTTGGAATTGTTAGCTAGATTACTTGTTGGTTATTACTGCATTGTCGGAACTAGAAGCACAAGCATTTCGCAACACTCGCATTAACATCTGCTAACCATGTGCATGTGACAAATAAAATTTGATTTGATTTGATTTGAGTTATTGAACGTTGATCAACTTGTAACTTCACTTTTGAGAAAATGGCCTTTGACACACCTACTGGAGAGCTCTCTTTTGTCTAAATGATTTAATGGAAACACCCATTCAGCATCGTTCACACCCTGTCAAGCCTTTGCCCCACCCATCTCTTTAAGAATTCACATGTGAGGCCATGTGCTAAACAGAGGGAGTAATGTAGTAAACAACTAAAGATTTCATGACTTTAAGTGGTGAAAGTAGAAGCAAAAAGTAGTCCACTATGCAAGTAATCACCGTTTACACCTTCTGTATCCTGTGACAAATATACTTAGATTTTATTTGACATAGTCTGTGTCTACCAGAGACCGTAATATGAAGAACAACAATACATGAATCAAAGTCAGATTAGGATATAGGCCAAGGGCTAGATAAAGAGGCTTTTTGGGAGTCTTTTGTTTAGACATATAGGTAATTAGCTAGCTTGATAAACAATGAACCATAATCCCAACCCATACTACTAGCATTACAAACTGATTTTCATAGCTAGCCACCATGCATTAATCTGCAGGTAGCTAAAGCTAACCAACTAGGTTCAATGTTAGCTAGCAACATTTTAGGCGCTATATCCATAACTGGCCATGCAAATGGATTTCTGAGATTACTACATAGATCATACACATAGCGTTAGCTAGCGAGCCAGCCACCTAACATCAGCTAGCTAGCTAGATAACAGTATGCTTTATCTTGTATTGAAAACAACTTTCTGACAAAATTAGAAATGTATGATATCTGAAAATGTAGCTAGACTCTCTTACATGGATGAACGCTTCTCCCTCTGTCATGGGGGCCATGGTTGCCCTTAGTTTGAAGATGTAATCCGGAGAGAAGTGTTTTATACAAAAGCCTTCTGTGTTCTCCAGGGCCTAAAATGTACAGTACAAGACACTGTGGCAGGTAGATGAATTGATGAATGAATGATTTTCTGCCAGACAATTAGCGGGTGGTAATTTTATGCCCTCGTGTTCTCTTTCCGACCCCCTTCTAGAAAGGATTATCGACACATGGTATTGACAGAAGCATGTTACATGGCAGACCAATCCAAACTCATTCTCTCGGCATGTCCAGGCCATCCATTTATTTCAGCCAATCATGGCTAGCAGGAAGGTTCCTAACTTTTTTTCCATGGCTAAACCAACTAGGCCCGTAATTTAACAATTTTATTCGTATTTACAGATTACAGCACGTTTGTTATTAAGCCCCAAAACCAAATGATTCTCCTGTGAAGTTAAATATATTAAAAAGAGACTCAATCTATGCTTTTAATTATAGTCACCAATCTACCACTGAGGAGATTAAAGTCTCTTTTTTATCAAAGCTAAAAGAAAGCTAGAGGCTAGAAGCTTTGGGATTTATAAATTAATGATATACAGTGGGGCAAAAAAGTATTTAGTCAGCCACCAATTGTGCAAGTTCTCCCACTTAAAAAGATGAGAGAGGCCTGTAATTTTCATCATAGGTACACTTCAACTATGACAGACAAAATCAGAAGAAAGAAATCCAGAAAATCACATTGTAGGATTTTTAATGAATTTATTTACAAATTATGGTGAAAAGTAACTTTTATAAATTCCTTTTTTATAAATGCATTATGAGCTTTAGTACAACGTCATATCAGCTGGTTTTACTTCAATGTTTATAAACAATGTAAATGTAAACATGTATCGCATCAAAACATAATTAAAACTATAATTTTCATATCATCAAAACATAATTAAAACTATAATTTTCATATCATCAAAACATAATTAAAACTATCATGTTCATATCATCGATGGTAAGTCCTTGCATCCCTATGAATTTGATAATGGATACATTTCTCCAAGCCCATCCATCAGCTTTTTACCAAAACAGGTTATGGTTTATGGTTATGGTTATTGTTTATGGTTATTGTTTATGGTTATATATATGGTTATGGTTTATGGTTATGTTTATGGTTATTGGTTATGGTTATTGTTTATGGTTATATATATGGTTATGGTTTATGGTTATTGTTTATGGTTATGGTTATGTTTATGTTATGTTTATGGTTATTGTTTATGGTTATGGTTATGTTTATGGTTATTGTTTATGGTTATATATATGGTTATGGTTTATGGTTATTGTTTATGGTTATATATATGGTTATGGTTTATGGTTATCGTTTATGGTTATGGTTATGTTTATTGTTATTGTTTATGTTTATGGTTTATGGTTATGGTTTATGGTTATTGTTTATGGTTATGGTTTATGATTATATATATGGTTATGGTTTATGGTTATTGTTTATGGTTATTGTTTATGGTTATGGTTTATGGTTATTGTTTATGGTTATATATATGGTTATGGTTATGGTTATATATATGGTTATGGTTTATGGTTATGGTTATTGTTTATGGTTATATATATGGTTATGGTTTATGGTTATTGTTTATGGTTATATATATGGTTATGGTTTATGGTTATTGTTTATGGTTATGGTTATGGTTTATGGTTATTGTTTATGGTTTATGGTTATTGTTTATGTTTATGGTTATTGTTTATGGTTATATATATGGTTATGGTTTATGGTTATTGTTTATGGTTATGGTTATGTTTATGGTTATTGTTTATGGTTTATGGTTATTGTTTATGGTTATGGTTATTGTTTATGGTTATATATATGGTTATGGTTTATGGTTATTGTTTATGGTTATGTTTATGGTTATGCTTATTGTTTATGGGGCAGCAGCGTAGCCTAGTGGTTAGAGCGTTGGACTAGTAACCGGAAGGTTGCGAGTTCAAACCCCCGAGCTGACAAGGTACAAATCTGTCGTTCTGCCCCTGAACAGGCAGTTAACCCGCTGTTCCCAGGCCGTCATTGAAAATAAGAATGTGTTCTTAACTGACTTGCCTGGTTAAATAAAGGTAAAAAAAATAAAAAAATGTTTATGGTTTATGGAAAAACCAGGTGTCTGCTTTATAGTTTCAATTAAGGATTTTAGCTTTAATTAAAAAATGTTTAAAAAAGTGTTTTGTTTGCAGCTGGTCTGTGACTCTGGAATGTTTAAGGGCTTTAATGGTTTTGGGGATTTGCTCTGTTAACCTGTTGAGTGTAGGGGGCAGTATGCTCTGTTAACCTGTTGAGTGTAGGGGGCAGTATTCAATAAGTTAATAACACGTTTCTAATGCAGTAACAGTTTTCACCACTACATTGTTTAATCTCCTTGTTGTCTACGTAACCCAGAGCCTACACAGACGCCGATCCGTCCGTCAAGCACAGCCAGCGTCCCGAAGAGAAGGAGGAGCAGTTTGAGAAAGAGGCGGAGTCTGAGAGTTTTGTGGAGGCCAGTGGCAGAGAGGAGGGTGAGGAAGAGGCGGAGTCTGAGAGTTTTGTGGAGGCCAGTGGCAGAGAGGAGGGTGAGGAAGAGGCGGAGTCTGAGAGTTTTGTGGAGGCCAGTGGCAGAGAGGAGGGTGAGGAGGACGGAGGGGACGGAAAGAAGAAGAAGAAACAACGAACAGGCTTTCGTGACCGCAAGGTAATCAATAAATCAATAAACGTAAAACTATAAAACTACTTGCAGCCATTCAATCAGTCCACACACACACACACACACACGTACGCATATATACACACACACACACACACACACACACACACACACACACACACACACACGCATATATACATACACACACACTTGTTGTTGAATTGATGGAACGGCTGTTGAGTAGTTTAACCTCTTCAGTCGACCCTCTACTTTTTTTGAACATTTTGTTAAAAATCGCGCAACATTTCAGCGCCCTGCTACTCATGCCAGGAATATAGTACGTTCATATGGTTAGAATGTGTGGATAGGAAACCCTCGGACGTTTTTAAAACTGGTTAAATCACGACTGTGGCTATTACATAACGTGCGTTACATCGGAAAGCGCAGGAAAACCTGATCACAGAAAATGGAAATAAATATCCTTGCGCCACTTCCAGCAATTGTTAACAGTGAGCCGAATTAGATAAGACCGAGCATTCAACTCCCACAGCATCCCCATGTTGTCTAGAGTCTTGTGAATTGAATCATCTTTGATTCTTGGTTGAACCGAAAGAGGGGCACGACTTACCTCCGGTCTCCGCCCAGATCATTCCGGAAGAGCTCGCTCCTGAAATTTTTTCCAAGACGACAGCTAATGATTTCTACATCGCCTATGGATGATTTTTATCGCTTATTAACGTTTACTAATACCTAAAGTAGCATTACAAACGTATTTCGAAGTGTTTTGTTAAAGTTTATCGTCTACTTTTTGAATTTTAAAAAATTACGTTACGTTGTGAAATCGCTGTTTTTTTCGTTTATCACACAGTCTACATATAACGATATCTTGGCTTTATATGGCCCGATTTAATCGAAATAAAGACCCAATAGTGTTTATGGGACATCTAGGAGTGCCAACAAAGAAGATGGTGAAAGGTAATGACTGTTTTCTATTTTATTGTGCGGTTTGTGTAACGCCGAAATGCTAATTATTTTGTTTACGTCCCCTGCTGTGCTTTTCTGTTGTAGTGTATTGGTGCATGCTATCAGATAATAGCTTCTCATGCTGTCGCCGAAAAGCATTTTAAAAATCTGACTTGTTGCCTGGATTCACAACGAGTGTAGCTTTAATTTGATACCCAGCATGTGTATTTTAATGAACTTTTGAGTTTTAACTAATACTATTAGCATTTAGCGTAGCGCATTTGCATTTCCAGAGCTCTAGTTGGGACGCAAGCGTCCCAAGTAGAGGCAAGAGGTTAAAAATCAATATCTATCCGCTGATTATTCAGTGTCTGTCTATATTCTATCTGACAGATAATTAGAGACGTCCCGCGGAGATAATCAACACGGACATCTCCACTCATAAAAATATAATCCATTTACATTTGATGTAGCTTAATTGATGAGATTGGGTTGGAAAAGAGAGAGAGAGACGCATATACACACACACACACATTAAATTTGATTTGATGCCGAACTAAATGAGAGCGGATGCTCTTTCAGCTCAATTCATCAGAACACAGAGGAGGAGAGGATGTATAGATCTAACAATGGGCATCTGACTGTCTGCTGAGAGAGAGAGAGAGAGAGGGGGGAGCGTTAGAGAGAGAGCAAGAGAGCGAGAGAGAGAGAGAGAGAGAGGATGCTCTTTCAGCTGAGAGAGAGAGAGAGAGAGAGAGAGAGAGCGAGAGAGCGAGGGAGAGAGAGTTAGAGAGAGAGAGCGTTAAGAGAGAGAGAGCGTTAGAGAGAGAGAGAGAGTTAGAGAGAGAGAGAGTTAGAGAGAGAGAGAGAGAGAGTTAGAGAGAGAGAGAGAGAGAGAGAGAGAGTTAGAGAGAGAGAGAGAGAGAGAGAGAGCGAGAGAGAGAGCAGAAGGATCCTTGCGGCAGCAGTAGTTGCATCCTTCACTAAACTCACTGGTGTCTGGGAGCAGAGTGTAGTGCACATTAGCCATGATCGCTGTGTGTGTCAGTTTATGAACTGGGGCCAATTTATTTGCATGACTGTGTGTGAATGAATACATTAGAGTTTATATGATATCTGATGTTATTTGAAGTGTGTGTGTGAGAGAGAGAGACCATAATCTCTAGGTAATGTTGTTATATACAGCTAAGTAAATAAGTATACCAAGCAGCTAGGACAGGACAGAACAGGCGGCAATGCAGTGTGAAGTCAGATGTGTGAAAACTCTTGACCCCAACAATGGCAGGAGAGTGTCACAGACCCAAATCCAGAGGCCTTTGATGCCCCAATGGCTTATCCCTGCCCAGAGGTCATTTACAATACAGTACCCCATGGATATTAAAAATAACACTGCACGGAATAAGTACTAAAAGAAGCTCCTCAGGGAAAATCCAGAGACACTATTTGCTGACTGCTACAAAGAAGAGAACGTAAGCAACTTCATTTTCCACGCAGACCCACAGTGCTATATTAACCAGACCATCCCCTGGCACAGTGCTATATTAACCAGACCATCCCCTGGCACAGTGCTATATTAACACAGACCATCCCCTAGCACAGTGCTAAATTAACCAGACCATCCCCTAGCACAGTGCTATATTAACCAGACCATCCCCTGGTACAGTGTTATATTAACCAGACCATCCCCTGGCACAGTGCTATATTAACCAGACCATCCCCTGGCACAGTGCTATATTAACCAGACCATCCCCTGGCACAGTGCTATATTAACCAGACCATCCCCTGGCGTGGCACAGTGCTATATTAACCAGACCATCCCCTGGCATGGCACAGTGCTATATTAACCAGACCATCCCCTGGTACAGTGCTATATTAACCAGACCATCCCCTGGTACAGTGCTATATTAACCAGACCATCCCCTGGCATGACACAGTGCTATATTAACCAGACCATCCCCTGGTACAGTGCTATATTAACCATCCCCTGGCACAGTGCTATATTAACCAGACCATCCCCTGGCACAGTGCTATATTAACCAGACCATCCCCTGGTACGGTGCTATATTAACCAGACCATCCCCTGGCACAGTGCTATATTAACCAGACCATCCCCTGGCACAGTGCTATATTAACCAGACCATCCCCTGGCACAGTGCTATATTAACCAGACCATCCCCTGGCACAGTGCTATATTAACCAGACCATCCCCTGGCACAGTGCTATATTAACATGACCATCCCCTGGCACAGTGCTATATTAACCAGACCATCCCCTGGTACAGTGCTATATTAACCAGACCATCCCCTGGCACAGTTCTATATTACCCAGACCATCCCCTGGCAAGGCACAATGCTGTAAGAGCACACTACCCTTATGTCAAGAGAGAGGGTATTGGCCCAGGGTGGAAACTCAGAATACTAGACATTGAGGACCATGAAACGGAAACAATCCCTGTCAACATGTACAGGTCTGGGACAGTAATGGTGCAGGGCATCTTCAAGCAGCTTTTACAGAATCAAAGACAGAGATCTCTCTCTGTGACAACTCCCCCATCCTGAGTCATCAAACCCCTTCGAACTGTACTGCAGACGAGGATAGTCCCCCACTCAGCACTGAACACATCCAGGTTCCACAACTGCTCCTCCACCATTGAGAGGGATACATTCCAAAAGCTGGAGAGAGACATGAAGGCTCTCAGTCCACACAATGCAGACAGAAAAAACACACAAAACAGACCAGCACAACACCCCCCCTCCTGCACAACAAAACCCAGAGGGCAGAAGGTGGAGATGGACGGATGTCTGAGAGAGCTGGCTGCTCTACAGACTGAGGTGAGACAACTTAAAGAGGAACACATGGAACAGCTAACAGCAGTGAAGGAGGAGGGAGAGGAACACATGGAACAGCTAACAGCACTGAAGGAGGAGGGAGAGGAACACATGGAACAGCTAAACCCGGACCACAGCCTCAACACCACAATGGGACAGACAACATAGGACCCACCAACCCAACAGACCCCACCCCCTCCTAACAGACCCCACCCCCTCCTAACAGGTGGTGAGGGTAGGCAACAACATCTCCTCCCCGCTGATCCTCAACACGGGGGCCCCACAAGGGTGCGTTCTGAGCCCTCTCCTGTACTCCCTGTTCACCCACGACTCACTTGGCACGCACGCCTCCAACTCAATCATCAAGTTTGCAGACGACACAACAGTGGTAGGCTTGATTACCAACAACGACGAGATGACAGGGAGGAGGTGAGGGCCCTCGGAGTGTGGTGTCAGGAAAATAACCTCACACTCAACGTCAACAAAACTAAGGAGATGATTGTGGACTTCAGGAAACAGCAGAGGGAACACCCCTATCCACATCGATGGATCAGTAGTGGAGAGGTAGCAAGTTTTAAGTTCCTCGACATACACATCACAGACAAACTGAATTGGTCCACTCACACTGACAGCGTCGTGAAGAAGGCGCAGCAGCGCCTCTTCAACCTCAGGAGGCTGAAGAAATTCGGCTTGTCACCAAAAGCACTCACAAACTTCTACAGATGCACAATCGAGAGCATCCTGGCGGGCTGTATCACCGCCTGGTACGGCAACTGCTCCGCCCTCAACCGTAAGGCTCTCCCAGAGGGTAGTGAGGTCTGCACAACGCATCACCGGGGCAAACTACCTGCCCTCCAGGACACCTACACCACCCGATGTTACAGGAAGGCCATAAAGATCATCAAGGACATCAACCACCCGAACCACTGCCTGTTCACCCCGCTATCATCCAGAAGGCGAGGTCAGTACAGGTGCATCAAAGCTGGGACCGAGAGACTGAAAAACAGCTTCTATCTCAAGGCCATCAGACTGTTAAACAGCAATCACTAACATTGAGTGGCTGCTGCCAACACACTGTCATTGACACTGACCCAACTCCAGCCACTTTAATAATGGGAATTGATGGGAAATGATGTAAATATATCACTAGCCACTTTAAACAATGCTACCTTATATAATGTTACTTACCCTACATTATTCATCTCATATGCATATGTATATACTGTACTCTAGATCATCGACTGCATTCTTATGTCACTAGCCACTTTAACTATGCCACTTTGTTTACTTTGTCTACATACTCATCTCATATGTATATACTGTACTCGATACCATCTACTGTATGCTGCTCTGTACCATCACTCATTCATATATCCTTATGTACATATTCCTTATCCCCTTACACTGTGTATAAGACAGTAGTTTTGGAATTGTTAGTTAGATTACTTGTTGGTTATCACTGCATTGTCGGAACTAGAAGCACAAGCATTTCGCTACACTCGCATTAACATCTGCTAACCATGTGTATGTGACAAATAAAATTTGATTTGATTTGATAGCAGTGAAGGACGAGGTCAGAAAGCTGAGGTGTGACAGAGAGCAGGACTCTCCCCCAGACAAGCCAGCAGAACAGCCCACCTCAAACCCGGACCACAGCCTCAACACCACAATGGGACAGACAACATAGGACCCACCAACCCAACAGACCCCACCCCCTCCTAACAGACCCCACCCCCTCCTAACAGACCCCACCCCTCCTAACAGACCCCACCCCTTCCTAACAGACCCCACCCCTCCTAACAGACTCCACCCCTCCCCAACAGACCCCACCCCTCCCAACAAACCCCACCCCCTCCTGTCAGCTCCCCCTCCTGACAACCCCCCAACACCCACTGAGGACACACAAAAGCCAGAGATTGTGCTCCTCATTGACGCAAAGAGGATAAACTTGTTCCCAAACACAAAGTGGCTAAACTCTGGTGCCCAAACACTAGGTATGTCCTGGAGCTGTTGTCAGAGGACAAACACTAGGCATGTCCTGGAGCTGTTGTCAGAGGACAAACACTAGGCATGTCCTGGAGCTGTTGTCAGAGGACAAACACTAGGCATGCCCTGGAGCTGTTGTCAGAGGACAAACACTAGGCATGCCCTGGAGCTGTTGTCAGAGGACAAACACCAGGCATGCCCTGGAGCTGTTGTCAGAGGACAAACACCAGGCATGTCCTGGAGCTGTTGTCAGAGGACAAACACTAGGCATGTCCTGGAGCTGTTGTCAGAGGACAAACACTAGGCATGTCCTGGAGCTGTTGTCAGAGGACAAACACTAGGCATGCCCTGGAGCTGTTGTCAGAGGACAAACACAGGCATGCCCTGGAGCTGTTGTCAGAGGACAAACACTAGGGCCCATGTCAGAGGACAAACACTAGGCATGGAGCTGTTGTCAGAGGACAAACACTAGGCATGCCCTGGAGCTGTTGTCAGAGGACAAACACCAGGCATGTCCTGGAGCTGTTGTCAGAGGACAAACACTAGGCATGTCCTGGAGCTGTTGTCAGATGCCAAACACTAGGCATGTCCTGGAGCTGTTGTCAGAGGACAAACACAGGCATGTCCTGGAGCTGTTGTCAGAGGACAAACACCAGGCATGTCCTGGAGCTGTTGTCAGAGGACAAACACTAGGCATGTCCTGGAGCTGTTGTCAGAGGACAAACACAGGCATGTCCTGGAGCTGTTGTCAGAGGACAAACACCAGGCATGTCCTGGAGCTGTTGTCAGAGGACAAACACAGGCATGTCCTGGAGCTGTTGTCAGAGGACAAACACAGGCATGTCCTGGAGCTGTTGTCAGAGGACAAACACTAGGCATGTCCTGGAGCTGTGGTCAGAGGACAAACACTAGGCATGTCCTGGAGCTGTTGTCAGATGCCAAACACTAGGCATGTCCTGGAGCTGTTGTCAGAGGACAAACACTAGGCATGTCCTGGAGCTGTTGTCAGAGGACAAACACAGCTAGCCATGTCCTGGAGCTGTTGTCAGAGGAAAACACTAGGCATGTCCTGGAGCTGTTGTCAGAGGACAAACACTAGGCATGTCCTGGAGCTGTTGTCAGAGGACAAACACTAGGCATGCCCTGGAGCTGTTGTCAGAGGACAAACACTAGGCATGCCCTGGAGCTGTTGTCAGAGGACAAACACAGGCATGTCCTGGAGCTGTTGTCAGAGGACAAACACTAGGCATGTCCTGGAGCTGTTGTCAGAGGACAAACACTAGGCATGTCCTGGAGCTGTTGTCAGATGCCAAACACTAGGCATGTCCTGGAGCTGTTGTCAGAGGACAAACACTAGGCATGTCCTGGAGCTGTTGTCAGAGGAAAAACACCAGGCATGTCCTGGAGCTGTTGTCAGATGACAAACACTAGGTATGCCCTGGAGCTGTTGTCAGAGGACAAACACTAGGCATGTCCTGGAGCTGTTGTCAGAGGAAAAACACCAGGCATGTCCTGGAGCTGTTGTCAGAGGACAAACACTAGGCATGTCCTGGAGCTGTTGTCAGAGGACAAACACCAGGCATGCCCTGGAGCTGTTGTCAGAGGCCAAACACCAGGCATGTCCTGGAGCTGTTGTCAGAGGACAAACACCAGGCATGTCCTGGAGCTGTTGTCAGAGGACAAACACTAGGCATGTCCTGGAGCTGTTGTCAGAGGACAAACACCAGGCATGCCCTGGAGCTGTTGTCAGAGGACAAACACCAGGCATGTCCTGGAGCTGTTGTCAGAGGACAAACACCAGGCATGTCCTGGAGCTGTTGTCAGAGGACAAACACCAGGCATGTCCTGGAGCTGTTGTCAGAGGACAAACACCAGGCATGTCCTGGAGCTGTTGTCAGAGGACAAACACTAGGCATGCCCTGGAGCTGTTGTCAGAGGACAAACACCAGGCATGTCCTGGAGCTGTTGTCAGAGGACAAACACTAGGCATGTCCTGGAGCTGTTGTCAGAGGACAAACACTAGGCATGTCCTGGAGCTGTTGTCAGAGGACAAACACTAGGCATGTCCTGGAGCTGTTGTCAGAGGACAAACACTAGGCATGTCCTGGAGCTGTTGTCAGAGGACAAACACTAGGCATGTCCTGGAGCTGTTGTCAGAGGACAAACACTAGGCATGTCCTGGAGCTGTTGTCAGAGGACAAACACCAGGCATGTCCTGGAGCTGTTGTCAGAGGACAAACACTAGGCATGTCCTGGAGCTGTTGTCAGAGGACAAACACTAGGCATGTCCTGGAGCTGTTGTCAGAGGACAAACACTAGGCATGTCCTGGAGCTGTTGTCAGAGGACAAACACTAGGCCTGTCCTGGAGCTGTTGTCAGAGGACAAACACTAGGCATGTCCTGGAGCTGTTGTCAGAGGACAAACACCAGGCATGTCCTGGAGCTGTTGTCAGAGGACAAACACTAGGCATGTCCTGGAGCTGTTGTCAGAGGACAAACACTAGGCATGTCCTGGAGCTGTTGTCAGAGGACAAACACTAGGCATGTCCTGGAGCTGTTGTCAGAGGACAAACACCAGGCATGTCCTGGAGCTGTTGTCAGAGGACAAACACCAGGCATGTGCTGGAGCTGTTGTCAGAGGACAAACACTAGACATGTCCTGGAGCTGTTGTCAGAGGACAAACACTAGGCATGTCCTGGAGCTGTTGTCAGAGGACAAACACTAGGCATGTCCTGAAGCTGTTGTCAGAGGACAAACACTAGGCATGTCCTGGAGCTGTTGTCAGAGGACAAACACTAGGCATGTCCTGGAGCTGTTGTCAGAGGACAAACACTAGGCATGTCCTGGGGCTGTTGTCAGAGGACACACACTAGGCATGTCCTGGAGCTGTTGTCAGAGGCCAAACACTAGGTATGTCCTGGAGCTGATGTCAGAGGCCAAACACTAGGCATGTCCTGGAGCTGTTGTCAGAGGCCAAACACTAGGCATGTCCTGGAGCTGTTGTCAGAGGCCAAACACTAGGCATGTCCTGGAGCTGTTGTCAGAGGACAAACACCAGGCATGTCCTGGAGCTGTTGTCAGAGGACAAACACTAGGCATGTCCTGGAGCTGTTGTCAGAGGACAAACACTAGGCATGTCCTGGAGCTGTTGTCAGAGGACAAACACTAGGCATGTCCTGGAGCTGTTGTCAGAGGACAAACACTAGGCATGTCCTGGAGCTGTTGTCAGAGGACAAACACTAGGCATGTCCTGAGCTGTTGTCAGAGGACAAACACTAGGCATGTCCTGGAGCTGTTGTCAGAGGACAAACACTAGGCATGTCCTGGAGCTGTTGTCAGAGGACAAACACCAGGCATGTCCTGGAGCTGTTGTCAGAGGACAAACACTAGGCATGTCCTGGAGCTGTTGTCAGAGGACAAACACTAGGCATGTCCTGGAGCTGTTGTCAGAGGACAAACACTAGGCATGTCCTGGAGCTGTTGTCAGAGGACAAACACTAGGCATGTCAGAGGACAAACACCAGGCATGTCCTGGAGCTGTTGTCAGAGGACAAACACTAGGCATGTCCTGAGCTGTTGTCAGAGGACAAACACTAGGCATGTCCTGGAGCTGTTGTCAGAGGACAAACACTAGGCATGTCCTGGAGCTGTTGTCAGAGGACAAACACTAGGCATGTCCTGGAGCTGTTGTCAGAGGACAAACACTAGGCATGTCCTGGAGCTGTTGTCAGAGGACAAACACTAGGCATGTCCTGGAGCTGTTGTCAGAGGACAAACACTAGGCATGTCCTGGAGCTGTTGTCAGAGGACAAACACAGGCATGTCCTGGAGCTGTTGTCAGAGGACAAACACTAGGCATGTCCTGGAGCTGTTGTCAGAGGACAAACACTAGGCATGTCCTGGAGCTGTTGTCAGATGCCAAACACTAGGCATGTCCTGGAGCTGTTGTCAGAGGACAAACACTAGGCATGTCCTGGAGCTGTTGTCAGAGGACAAACACTAGGCATGTCCTGGAGCTGTTGTCAGAGGACACACTAGGCATGTCCTGGAGCTGTTGTCAGAGGACAAACACTAGGCATGTCCTGGAGCTGTTGTCAGAGGACAAACACTAGGCATGTCCTGGAGCTGTTGTCAGAGGACAAACACTAGGCATGTCCTGGAGCTGTTGTCAGAGGACAAACACTAGGCATGTCCTGGAGCTGTTGTCAGAGGACAAACACCAGGCATGTCCTGGAGCTGTTGTCAGAGGACAAACACTAGGCATGTCCTGGAGCTGTTATCAGAGGCCAAACACTAGGCATGTCCTGGAGCTGTTGTCAGAGGCCAAACACTAGGCATGTCCTGGATCTGTTGTCAGAGGCCAAACACTAGGCATGTCCTGGAGCTGTTGTCAGAGGCCAAACACTAGGCATGTCCTGGAGCTGTTGTCAGATGCCAAACACTAGGCATGTCCTGGAGCTGTTGTCAGAGGACAAACACTAGGCATGTCCTGGAGCTGTTGTCAGAGGACAAACACTAGCCATGTCCTGGAGCTGTTGTCAGAGGAAAAACACTAGGCATGTCCTGGAGCTGTTGTCAGAGGACAAACACTAGGCCTGTCCTGGAGCTGTTGTCAGAGGACAAACACTAGGCATGTCCTGGAGCTGTTGTCAGAGGACAAACACTAGGCATGTCCTGGAGCTGTTGTCAGAGGACAAACACTAGGCATGTCCTGGAGCTGTTGTCAGAGGACAAACACTAGGCATGTCCTGGAGCTGTTGTCAGAGGACAAACACTAGTCATGTCCTGGAGCTGTTGTCAGAGGACAAACACCAGGCATGTCCTGGAGCGGTTGTCAGAGGACAAACTAAGGGACCCCATCATAATTCACACGGACACAAATGATCTGAGGGCCCAGCAGGAAACAGTGATTGAAAAAGCTTCTTCCACTTTCCATCTCCACCCTGCTACCACCAAAATACTGCCATCACACAGTGGGTGAATCCAAGCATTTCCCGGGACTGTGCCTCAAAACATAATGTCTACCTGGCCCACCCACTCCACCCTGGACTTGAACAGTGTAACGGTTCTCTTATTCCTCTTCCTCTGAAGAAGAGGTGTAGTAGGGATCGGACCAAGACGCAGCGTGGTTATAATTCATGGTTCCTTTAATAACGAAAACTATACATGAAATAGACTACAAAACAAGAAACATGAAAACCCGAAACAGTCCCGTGTGGTACAAACACTGACACAGGAGACAACCACCCACAAAACCCAACACAAAACAGGCTACCTAAATATGGTTCCCAATCAGAGACAATGACTAACACCTGCCTCTGATTGAGAACCATATCAGGCCAAACATAGAAATAGACAACCCAGACACACAACATAGAATGCCCACCCAGCTCACGTCCTGACCAACACTAAAACAAGGAAAACACACAAGAACGATGGTCAGAACGTGACAAACAGCCTTTAACACCAGGTCCACTTCTACAAAGGCAACAATCCCAACTTTTGCCAGGACCCTGAAGGACGTCAAATCAAATCAAATCAAATTTATTTATATAGCCCTTCGTACATCAGCTGATATCTCAAAGTGCTGTACAGAAACCCAGCCTAAAACCCCAAACAGCAAACAATGCAGGTGTAAAAGCACGGTGGCTAGGAAAAACTCCCTAGAAAGGCCAAAACCTAGGAAGAAACCTAGAGAGGAACCAGGCTATGTGGGGTGGCCAGTCCTCTTCTGGCTGTGCCGGGTAGAGATTATAACAGAACATGACCAAGATGTTCAAATGTTCATAAATGACCAGCATGGTCGAATAATAATAAGGCAGAACAGTTGAAACTGGAGCAGCAGCACAGTCAGGTGGACTGGGGACAGCAAGGAGTCATCATGTCAGGTAGTCCTGGGGCACGGTCCTAGGGCTCAGGTCCTCCGAGAGAGAGAAAAAAGAGAGAATTAGAGAGAGCATATGTGGGGTGGCCAGTCCTCTTCTGGCTGTGCCGGGTGGAGATTATAACAGAACGTGGCCAAGATGTTCAAATGTTCATAAATGACCAGCATGGTTGAATAATAGTAAGGCAGAACAGTTGAAACTGGAGCAGCAGCATGGCCAGGTGGACTGGGGACAGCAAGGAGTCATCATGTCAGGTAGTCCTGGGACATGGTCCTAGGGGCCCAGGCCAGTTGAAACTGGAGCAGCAGCATGGCCAGGTGGACTGGGGACAGCAAGGAGTCATCATGTCAGGTAGTCCTGGGGCATGGTCCTAGGGCTCAGGTCCTCCGAGAGAGAGAAAGAAAGAGAGAAGGAGAGAATTAGAGAACGCACACTTAGATTCACACAGGACACCGAATAGGACAGGAGAAGTACTCCAGATATAACAAACTGACCCTAGCCCCCCGACACATAAACTACTGCAGCTTAAATACTGGAGGCTGAGACAGGAGGGGTCAGGAGACACTGTGGCCCCATCCGAGGACACCCCCGGACAGGGCCAAACAGGAAGGATATAACCCCACCCACTTTGCCAAAGCACTGCCCCCACACCACTAGAGGGATATCTTCAACCACCAACTTACCATCCTGAGACAAGGCCGAGTATAGCCCACAAAGATCTCCGCCACGGCACAACCCAAGGGGGGGGGCGCCAACCCAGACAGGCTGACCACAACAGTGAATCAACCCACTCAGGTGACGCACGCTTCCCAGGGATGGCATGAGAGAGCCCCAGTAAGCCAGTGACTCAGCCCCCGTAACAGGGTTAGAGGCAGAGAATCCCAGTGGAAAGAGGGGAACCGGCCAGGCAGAGACAGCAAGGGCGGTTCGTTGCTCCAGAGCCTTTCCGTTCACCTTCCCACTCCTGGGCCAGACTACACTCAATCATATGACCCACTGAAGAGATGAGTCTTCAGTAAAGACTTAAAGGTTGAGACCGAGTTTGCGTCTCTGACATGGGTAGGCAGACCGTTCCATAAAAATGGAGCTCTATAGGAGAAAGCCCTGCCTCCAGCTGTTTGCTTAGAAATTCTAGGGACAATTAGGAGGCCTGCGTCTTGTGACCGTAGCGTACGTGTAGGTATGTACGGCAGGACCAAATCAGAGAGATAGGTAGGAGCAAGCCCATGTAATGCTTTGTAGGTTAGCAGTAAAACCTTGAAATCAGCCCTTGCTTTGACAGGAAGCCAGTGTAGAGAGGCTAGCACTGGAGTAATATGATCAAATTTTTTGGTTCTAGTCAGGATTCTAGCAGCCGTATTTAGCACTAACTGAAGTTTATTTAGTGCTTTATCCGGGTAGCCGGAAAATAGAGCATTGCAGTAGTCTAACCTAGAAGTGACAAAAGCATGGATGAATTTTTCTGCATCATTTTTGGACAGAAAGTTTCTGATTTTTGCAATGTTAAGTAGATGGAAAAAAGCTGTCCTCGAAATGGTCTTGATATGTTCTTCAAAAGAGAGATCAGGGTCCAGAGTAACGCCGAGGTCCTTCACAGTTTTATTTGAGACGACTGTACAACCATTAAGATTAATTGTCAGATTCAACAGAAGATCTCTTTGTTTCTTGGGACCTAGAACAAGCATCTCTGTTTTGTCCGAGTTTAATAGTAGAAAGTTTGCTTCCTTATGTCTGAAACACATGCTTCTAGCGAGGGCAATTTTGGGGCTTCGTCATGTTTCATTGAAATGTACAGCTGTGTGTCATCCACATAGCAGTGAAAGTTTACATTATGTTTTCGAATAACATCCCCAAGAGGTAAAATATATAGTGAAAACAATAGTGGTCCTAAAACAGAACCTTGAGGAACACCGAAATTTACAGTTGATTTGTCAGAGGACAAACCATTCACAGAGACAAACTGATATCTTTCCGACAGATAAGATCTAAACCAGGCCAGAACATGTCCGTGTAGACCAATTTGGGTTTCCAATCTCTCCAAAAGAATGTGGTGATCGATGGTATCAAAAGCAGCACTAAGGTCTAGGAGCACGAGGACAGATGCAGAGCCTCGGTCCGATGCCATTAAAATGTCATTTACCACCTTCACAAGTGCCGTCTCAGTGCTATGATGGGGTCTAAAACCAGACTGAAGCATTTCGTATACATTGTTTGTCTTCAGGAAGGCAGTGAGTTGCTGCGCAACAGCCTTCTCTAAAATTTTTGAGAGGAATGGAAGATTCGATATAGGCCGATAGTTTTTTATATTTTCTGGGTCAAGGTTTGGCTTTTTCAAGAGAGGCTTTATTACTGCCACTTTTAGCCCCACCTTACACAGGAGCAACAGAGCAACAGAGCAGTGGACACCCCACCCAGACCTGCAAGAACCCCTCCCGAATAACCACTTAGAGAACCCACTTCAAGAGGACCTACACCCAGACCACAGCATCACCAGCCATCCCCAACCAGCTTCAATATATCCACGTAATATTCCTTTCTCATGATGCCATCTATTTTGTGAAGTGCACCAGTCCCTCCTGCAGCAAAGCACCCGCACAATATGATGCTGCCAACCCTGCGCTTCACGGTTGGGATGGTGTTTTTCGGCTTGCAAGCCTCCTCCTTTTTCCTCCAAACATAATGATGGTCATTATGGCCAAACAGTCCTATTTTTGTTTCATCAGACCAGAGGACATTTCTCCAAAAAGTATGATCTTTGTCCTCATGGAGAGTTGCAAACCGTAGTCTGGCTCTTTAATGGTGGTTTTGGAGCAGTGGCTTCTTCCTTGCTGAGTGGCCTTTGAGGTTATGGCGATATAGGACTCGTTTAACTGTGGATATAGATCGTTTTGTACCTGTTTCCTCCAGCATATTCACAAGGTCCTTTGCTGTTGTTCTGGGATTGATTTGCACTTTTCACACCAAAGTACGTTCATCTCTAGGAGACAGAATGTGTCTCCTTCCTGAGCGGTATGATGGCTGCGCGGTCCTATGGTGTTTATACTTGCGTACTATTGTTTGTACAGATGAACGTGGTACCTTCAGGCATTTGGAAATTGCTCCCAAGGATGAACCAGACTTGTGGAGCTCTACAATTTTTTTTCTGAGGTCTTGGCTGATTTCTTTTGATTTTCCCATGATGTCAAACAAAGAGGCACTTAGTTTGAAGGTAGGCCTTGAAATACATTCACAGGTACACTTCCAATTGACTCAAATTATGTCAACTAGCCTATCAGAAGCGTCTAAAGCCATGACATCATTTTCTGTAATTTTCCATGCTGTTTAAAGGCACAGTCAACTTAGTGTATGTAAACTTCTGACCCACTGGAATTGTGGAACAGTGAATTATAAGTGAAGTAATCTGTCTGTAAAATTTTTTGGGAAAAATGACTTGTCATGCACAAAGTAGATGTCCTAACCGACTTGTCAAAACTATAGTTTGTTTAAAAGAAATTCCGACTTCAACTGTATATTGGCCATATCACACCTATGTCCCTGCTGCCCACCCCGTGCCCCCCGCCACTGTGGCACAGACCTCAACATGACAGCAGAACATATGCCATAGGCCATGAGCAGAGCAACAGGCCCAAGCCCCATCCTGAGAGCTAAGAGGTATGTATCAGATACTCAACACACCTACTGTGATGGTTCGGGCCTTACAAACAACAAAAAACAACACTAGACACTATTGAACACAAAGCTTTTACTATCTCATCCTGGAATATACAAGGTCAGAGGTCATCTGCCTTTGGCCTAAAGAGCAGGAAACCAGACTTCATCAAAGAAATTGGAAATACAGACATTGTCATCCTACAAGAAACATGGTATAAAGGAGACAGACCCACTGGTTGCCCTCTAGGTTACAGACAGCTGTTAGTCCCATCCACCAAACTAACAGGTGTGAAACAGAGAAGACACTCAGGGGGCTAAAGTGATATAGAGCAGACCTAACCCACTCTATTAAATTAGTCAAAACAGGAACATTTTAATGTGGCTAGAAATTAATAAGGAAATGATCTCAACAGAGAAAAATGTCCTTGTGTGCGCTACCTATATCCCCATTAGAATCCCCATACTTTAATGAAGACAGCTTCTCCATCCTAGAAGGGGAGATCAACAATTTCCAGGCCCAGAGACATGTACTAGTTTATGGCGACCTAAATTCTAGAACTGGACAAGAACCTGACACCCTCAGCACACAGAGGGACAAACACCTACCTGGAGGTGATAGCATTCCCTCCCCCATATGCCCCCTTGACAACAACTACGACAACATAACCAACAAAAACGGGCCACAACTCCTCCAGCTGGGTATGTACGTAGTCAATGGAAGGCTTCGAAAAAAAAAGACCATGAGACAGACTGATGCATTCAATCTGATTGTAGTGAATCAATCCTATTGTAGTGTTGTGTCTTTGGACCATCATTTATGTGAAGAAGTTAAGTTATATTATCGAATCAATTCTCTATGTGTAATTATTACGTGATTTAAACTAATCATATAAATATCACGGGAATTATTTTTTTAAAGAGTTACTATTTCCCGAATGTATCTGTCTTCAGATAGTTTCGTATCTTATAGATTTACAGTCACTTACTAATGTATTATCACCTCATCAGTCATATTCTGAATGTCGCAAACCCTTGATGATAGATGATGAATCAGCGATATACCAACATTTATTTATTTACTAACTAACTAAATATCACACAGAAGTACATAAACACACCCCGGATAGGTTATACATTGGTTACTAACATGATATAATGAAAAGTCCCTAGTGGACTAAAACAATATGACGGCTTGTTACACCAAATGAAAAGGGAGGGGCAGGTAAGAATGGCGCTGGGAGAAAAGACAAAGGACTTCGCTATCGTACACACAACTGATAACTATATGTTCATGGAAATGCTAATACTTTGCACCCGAACAGCCGCTCTTTCGAAATGAATTGGAATTGACCTATTTACGAGTGTAGGTCTTTGTTGTCTCTCTGTGATCGCCGGTCTGCTGGAGACAGAAAGTCTCTGGTTTGTCCACCAGAGATCAAAGTTTTTTGTAGTTGTAGCTTGTTATAATGGATACGTCAGACGTACCAATGGTTGTTCGATAGTGAAATGTTCTCCAGAATGGATCTTTCAGAGTACCATTCGGTCATTTGATAGGGTTTACTAAAGTACTTAAACAGCTGCAGACTGAATGTTCCTGTGTTGTCTTCAGTTTTGTAGATTTTCTTTCTTAACCATTCGGGACGTCTGGTTCACACCGTCCGTCGGTCTATAGAGTGGTCGATTTCTTAAACATCTGTAATGTATTCAGCACGAAAATAGTCTCTATTTAAATTGCCAACCATTTCAACATGTAACCACACCTCTGGACTTTATGGTCTAATGTACATTTTGTCGCAGGTTTTATTTTAATATATATATACATATATACTGGAGTAGAAAAAGGTTTCATCATTCCCACCCAATGTCTGTGTTCACTTGGGGAGTGGCCACTGATTGATCATAAGTTACAATGAAAAACAATTCTCATTTAGAAGACTAAATTCACATTATCTTTCCAAACTTACACTTAATCATTTCTTTTATACATCATTGAGACAGAACTTTCTTTTTCTTCTTTTTCTTTTCTTCTTCTTTTCTTGGTTCTACAAAATTAAACAAATTCGACATGGTCGTTCTTTAAATACCCACGGACTATTCCAAATGTTTGGAATACAGAAATACTGTTTAATTATTCAACCTTTTGATTTTACCGTACTGCAACGTCTCTCTCTGTGGTAATAAGAGGATTTAACTTCCATTTCTCAGAGTGGGGGGAGAGTGTTTTCCTGCAGGTATTTATGACCATCATAAAATTGTGGAGAGAGAGGGGGGGGCTATGATCCTCGCATGTCCAACCCAAAAAGGCCTGTGGGGTTGATGGTATCCTAAATTATGTGATAAAATATACAGGCCACAAATTCTAAGAGGCTGTACTTTATTTTTATTTCACCTTTATTTAACCAGGTAGGCAAGTTGAGAACAAGTTCTCATTTACAACTGCTACATGGCCATGATGATAAAGCAAAGCAGTTCGACACAGTTCGACACATACAACAACACAAACATACAGTCAATAATACAGTAAAAAAAATATGTCTATATACAATGTGAGAAAATGAGGTGAGATAAGGGAGGTAAAGGCAATAAATAGGCCATGGTGGCGAAGTAAATACAATATAGCAATTAAAACACTGGAATGGTAGATTTGACAGTAGATGAGTGTGCAAAGTAGAAATACTGGGGTAGAAAAAGTAGAACAATGGTACAAAGGAGCAAGATAAATAAATAAATAAATACAGTAGTACTACTACTAATAATAAAATTATAATATAATACATAATAATAGTAGTAATAAGTACTTAAACTCTTTAAAATCATCCTCAGCACTGGCATCTTCCCCAATGTTTGGAAACAAATACTGATCACCCAGACAAATTGGACCCAGACAAATTTGACCCAGACAAATTTGACCCCAATATCTACCATCAATAACTATATTGCGTCAATAGCATTATCATTACCTGCAGACTTGTACATTTCCTCAGCGAAAACAATGTATTGAGCAAATGCCTGTGCCATTAAACCCCTACAACTCATCCAGAACGCCGCAGCCCGTCTGGTGTTCAACCTTCCCAAGTTCTCTCACGTCACCCCGCTCCTCTGCTCTCTCCACTGGCTTCCAGTTGAAGCTCGCATCCGCTACAAGACCATGGTGCTTGCCTACGGAGCTGTGAGGGGAACGGCACCTCAGTACCTCCAGGCTCTGATCAGGCCCTACACCCAAATAAGGGCACTGCGTTCATCCACCTCTGGCCTGCTCGCCTCCCTACCACTGAGGAAATACAGTTCCCGCTCAGCCCAGTCAAAACTGTTCGCTGCTCTGGCCCCCCAATGGTGGAACAAACTCCCTCACGACGCCAGGACAGCGGAGTCAATCACCACCTTCGGGAGACACCTGAAACCCCACCTCTTTAAGGAATACCTAGGATAGGATAAAGTAATCCCTCTCACCCCCCCCCCCCTTAAAAGATTTAGATGCACTACTGTTCCACTGGATGTCATAAGGTGAATGCACCAATTTGTAAGTCACTCTGGATAAGAGCGTCTGCTAAATGACTTAAATGTAAATGTAAATGCAAAATTTTACCAAATTACCGTACGACAGACCACGTATTCACCCTGCACACCCAAACTAACAAACAAAAAAATGAATGCAAAGTCTTCTCATGCTTTGTTGATTTCAAAAAAGCTTTTGATTCGCTTTGGTATAAGGGTTTGCTATTCAAATGTATAGAACGTGGTGTTGGTGGAAAAACATTTGACGTTATAAAATCCATGTACACAAACAAACTGTTAAAATTGGCAAAAAAACAGTCTGCAGCATCCGGCCTCACCCTACTAGAATCTCAAGTCAAATGTCTACTGTTTGCTGATGATCTGGTGATTTTGTCCCCAACCAAGGAGGGCCTACAACAGCACCTAGATATTCTGCACAGATTCTGCCAGGCTTGGGCCCTGACAGTAAATCTCAGTAAGACAAAAAATAATGGTGTTCCAAAAAAGTTTGAGTTGCCAGGACCACAAATACAAATTCCATCTAGACACAGTTGCCCTAGAGCACACAAAAAACTATGAGAGAGAGAGAGATATCCTTCTTTTGTGTGGCACCCTGTGTTTAGTATCTTTTCCTGATAGGATTGTGTTGTATATGGCTGCATCCCTCCCCTGTCTAAGTCCAGATTGAATGCATCAGTCTGTCTCATGGTCTTTTTGAAAATAAAAGCTTATTTTCACGGTCATGCTGTCTAAAATGGGACACTACTTTCTAAGGACTCTGTTCATAAGTAGTGCACTATGTAGTGACTAGGGTGCCATTTTTGTACTGCAGTGCTTTCTTAGGCTGAATCTCAAACCAATCACTTATGGAGTGGCCACTTGCTGATATGTTCCATATAGTGATTAAGATTTACTATTATCAAACTCTACTGGGCTTCGTAATCCCATAGATAATGCTAACTAAGTAAGAACATTTTATACAGTCTGACCTAAACTATTTGTAGGATAGACATCCTAGCTCATAAAGTTATACAAAAAAGTAACAAAAAAAAATGCGACTCACAGATTGCTGCATGTGCACATAACAAATATTAGACAGCAAGTCTCTTGACCCTGCTGTTACCAAGCAAAGCTTTAATTTGGAAGACGCTAACCACTAAGCTCAATAGCTAACTCTAGCTACTCAATTAGCAAACCAAATGCACAACTGCAGAGCATTTGTGACTCGTTTCAGGATACTAGGCTGTGTCGCACTACTTCGCAGGAGCACTATTAGAACGTAAACATTTATCTTTCTTCTGGAACACGAACTTTGATAATAACAAACTTGTATTCCATCCATAAATCCGAATAAAAATGGTTGAATTACGAGCCTAGTTTGCTCAGTCATGGAAACAGTTGGGGCGGCAGGTAGCCTAGTGGTTAGAGCGTTGTAAGTTTGTAAAATTGAATCCCTGAGCTGACAAGGTAAATCTGTCGTTCTGCCCCTGAACAAGGCAGTTAACCCCACTGTTCCGAGGCCGTCATTGAAAATAAGAATTTGTTCTTAACCGATTTGCCTAGTTAAATAAAGGTTAAAAAAAAAAAAGTCTGGAACTTCCCCACTAGCCATGATTGTCTGAGATAATGTATGGGCTCTACATGCTGGGAGATGAGTTTGGATTGGTCTGCCATGTAGCGTGCTCCTGTCTATAACGTGAGCTGTTCAGTGTTGACAGTCCATTTTACCGCACCGTTTTTCAAAGATATAAATATGTTAGTCATCGACAACTCCAAAAGTTTTGCTACATTTTCCCAACAACATTGATGCCCTGAATGTAGCAGGCACTATCGACAAAATCAGTAGGATAAAAGTGATGGGCTACTTTCTGCTACAGGCCACAGTCAGCGTGAACCAGAGTGAGTTGACACCAACGCTGCCAAACAAGATGTAGCTACAAACAGAACAGAGTTTAATGGTTCCAGTCTGTGTGAACCAGAGTGAGTTGACACCAACACTGCCAAACAAGATGTAGCTACAAACAGAACAGAGTTGAATGGTTCCAGTCTGTGTGAAGCGTTTCTCCATGTATACAGGTCAGAGTCTAGCTACATTTTCCAGATATAACTTTATCATTCGGTCAAAGTAATTTTTACTGCAAGTTATAGCCTACTGTTAGTTAGCTAGCAAACGTTAGCTTGCTGGCTCGCTGGCTAACTTTACGTGTATGATCTGTGTATTAATATTATTCTAATCAGAAATCCATTTGCATTGCTATTTATAGCCTAATGCTAGCTAGCTAAAATTGAACCTAGTTTTGTTGGCCTTAGCTACCTGCAGATTCATACCACAGTTATGACAACGTTTGTATTGGTAATAGTATGAGTTGGGGATATGCTGGTTCATTGTTTAGCTAGCTAGCTACCTAGCTAGCTACATGTCTAAACGAAAGACTCCATTTCGGACGGATTATTACACAACCCATCAAATTAGAAGGTGTGTCTGGGGGGTGATTACAGCCATCTATAGTATTTCATGAACATGTGTACATGTCTAGACAATAGAGACCCATCCACTTAGCTAGAAATGGCTGGTGGTTCTAGCATTTCTTTCACATGACTCATCAATTTAGTGTCGGGTACGCTTCATCTATTTATATCTAGACACTTTCTGTTTTCGATATGCAAGTACAATCCCTCTACACCTTCTGTGTCCTGTGCGTGTGGGTACTGCTATGGTGACCAGTGAGCTGAGATAAGGCGGGGCTTTACCTAGCAGAGACTTGTAGATGACCTGGAGCCAGTGGGTTTGGCGACGAGTATAAAGCGATGGCCAGCCAATAAGAGCGTACAGGTCGTGGGTAGTATATGGGGCTTTGGTGACAAAACGGATGGCACTGTGATAGACTGCATCCAATTTGTTGACTAGAGTGTTGGAGGCTATTTTATAGATGACATCGCCGAAGTCGAGGATCAGTAGGATGGTCAGTTTTACGAGGGTATGTTTGGCAGCATGAGTGAAGGATGCTTTGCTGCGAAATATATTGGAGATGCTTAATAATGTGAGTCTGGAAGGAGAGTTTACAGTCTAGCCAGACACCTAGGTATTTGTAGTTGTCCACATATTCTAAGTCAGAACCTTCCAGAGTAGTGATGCTAAACGGGCGGGCGGGTGTGAGCAGCGATCGGTTGAAGAGCATGCATTTAGTTTTACTTGCATTTAAGAGCAGTTGGAGGCCACGGAGTGTTGTATGGCATTGAAGCTCGTCTGGAGGTTAGTTAACACAGTGTCCAAAGAAGGGCTAGAAGTATACAGAATGGTGTCGTTTGCGTAGAGGTGGATCAGAGAATCACCAGCAACAAGAGTGACATCATTGATGTATACAGAGAAGATAGTCGCCCCGAGAATTGAGCCTTGTGGCACCCCCATAGAAACTGCCAGAGGTCCGAACAACAGGCCCTCCGATTTGACACACTGAACTCTATCAGAGAAGTAGTTGGTTAACCAGGCGAGGCAGTCATTTGAGAAACCAAGGCTGTCGAGTCTGCCAATAAGAATGTGGTGATTGACAGAGTCAAAAGCCTTGGCCAGGTCGATGAATACGGCTGCACAGTAATGTCTCTTATCGATGGCGGTTATGATATTGTTTAGAACCTTGAGCGTGGCTGAGGTGCACCCATGACCAGCTCTGAAATCAGATTGCATAGCGGAGAAGGTACGGTGGGATTCGAAATGGTCGGTAATCTGTTTGTTGACTTGGCTTTCGAAGACCTTAGAAAGACAGGGTAGGATAGATATAGGTCTGTAACAGTTTGGGTCTAGAGTGTCCCCCCCCTTTGAAGAGGGGGATGACTGCAGCAGCTTTCCAATCTTTGGGAATCTTAGACGATATGAGAGGTTGAACAGGCTAGTAATAGGGGTTGCAACAATTTTGGCAGATACATTTAAAAAGAGAGGGTCCAGATTGTCTAGCCCGGCTGAGTTGTAGGGGTCCAGGTTTTGCAGTTCTTTAAGAACATCAGCTATCTGGATTTGGGGGAAGGAGAAAGTGTTATGTTACGTTACAGCCTTATTCTAAAATGGATTAAATAAAAAATGTTCCTCATCAATCCACATACAATACCTCATAACAACAAAAAAAGGTTAAGAAATGTTTGCAAATGTATTAAAAATTGAAATACCTTATTTATATACAGTATCAGTCAAAAGTTTGGACACATCTACTCATTCAAGGGTTTTTCTTTATTTTTATTATTTTCTACATTGTCGAACAATGAAATAACACATATGGAATCATGTAGTAACCAAAAAAAACGGTTAAACAAATCAAAGTATATTTTAGATTTTAGATTCTTCAATGTCGCTAACCTTTGCCTTGATGATAGCTTTGCACACTCCTGGCATTCTCTCAACCAGCTTCATGAGGTAGTCACCTGGAATGCATTTCAATTAACAGGTGTGCCTTGTTAAAAGTTAATTTGTGGAATTTCTTTCTTTCTTAATACCATTTTAGCTTGGGGTCAAGCTTCCTGACATCCAGGACCACTACACCAGGCAGTGTCAGAGGAAGGCCCTACAGAGGGTAGTGTGTACAGCCCAGTACATCACTGGGGTCAAGCTTCCTGACATCCAGGACCTATATGCTAGGCTTGTATCAGAGGAAGGCCCAAAATAACTGTCAGAGACTCCAGTCACACAATTCAAAGACTGTTCTTTCTGCTACCGCACGGCAAGCTGCACCTGGAGCGCCAAGTCTAGGAGCCAAAATGATTTTTGGTTGTTGTTCCTGGTCACGTTAGTTTTTGGTTCATAATTTGCTTTTTAAATTTTTTATTATCATGATTTATTCAAACAGTAAATGTGCCAAAAATAAACCATATGAAGTATTTGCCTTTCTCTGTCGATTGCTGTGTGAACGGATATTTTTCATATATAATATATATATAATAATATATAATATATATATATAATATATAATATATTTTTTTACCTTAAATAAACCAATTGTGCTCCACCATATGGGACTCCCAATCACAGCCAGATGTGATACAGCTAGATTTGAACCAGGGACTGTAGTGACACCTCTTGCATCTGGATGCAGTGCCAGAGACCACTGCGCCACCCGGGAGCCCTTGGGATGGAGGAGAGAGAGGTGCATTCTAGTCTACTGGCTACTGTTGATAGTCTGCTAACAGAAAGTTACAACAAGGCACCTAGCATTGGTCTTGGCTAGCCTACTGTAGACATACTGTTTTACTTTCTTCTTTGAAAAGCAGTCCGTCTTAAATGGCGAACGTGTTGGATTGAAATGTACTAATTCACGTTACCATACCAGAACGTATTGATTACTTTGCATGTTTAATGAACGTACAGTACTTTATCACATGTATAATGAACATACAGTACGTTATCACATGTATAATGAACATACAGTACGTTATCACATGTATAATGAACATACAGTACGTTAGGGGAAAATTTGTGTGTGGAAAGTTACTGAGCGATATGGAAAGTTACTGAGCGATATGGTAAGTTACTGAGCGATATGGTAAGTTACTGAGCGATATGGTAAGTTACTGAGCGATATGGTAAGTTACTGAGCGATATGATAAGTTACTGAGCGATATGGTAAGTTACTGAGCGATATGGAAAGTTACTGAGCGATATGGAAAGTTACTGAGCGACATGGAAAGTTACTGAGGGACATGGAAAGTTACTGAGGGACATGGAAAGTTACTGAGCGATATGGAAAGTTACTGAGCGATATGGAAAGTTACTGAGCGACATGGAAAGTTACTGAGGGACATGGAAAGTTACTGAGGGACATGGAAAGTTACTGAGCGATATGGAAAGTTACTGAGCGATATGGAAAGTTACTGAGCGACATGGAAAGTTACTGAGGGACATGGAAAGTTACTGAGCGACATGGAAAGTTACTGAGCGATATGGAAAGTTACTGAGCGATATGGAAAGTTACTGAGGGACATGGAAAGTTACTGAGCGACATGGAAAGTTACTGAGCGATATGGAAAGTTACTGAGCGATATGGTAAGTTACTGAGCGATATGGAAAGTTACTGAGCGATATGGAAAGTTACTGAGCGATATGGAAAGTTACTGAGCGATATGGAAAGTTACTGAGCGATATGGAAAGTTACTGAGCGACATGGAAAGTTACTGAGCGACATGGAAAGTTACTGAGGGACATGGAAAGTTACTGAGCGATATGGAAAGTTACTGAGCGATATGGAAAGTTACTGAGCGACATGGAAAGTTACTGAGCGATATGGAAAGTTACTGAGCGACATGGAAAGTTACTGAGTGAGAAAAGAAGAAGTGCAGAAAGGTTCATATTCTGTTCAAATATGTTATTGCTGAATACTGGATGACTGTTCAGAAGGAGGGAGGCAAAGGGTTTCAGTTCCTGATAAGGCAGGCCAGTTGCTGTGGAAACCAGGACCAAATGGGATGTGGAACTCACCTCGAGTTAAGGTCAACAGTTGAAGAGAGAAAACTGGAAACAACACATTGAAACAACATTGATTCAACCAGTTTTTGCCCAGTGAGAGGCCAACCAGGCCACGGCTAGTCATTATTAGCCTGGTTCTATATGGAATGCAGGTGCATTATGGGACACAGGCCAGGTCATTATAAAATGTTTTGACCAAATCAAGTGCTGGTGCCATCAACTGAAAAATATGGTAGCAATGGGAAAAGTTAAAGCCCTGCGTACACACAGACACACACACACACACACACACACACACACACACACACACACACACACACACACACACACACACACACACACACACACACACACACACACACACACACACACACACACACACACACACACACACACACACTTACCGGTAAGTCCTCAGTCACGAGGTGATTGTTTGCAAGCAGACAACAATGAGAGATCAGAGCCTTGGGAGTCACTCAGTGTTGTGCAGCACGAGCCAGATGATCAAGTGACAATATTGAATTCACAACTAAATGTTTTCCAGCTACATAATCTTATAACTATTCAGTTGACTGTTTAAAATGTGCTAAATGTGACCGACAGCCTCAATTCAGTCTTATGTAGCAACAACAATAATTTTTTTTATTTTTTACATTGGATAAAAGTAGAGACTCCGACCTATTAAATGGTATATCATACACAACAGTTGAGGAACAATGGGAAAGTAATTCTGCTTTGAAAGTTGATTCACTTGTAAACTCACATTATTATTATTTTTTTATATATGTTTTGAAATTTTACCCTTTTTTCTCCCCAATTTCGTGGTATCCAATTGTTGTAGTAGTTACTATCTTCTCTCATCGCTACAACTCCCGTACGGGCTCGGGAGAGACGAAGGTTGAAAGTCATGCGTCCTCCGATACACAACACAACCAAGCCCGGAAGCCAGCCGCACCAATGCGCCGGAGGAAAACACTGTGCACCTGGCCACCTTGGTTAGCGCACACTGCGCCCAGCCCACCACAGGAGTCGCTGGTGCGCGATGAGACAAGGACACCCCTACCGATCAAGCCCTCCCTAAACCGGGCGACGCTAGGCCAATTGTGCGTCACCCCACTGACCTCCCGGTCGCGGCCGATTACGACAGAGCCTGGGCGCGAACCCAGGGACTCTGATGGCGTAAACTCACTTTTGAGAAAATGTCCTTCGAATGTTTTGGTACACCTACTTGAGAGCTCGTCTTTGTCTACACCCATTCAGCATCGTTCACATCCTCTCAAGCTTTAGCCCCATCCATCTCTTTAAGGATTCACATGTGAGGCCATGTGCTAAACAGAGGGAGTAATGTAGTGTAGTAAACAACCAAAGATTTCAAGACTTTAAGTGGTGAAAGTAGTAGCAAATAGCATGTGTTTCAAAGCCAATTCCTCATTTGGCTGCCTTTCCTTCCAGTTCTTTGCTGCCAATGACTGGAACGAACTGCAAAAATCACTGAAGCTGGAGACCCATATCTCCCTCACTAACTTTAAGCACCAGCAGTCAGAGCAGCTCACAGATCACTGCACAGAGCCCATCTGTAAACAGCCCATCCAACTACCTCATCCCCATACTTTATTTATTTATTTATCTTGCTCCTTTGCACCCCAGTATCTCTACTTGCACATTCATCTTCTGCACATCTATCACTCCAGTGTTTAATTGCCATATTGTAATTACTTCTCCACCATGGCCTATTTATTGCCTTACCTCTCTTATCTTACCTCATTTGCACTCACTTTTTTCTACCATATTTCTGACTGTATGTTTGTTAATTCCACGTGTAACTCTGTTGTTGTTGTATGTGTCGACCTGCTGTGCTTTATCTTGGCCAGGTCGCAGTTGTAAATGAGAACTTGTTCTCAACTAGCCTACCTGGTTAAATAAAGGTGAAATCATTTTTTTTTATAACGTAGCCATAAAGAACTGTCTATTATTGCCCCAGTTGGATTTCAGACTATTAAAACCTTCATACATATGTGATATTTAGATGCTAGCTGGTTCCCCTCCTCCTCTAGTCTTCCTAGCTAGCTAGCTGGTTCTTCTCCTCTAGTCTCCCTAGATAGCTGGTTCCTCACCTCCTCTAGTCTCCCTAGCTAGCTAGCTGGTTCCCCTCCTCCTCTAGTCTCCCTAGCTAGCTAGCTGGTTCTTCTCCTCTAGTCTCCCTAGATAGCTGGTTCCTCATCTCCTCTAGTCTCCCTAGCTAGCTAGCTGGTTCCCCTCCTCCTCTAGTCTCCCTAGCTAGCTAGCTGGTTCTTCTCCTCTAGTCTCCCTAGATAGCTGGTTCCCCTCCTCCTCTAGTCTCCCTAGCTAGCTAGCTGGTTCTTCTCCTCTAGTCTCCCTAGATAGCTGGTTCCTCATCTCCTCTAGTCTCCCTAGCTAGCTAGCTGGTTCCCCTCCTCCTCTAGTCTCCCTAGCTAGCTAGCTGGTTCTTCTCCTCTAGTCTCCCTAGATAGCTGGTTCCCCTCTCCTCTAGTCTCCCTAGCTAGCTAGCTGGTTATTCTCCTCCTCTAGTCTCCCTAGCTAGCTAGCTGGTTCCTCTCCTCCTCTAGACTCCCTAGCTAGCTAGCTGGTTATTCTCCTCCTATAGTCTCCTTAGCTAGCTGGTTCCTCTCCTCCTCTAGTCTCCCTAGCTAGCTGGTTCCTCTCCTCCTCTAGTCTCCCTCTAGTCTCCTCTAGTTTCCTCAGCTAGCGCTGGTTTCTCTCCTCTAGTCTCCCTAGCTATCTGGTTCCTCTCCTCCTCTAGTCTCCCTAGCTAGCTGGTTCCTCTCCTCCTCTACTCTCCCTAGCTAGCTGGTTCCTCTCCTCCTCTAGTCTCTCTAGCTAGCTGGTTCTTCTCCTCCTCATGTCTCACTAGCTAGCTAGCTGGTTCCTCTCCTCCTCTAGACTCCATAGCTAGCTAGCTGGTTATTCTCCTCCTATAGTCTCCTTAGCTAGCTGGTTCCTCTCCTCCTCTAGTCTCCCTAGCTAGCTGGTTCCTCTCCTCCTCTACTCTCCCTAGCTAGCTGGTTCCTCTCCTCCTCTAGTCTCCCTAGCTAGCTAGCTGGTTCCTCTCCTCCTCTAGTCTCCCTAGCGAGCTGGTTTCTCTCCTCTAGTCTCCCTAGCTAGCTGTATTTGTCTGGGGGACATTTCGTAGTTACTCTGAATGTGTTTCCCTCCTCCACTCTGCCTGAGTGTACATGACAGCTAAGCTGTCCCATGGCACATTGACGTGATGCCCCCTCCCTGTGGGGACAAGTGAGTGTGATGACAACCTGTCCAAATTCATCAAGCTTCATCCAAACCCCTTCCTTCTTAACTGATGAACTGTTGTACTCCTGAACGTCCAATAGAATGACAGGCCTATTTAAAGCCTGGAAATGGTCTCTGACAGTACAGGTGTTCCCTTACCCTCTTCCTCCCTTTCTCTTGGAAACAATGTATAGAGGAGACATACCCACTGGTTGTCCTCTAGGTTACAGAGAGCTGGTAGTCCCATCCACCACACTACCAGGTGGGTGGTATAGAGGAGATGGACCCACTGGTTGCCCTCTAGGTTACAGAGAGCTGGTAGTCCCATCCACCACACTACCAGGTGGGTGGTATAGAGGAGATGAACCCACTGGTTGCCCTCTAGGTTACAGAGAGCTGGTAGTCCCATCCACCACACTACCAGGTGGGTGGTATAGAGGAGACATACCCACTGGTTGTCCTCTAGGTTACAGAGAGCTGGTAGTCCCATCCACCACACTACCAGGTGGGTGGTATAGAGGAGATGGACCCACTGGTTGCCCTCTAGGTTACAGAGAGCTGGTAGTCCCATCCACCACACTACCAGGTGGGTGGTATAGAGGAGACGGACCCACTGGTTGTCCTCTAGGTTACAGAGAGCTGGTAGTCCCATCCACCACACTACCAGGTGGGTGGTATAGAGGAGACAGACCCACTGGTTGTCCTCTAGGTTACAGAGAGCTGGTAGTCCCATCCACCACACTACCAGGTGGGTGGTATAGAGGAGATGGACCCACTGGTTGTCCTCTAGGTTACAGAGAGCTGGTAGTCCCATCCACCACACTACCAGGTGGGTGGTATAGAGGAGATGGACCCACTGGTTGTCCTCTAGGTTACAGAGAGCTCGTAGTCCCATCCACCACACTACCAGGTGGGTGGTATAGAGGAGATGGACCCACTGGTTGCCCTCTAGGTTACAGAGAGCTGGTAGTCCCATCCACCACACTACCAGGTGGGTGGTATAGAGGAGATGGACCCACTGGTTGCCCTCTAGGTTACAGAGAGCTGGTAGTCCCATCCACCACACTACCAGGTGGGTGGTATAGAGGAGATGGACCCACTGGTTGTCCTCTAGGTTACAGAGTGCTGGTAGTCCCATCCACCACACTACCAGGTGGGTGGTATAGAGGAGATGGACCCACTGGTTGTCCTCTAGGTTACAGAGAGCTGGTAGTCCCATCCACCACACTACCAGGTGGGTGGTATAGAGGAGATGGACCCACTGGTTGCCCTCTAGGTTACAGAGAGCTGGTAGTCCCATCCACCACACTACCAGGTGGGTGGTATAGAGGAGATGGACCCACTGGTTGCCCTCTAGGTTACAGAGAGCTGGTAGTCCCATCCACCACACTACCAGGTGGGTGGTATAGAGGAGATGGACCCACTGGTTGTCCTCTAGGTTACAGAGAGCTGGTAGTCCCATCCACCACACTACCAGGTGGGTGGTATAGAGGAGATGGACCCACTGGTTGTCCTCTAGGTTACAGAGAGCTGGTAGTCCCATCCACCACACTACCAGGTGGGTGGTATAGAGGAGATGGACCCACTGGTTGCCCTCTCTAGGTTACAGAGAGCTGGTAGTCCCATCCACCACACTACCAGGTGGGTGGTATAGAGGAGATGGACCCACTGGTTGCCCTCTAGGTTACAGAGCTGGTAGTCCCATCCACCACACTACCAGGTGGGTGGTATAGAGGAGATGGACCCACTGGTTGTCCTCTAGGTTACAGAGAGCTGGTAGTCCCATCCACCACACTACCAGGTGGGTGGTATAGAGGAGATGGACCCACTGGTTGTCCTCTAGGTTACAGAGAGCTGGTAGTCCCATCCACCACACTACCAGGTGGGTGGTATAGAGGAGATGGACCCACTGGTTGCCCTCTAGGTTACAGAGAGCTGGTAGTCCCATCCACCACACTACCAGGTGGGTGGTATAGAGGAGATGGACCCACTGGTTGCCCTCTAGGTTACAGAGAGCTGGTAGTCCCATCCACCACACTACCAGGTGGGTGGTATAGAGGAGATGGACCCACTGGTTGTCCTCTAGGTTACAGAGTGCTGGTAGTCCCATCCACCACACTACCAGGTGGGTGGTATAGAGGAGATGGACCCACTGGTTGTCCTCTAGGTTACAGAGAGCTGGTAGTCCCATCCACCACACTACCAGGTGGGTGGTATAGAGGAGATGGAACCACTGGTTGCCCTCTAGGTTACAGAGAGCTGGTAGTCCCATTCACCACACTACCAGGTGGGTGGTATAGAGGAGATGGACCCACTGGTTGCCCTCTAGGTTACAGAGAGCTGGTAGTCCCATCCACCACACTACCAGGTGGGTGGTATAGAGGAGATGGACCCACTAGTTGTCCTCTAGGTTACAGAGAGCTGGTAGTCCCATCCACCACAATACCAGGTGGGTGGTATAGAGGAGATGGACCCACTGGTTGTCCTCTAGGTTACAGAGAGCTGGTAGTCCCATCCACCACACTACCAGGTGGGTGGTATAGAGGAGATGGACCCACTGGTTGTCCTCTAGGTTACAGAGAGCTGGTAGTCCCATCCACCACACTACCAGGTGGGTGGTATAGAGGAGATGGACCCACTGGTTGCCCTCTAGGTTACAGAGAGCTGGTAGTCCCATCCACCACACTACCAGGTGGGTGGTATAGAGGAGACGGACCCACTGGTTGCCCTCTAGGTTACAGAGAGCTGGTAGTCCAATCCACCACACTACCAGATGGGTGGTATAGAGGAGATGGACCCACTGGTTGCCCTCTAGGTTACAGAGAGCTGGTAGTCCCATCCACCACACTACCAGGTGGGTGGTATAGAGGAGAAGGACCCACTGGTTGCCCTCTAGGTTACAGAGAGATGGTAGTCCCATCCACCACACTACCAGGTGGGTGGTATAGAGGAGACAGACCCACTGGTTGTCCTCTAGGTTACAGAGAGCTGGTAGTCCCATCCACCACATTACCAGGTGGGTGGTATAGAGGAGACGGACCCACTGGTTGCCCTCTAGGTTACAGAGAGCTGGTAGTCCCATCCACCACACTACCAGGTGGGTGGTATAGAGGAGACATACCCACTGGTTGCCCTCTAGGTTACAGAGAGCTGGTAGTCCCATCCACCACACTACCAGGTGGGTGGTATAGAGGAGACGGACCCACTGGTTGCCCTCTAGGTTACAGAGAGCTGGTAGTCCCATTCACCACACTACCAGTTGGGTGGTATAGAGGAGATGGACCCACTGGTTACCCTCTAGGTTACAGAGAGCTGGTAGTCCCATCCACCACACTACCAGGTGGGTGGTATAGAGGAGATGGACCCACTGGTTGCCCTCTAGGTTACAGAGAGCTGGTAGTCCCATCCACCACACTACCAGGTGGGTGGTATAGAGGAGATGGACCCACTGGTTGCCCTCTAGGTTACAGAGAGCTGGTAGTCCCATCCACCACACTACCAGGTGGGTGGTATAGAGGAGACATACCCACTGGTTGCCCTCTAGGTTACAGAGAGCTGGTAGTCCCATCCACCACACTACCAGGTGGGTGGTATAGAGGAGATGGACCCACTGGTTGCCCTCTAGGTTACAGAGAGCTGGTAGTCCCATTCACCACACTACCAGTTGGGTGGTATAGAGGAGATGGACCCACTGGTTGACCTCTAGGTTACAGAGAGCTGGAAGTCCCATCCACCACACTACCAGGTGGGTGGTATAGAGGAGATGGACCCACTGGTTGCCCTCTAGGTTACAGAGAGCTGGTAGTCCCATCGGTATAGAGGAGATGGACCCACTGGTTGCCCTCTAGGTTACAGAGAGCTGGTAGTCCCATCCACCACATTACCAGGTGGGTGGTATAGAGGAGACGGACCCACTGGTTGCCCTCTAGGTTACAGAGAGCTGGTAGTCCCATTCACCACACTACCAGTTGGGTGGTATAGAGGAGATGGACCCACTGGTTGCCCTCTAGGTTACAGAGAGCTGGTAGTCCCATCCACCCACACTACCAGGTGGGTGGTATAGAGGAGATGGACCCACTGGTTGCCCTCTAGGTTACAGAGAGCTGGTAGTCCCATCCACCACACTACCAGGTGGGTGGTATAGAGGAGATGGACCCACTGGTTGCCCTCTAGGTTACAGAGAGCTGGTAGTCCCATTCACCACACTACCAGTTGGGTGGTATAGAGGAGATGGACCCACTGGTTGACCTCTAGGTTACAGAGAGCTGGAAGTCCCATCCACCACACTACCAGGTGGGTGGTATAGAGGAGATGGACCCACTGGTTGCCCTCTAGGTTACAGAGAGCTGGTAGTCCCATCGGTATAGAGGAGATGGACCCACTGGTTGCCCTCTAGGTTACAGAGAGCTGGTAGTCCCATCCACCACATTACCAGGTGGGTGGTATAGAGGAGACGGACCCACTGGTTGCCCTCTAGGTTACAGAGAGCTGGTAGTCCCATCCACCACACTACCAGGTGGGTGGTATAGAGGAGACGGACCCACTGGTTGCCCTCTAGGTTACAGAGAGCTGGTAGTCCCATCCACCACACTACCAGGTGGGTGGTATAGAGGAGACGGACCCACTGGTTGCCCTCTAGGTTACAGAGAGTTGGTAGTCCCATCCACCACACTACCAGGTGGGTGGTATAGAGGAGATGGACCCACTGGTTGCCCTCTAGGTTACAGAGAGCTGGTAGTCCCATCCACCACACTACCAGGTGGGTGGTATAGAGGAGATGGACCCACTGGTTGCCCTCTAGGTTACAGAGAGCTGGTAGTCCCATCCACCACACTACCAGGTGGGTGGTATAGAGGAGACGGACCCACTGGTTGCCCTCTAGGTTACAGAGAGCTGGTAGTCCCATCCACCACACTACCAGGTGGGTGGTATAGAGGAGATGGACCCACTGGTTGCCCTCTAGGTTACAGAGAGCTGGTAGTCCCATCCACCACACTACCAGGTGGGTGGTATAGAGGAGACGGACCCACTGGTTGCCCTCTAGGTTACAGAGAGCTGGTAGTCCCATCCACCACACTACCAGGTGGGTGGTATAGAGGAGATGGACCCACTGGTTGCCCCCTAGGTTACAGAGTGCTGGTAGTCCCTTCCACCACACTACCAGGTGGGTGGTATAGAGGAGATGGACCCACTGGTTGCCCCCTTGGTTACAGAGTGCTGGTAGTCCCTTCCACCACACTACCAGGTGGGTGGTATAGAGGAGATGGACCCACTGGTTGCCCCTAGGTTACAGAGAGCTGGTAGTCCCATCCACCACACTACCAGGTGGGTGGTATAGAGGAGATGGACCCACTGGTTGTCCTCTAGGTTACAGAGAGCTGATAGTCCCATCCACCACACTACCAGTTGGGTGGTATAGAGGAGATGGACCCACTAGTTGCCCTCTAGGTTACAGAGAGCTGGTAGTCCCGTCCACCACACTACCAGGTGGGTGGTATAGAGGAGATGGACCCACTGGTTGCCCCCTAGGTTACAGAGTGCTGGTAGTCCCATCCACCACACTACCAGGTGGGTGGTATAGAGGAGATGGACCCACTGGTTGCCCTCTAGGTTACAGAGTGCTGGTAGTCCCATCCACCACACTACCAGGTGGGTGGTATAGAGGAGACGGACCCACTGGTTGCCCTCTAGGTTACAGAGAGCTGGTAGTCCCATCCACCACACTACCAGGTGGGTGGTATAGAGGAGATGGACCCACTGGTTGCCCTCTAGGTTACAGAGAGCTGGTAGTCCCATCCACCACACTACCAGGTGGGTGGTATAGAGGAGAAGGACCCACTGGTTGCCCTCTAGGTTACAGAGAGCTGGTAGTCCCATCCACCACACTACCAGGTGGGTGGTATAGAGGAGACAGACCCACTGGTTGTCCTCTAGGTTACAGAGAGCTGGTAGTCCCATCCACCACATTACCAGGTGGGTGGTATAGAGGAGACGGACCCACTGGTTGCCCTCTAGGTTACAGAGAGCTGGTAGTCCCATCCACCACACTACCAGGTGGGTGGTATAGAGGAGATGGACCCACTGGTTGCCCTCTAGGTTACAGAGAGCTGGTAGTCCCATCCACCACACTACCAGGTGGGTGGTATAGAGGAGACGGACCCACTGGTTGCCCTCTAGGTTACAGAGAGCTGGTAGTCCCATTCACCACACTACCAGTTGGGTGGTATAGAGGAGATGGACCCACTGGTTACCCTCTAGGTTACAGAGAGCTGGTAGTCCCATCCACCACACTACCAGGTGGGTGGTATAGAGGAGATGGACCCACTGGTTGCCCTCTAGGTTACAGAGAGCTGGTAGTCCCATCCACCACATTACCAGGTGGGTGGTATAGAGGAGACGGACCCACTGGTTGCCCTCTAGGTTACAGAGAGCTGGTAGTCCCATCCACCACACTACCAGGTGGGTGGTATAGAGGAGACGGACCCACTGGTTGCCCTCTAGGTTACAGAGAGCTGGTAGTCCCATCCACCACACTACCAGGTGGGTGGTATAGAGGAGACGGACCCACTGGTTGCCCTCTAGGTTACAGAGAGTTGGTAGTCCCATCCACCACACTACCAGGTGGGTGGTATAGAGGAGATGGACCCACTGGTTGCCCCCTAGGTTACAGAGTGCTGGTAGTCCCTTCCACCACACTACCAGGTGGGTGGTATAGAGGAGATGGACCCACTGGTTGCCCCCTAGGTTACAGAGTGCTGGTAGTCCCTTCCACCACACTACCAGGTGGGTGGTATAGAGGAGATGGACCCACTGGTTGCCCCCTAGGTTACAGAGAGCTGGTAGTCCCATCCACCACACTACCAGGTGGGTGGTATAGAGGAGATGGACCCACTGGTTGTCCTCTAGGTTACAGAGAGCTGATAGTCCCATCCACCACACTACCAGTTGGGTGGTATAGAGGAGATGGACCCACTAGTTGCCCTCTAGGTTACAGAGAGCTGGTAGTCCCGTCCACCACACTACCAGGTGGGTGGTATAGAGGAGATGGACCCACTGGTTGCCCCCTAGGTTACAGAGTGCTGGTAGTCCCATCCACCACACTACCAGGTGGGTGGTATAGAGGAGATGGACCCACTGGTTGCCCTCTAGGTTACAGAGTGCTGGTAGTCCCATCCACCACACTACCAGGTGGGTGGTATAGAGGAGACGGACCCACTGGTTGCCCTCTAGGTTACAGAGAGCTGGTAGTCCCATCCACCACACTACCAGGTGGGTGGTATAGAGGAGACGGACCCACTGGTTGCCCTCTAGGTTACAGAGAGCTGGTAGTCCAATCCACCACACTACCAGGTGGGTGGTATAGAGGAGATGGACCCACTGGTTGCCCTCTAGGTTACAGAGAGCTGGTAGTCCCATCCACCACACTACCAGGTGGGTGGTATAGAGGAGAAGGACCCACTGGTTGCCCTCTAGGTTACAGAGAGCTGGTAGTCCCATCCACCACACTACCAGGTGGGTGGTATAGAGGAGATGGACCCACTGGTTGTCCTCTAGGTTACAGAGAGCTGGTAGTCCCATCCACCACATTACCAGGTGGGTGGTATAGAGGAGACGGACCCACTGGTTGCCCTCTAGGTTACAGAGAGCTGGTAGTCCCATCCACCACACTACCAGGTGGGTGGTATAGAGGAGATGGACCCACTGGTTGCCCTCTAGGTTACAGAGAGCTGGTAGTCCCATCCACCACACTACCAGGTGGGTGGTATAGAGAGACGGACCCACTGGTTGCCCTCTAGGTTACAGAGAGCTGGTAGTCCCATTCACCACACTACCAGTTGGGTGGTATAGAGGAGATGGACCCACTGGTTACCCTCTAGGTTACAGAGAGCTGGTAGTCCCATCCACCACACTACCAGGTGGGTGGTATAGAGGAGATGGACCCACTGGTTGCCCTCTAGGTTACAGAGAGCTGGTAGTCCCATCCACCACACTACCAGGTGGGTGGTATAGAGGAGATGGACCCACTGGTTGCCCTCTAGGTTACAGAGAGCTGATAGTCCCATCCACCACACTACCAGGTGGGTGGTATAGAGGAGATGGACCCACTGGTTGCCCTCTAGGTTACAGAGAGCTGGTAGTCCCATCCACCACACTACCAGGTGGGTGGTATAGAGGAGATGGACCCACTGGTTGCCCTCTAGGTTACAGAGAGCTGGTAGTCCCATCCACCACACTACCAGGTGGGTGGTATAGAGGAGATGGACCCACTGGTTGCCCTCTAGGTTACAGAGAGCTGGTAGTCCCATCCACCACACTACCAGGTGGGTGGTATAGAGGATATGGACCCACTGGTTGCCCTCTAGGTTACAGAGAGCTGGTAGTCCCATCCACCACACTACCAGGTGGGTGGTATAGAGGAGACGGACCCACTGGTTGCCCTCTAGGTTACAGAGAGATGGTAGTCCCATCCACCACACTACCAGGTGGGTGGTATAGAGGAGAAGGACCCACTGGTTGTCCTCTAGGTTACAGAGAGCTGGTAGTCCCATCCACCACACTACCAGGTGGGTGGTATAGAGGAGACATACCCACTGGTTGCCCTCTAGGTTACAGAGAGCTGGTAGTCCCATCCACCACACTACCAGGTGGGTGGTATAGAGGAGACGGACCCACTGGTTGCCCTCTAGGTTACAGAGAGCTGGTAGTCCCATTCACCACACTACCAGTTGGGTGGTATAGAGGAGATGGACCCACTGGTTACCCTCTAGGTTACAGAGAGCTGGTAGTCCCATCCACCACACTACCAGGTGGGTGGTATAGAGGAGATGGACCCACTGGTTGCCCTCTAGGTTACAGAGAGCTGGTAGTCCCATCCACCACACTACCAGGTGGGTGGTATAGAGGAGATGGACCCACTGGTTGCCCTCTAGGTTACAGAGAGCTGGTAGTCCCATCCACCACACTACCAGGTGGGTGGTATAGAGGAGACATGGACCCACTGGTTGCCCTCTAGGTTACAGAGAGCTGGTAGTCCCATCCACCACACTACCAGGTGGGTGGTATAGAGGAGATGGACCCACTGGTTGCCCTCTAGGTTACAGAGAGCTGGTAGTCCCATTCACCACACTACCAGTTGGGTGGTATAGAGGAGATGGACCCACTGGTTGCCCTCTAGGTTACAGAGAGCTGGTAGTCCCATCCACCACACTACCATGTGGGTGGTATAGAGGAGATGGACCCACTGGTTGCCCTCTAGGTTACAGAGAGCTGGTAGTCCCATCCACCACACTACCAGGTGGGTGGTATAGAGGAGATGGACCCACTGGTTGCCCTCTAGGTTACAGAGAGCTGGTAGTCCCATCCACCACACTACCAGGTGGGTGGTATAGAGGAGAAGGACCCACTGGTTGTCCTCTAGGTTACAGAGAGCTGGTAGTCCCATCCACCACACTACCAGGTGGGTGGTATAGAGGAGAGGGACCCACTGGTTGCCCTCTAGGTTACAGAGAGCTGGTAGTCCCATCCACCACACTACCAGGTGGGTGGTATAGAGGAGATGGACCCACTGGTTGCCCTCTAGGTTACAGAGAGCTGGTAGTCCCATCCACCACACTACCAGGTGGGTGGTATAGAGGAGAAGGACCCACTGGTTGCCCTCTAGGTTACAGAGAGCTGGTAGTCCCATCCACCACACTACCAGGTGGGTGGTATAGAGGAGACAGACCCACTGGTTGTCCTCTAGGTTACAGAGAGATGGTAGTCCCATCCACCACACTACCAGGTGGGTGGTATAGAGGAGACGGACCCACTGGTTGCCCTCTAGGTTACAGAGAGCTGGTAGTCCCATTCACCACACTACCAGGTGGGTGGTATAGAGGAGATGGACCCACTGGTTGCCCTCTAGGTTACAGAGAGCTGGTAGTCCCATCCACCACACTACCAGGTGGGTGGTATAGAGGAGATGGACCCACTGGTTGCCCTCTAGGTTACAGAGAGCTGGTAGTCCCATTCACCACACTACCAGTTGGGTGGTATAGAGGAGATGGACCCACTGGTTGCCCTCTAGGTTACAGAGAGCTGGTAGTCCCATCCACCACACTACCAGGTGGGTGGTATAGAGGAGATGGACCCACTGGTTGCCCTCTAGGTTACAGAGAGCTGGTAGTCCCATCCACCACACTACCAGGTGGGTGGTATAGAGGAGATGGACCCACTGGTTGCCCTCTAGGTTACAGAGAGCTGGTAGTCCCATCCACCACACTACCAGGTGGGTGGTATAGAGGATATGGACCCACTGGTTGCCCTCTAGGTTACAGAGAGCTGGTAGTCCCATCCACCACACTACCAGGTGGGTGGTATAGAGGAGACGGACCCACTGGTTGCCCTCTAGGTTACAGAGAGATGGTAGTCCCATCCACCACACTACCAGGTGGGTGGTATAGAGGAGAAGGACCCACTGGTTGTCCTCTAGGTTACAGAGAGCTGGTAGTCCCATCCACCACACTACCAGGTGGGTGGTATAGAGGATATGGACCCACTGGTTGCCCTCTAGGTTACAGAGAGCTGGTAGTCCCATCCACCACACTACCAGGTGGGTGGTATAGAGGAGACGGACCCACTGGTTGCCCTCTAGGTTACAGAGAGATGGTAGTCCCATCCACCCACTACCAGGTGGGTGGTATAGGAGGAGAAGGACCCACTGGTTGTCCTCTAGGTTACAGAGAGCTGGTAGTCCCATCCGCCACACTACCAGGTGGGTGGTATAGAGGAGACGGATCCACTGGTTGTCCTCTAGGTTACAGAGAGCTGGTAGTCCCATCCACCACACTACCAGGTGGGTGGTATAGAGGAGACAGACCCACTGGTTGCCCTCTAGGTTACAGAGAGCTGGTAGTCCCATCCACCACACTACCAGGTGGGTGGTATAGAGGAGACGGACCCACTGGTTGCCCTCTAGGTTACAGAGAGCTGGTAGTCCCATCCACCACACTACCAGGTGGGTGGTATAGAGGAGACAGACCCACTGGTTGCCCTCTAGGTTACAGAGAGTTGGTAGTCCCATCCACCACACTACCAGGTGGGTGGTATAGAGGAGATGGACCCACTGGTTGCCCCCTAGGTTACAGAGTGCTGGTAGTCCCTTCCACCACACTACCAGGTGGGTGGTATAGAGGAGATGGACCCACTGGTTGCCCCCTAGGTTACAGAGAGCTGGTAGTCCCATCCACCACACTACCAGGTGGGTGGTATAGAGGAGATGGACCCACTGGTTGTCCTCTAGGTTACAGAGAGCTGATAGTCCCATCCACCACACTACCAAGTGGGTGGTATAGAGGAGACAGACCCACTGGTTGCCCTCTAGGTTACAGAGAGCTGGTAGTCCCATCCACCACACTACCAGGTGGGTGGTATAGAGGAGATGGACCCACTAGTTGCCCTCTAGGTTACAGAGAGCTGGTAGTCCCGTCCACCACACTACCAGGTGGGTGGTATAGAGGAGATGGACCCACTGGTTGCCCCCTAGGTTACAGAGTGCTGGTAGTCCCATCCACCACACTACCAGGTGGGTGGTATAGAGGAGATGGACCCACTGGTTGCCCTCTAGGTTACAGAGTGCTGGTAGTCCCATCCACCACACTACCAGGTGGGTGGTATAGAGGAGATGGACCCACTGGTTGCCCTCTAGGTTACAGAGAGCTGGTAGTCCCATCCACCACACTACCAGGTGGGTGGTATAGAGGAGATGGACCCACTGGTTGCCCTCTAGGTTACAGAGAGCTGGTAGTCCCATCCACCACACTACCAGGTGGGTGGTATAGAGGAGATGGACCCACTGGTTGCCCTCTAGGTTACAGAGAGCTGGTAGTCCCATCCACCACACTACCAGGTGGGTGGTATAGAGGAGACATACCCACTGGTTGCCCTCTAGGTTACAGAGTGCTTGTAGTCCCTTCCACCACACTACCAGGTGGGTGGTATAGAGGAGATGGACCCACTGGTTACCCTCTAGGTTACAGAGAGCTGGTAGTCCCATCCACCACACTACCAGGTGGGTGGTATAGAGGAGATGGACCCACTGGTTGCCCCTAGGTTACAGAGAGCTGGTAGTCCCATCCACCATACTACCAGGTGGGTGGTATAGAGGAGATGGACCCACTGGTTGCCCTCTAGGTTACAGAGAGCTGGTAGTCCCATCCACCACACTACCAGGTGGGTGGTATAGAGGAGATGGACCCACTGGTTGCCCTCTAGGTTACAGAGAGCTGGTAGTCCCATCCACCACACTACCAGGTGGGTGGTATAGAGGAGAAGGACCCACTGGTTGCCCTCTAGGTTACAGAGAGCTGGTAGTCCCATCCACCACACTACCAGGTGGGTGGTATAGAGGAGACAGACCCACTGGTTGTCCTCTAGGTTACAGAGAGCTGGTAGTCCCATCCCCACACTACCAGGTGGGTGGTATAGAGGAGACGGACCCACTGGTTGCCCTCTAGGTTACAGAGAGCTGGTAGTCCCATTCACCACACTACCCGTTGGGTGGTATAGAGGAGATGGACCCACTGGTTGCCCTCTAGGTTACAGAGAGCTGGTAGTCCCATCCACCACACTACCAGGTGGGTGGTATAGAGGAGATGGAACCACTGGTTGCCCTCTAGGTTACAGAGAGCTGGTAGTCCCATCCACCACACTACCAGGTGGGTGGTATAGAGGAGACAGACCCACTGGTTGCCCTCTAGGTTACAGAGAGATGGTAGTCCCATCCACCACACTACCAGGTGGGTGGTATAGAGGAGAAGGACCCACTGGTTGCCCTCTAGGTTACAGAGAGCTGGTAGTCCCATCCACCACACTACCAGGTGGGTGGTATAGAGGAGACGGATCCACTGGTTGTCCTCTAGGTTACAGAGAGCTGGTAGTCCCATCCACCACACTACCAGGTGGGTGGTATAGAGGAGATGGACCCACTGGTTGCCCTCTAGGTTACAGAGAGCTGGTAGTCCCATCCACCACACTACCAGGTGGGTGGTATAGAGGAGATGGACCCACTGGTTGCCCTCTAGGTTACAGAGAGCTGGTAGTCCCATCCACCACACTACCAGGTGGGTGGTATAGAGGAGATGGACCCACTGGTTGCCCTCTAGGTTACAGAGAGCTGGTAGTCCCATCCACCACACTACCAGGTGGGTGGTATAGAGGAGATGGACCCACTGGTTGCCCTCTAGGTTACAGAGAGCTGGTAGTCCCATCCACCACACTACCAGGTGGGTGGTATAGAGGATATGGACCCACTGGTTGCCCTCTAGGTTACAGAGAGCTGGTAGTCCCATCCACCACACTACCAGGTGGGTGGTATAGAGGAGAAGGACCCACTGGTTGTCCTCTAGGTTACAGAGAGCTGGTAGTCCCATTCACCACACTACCAGGTGGCTGGTATAGAGGAGACGGACCCACTGGTTGTCCTCTAGGTTACAGAGAGCTGGTAGTCCCATCCACCACACTACCAGGTGGGTGGTATAGAGGAGACAGGCCCACTGGTTGCCCTCTAGGTTACAGAGAGCTGGTAGTCCCATCCACCACACTACCAGGTGGGTGGTATAGAGGAGACAGACCCACTGGTTGCCCTCTAGGTTACAGATAGCTGGTAGTCCCATCCACCACACTACCAGGTGGGTGGTATAGAGGAGACAGACCCACTGGTTGCCCTCTAGGTTACAGAGAGTTGGTAGTCCCATCCACCACACTACCAGGTGGGTGGTATAGAGGAGATGGACCCACTGGTTGCCCCCTAGGTTACAGAGTGCTGGTAGTCCCTTCCACCACACTACCAGGTGGGTGGTATAGAGGAGATGGACCCACTGGTTGCCCCCTAGGTTACAGAGTGCTGGTAGTCCCTTCCACCACACTACCAGGTGGGTGGTATAGAGGAGATGGACCCACTGGTTGCCCCCTAGGTTACAGAGAGCTGGTAGTCCCACCCACCACACTACCAGGTGGGTGGTATAGAGGAGATGGACCCACTGGTTGTCCTCTAGGTTACAGAGAGCTGATAGTCCCATCCACCACACTACCAGTTGGGTGGTATAGAGGAGATGGACCCACTAGTTGCCCTCTAGGTTACAGAGAGCTGGTAGTCCCGTCCACCACACTACCAGGTGGGTGGTATAGAGGAGATGGACCCACTGGTTGCCCTCTAGGTTACAGAGAGCTGGTAGTCCCATCCACCACACTAGCAGGTGGGTGGTATAGAGGAGACGGACCCACTGGTTGCCCTCTAGGTTACAGAGAGCTGGTAGTCCCATCCACCACACTACCAGGTGGGTGGTATAGAGGAGATGGACCCACTGGTTGCCCTCTAGGTTACAGAGAGCTGGTAGTCCCATCCACCACACTACCAGGTGGGTGGTATAGAGGAGAAGGACCCACTGGTTGCCCTCTAGGTTACAGAGAGCTGGTAGTCCCATCCACCACACTACCAGGTGGGTGGTATAGAGGAGACAGACCCACTGGTTGTCCTCTAGGTTACAGAGAGATGGTAGTCCCATCCACCACACTACCAGGTGGGTGGTATAGAGGAGATGGACCCACTGGTTGCCCTCTAGGTTACAGAGAGCTGGTAGTCCCATTCACCACACTACCAGGTGGGTGGTATAGAGGAGATGGACCCACTGGTTGCCCTCTAGGTTACAGAGAGCTGGTAGTCCCATCCACCACACTACCAGGTGGGTGGTATAGAGGAGATGGACCCACTGGTTGCCCTCTAGGTTACAGAGAGCTGGTAGTCCCATTCACCACACTACCAGTTGGGTGGTATAGAGGAGATGGACCCACTGGTTGCCCTCTAGGTTACAGAGAGCTGGTAGTCCCATCCACCACACTACCAGGTGGGTGGTATAGAGGAGATGGACCCACTGGTTGCCCTCTAGGTTACAGAGAGCTGGTAGTCCCATCCACCACACTACCAGGTGGGTGGTATAGAGGATATGGACCCACTGGTTGCCCTCTAGGTTACAGAGAGCTGGTAGTCCCATCCACCACACTACCAGGTGGGTGGTATAGAGGAGAAGGACCCACTGGTTGTCCTCTAGGTTACAGAGAGCTGGTAGTCCCATTCACCACACTACCAGGTGGGTGGTATAGAGGAGACGGACCCACTGGTTGTCCTCTAGGTTACAGAGAGCTGGTAGTCCCATCCACCACACTACCAGGTGGGTGGTATAGAGGAGACAGGCCCACTGGTTGCCCTCTAGGTTACAGAGAGCTGGTAGTCCCATCCACCACACTACCAGGTGGGTGGTATAGAGGAGACAGACCCACTGGTTGCCCTCTAGGTTACAGATAGCTGGTAGTCCCATCCACCACACTACCAGGTGGGTGGTATATAGGAGACGGACCCACTGGTTGCCCTCTAGGTTACAGAGAGCTGGTAGTCCCATCCACCACACTACCAGGTGGGTGGTATAGAGGAGACAGACCCACTGGTTGCCCTCTAGGTTACAGAGAGTTGGTAGTCCCATCCACCACACTACCAGGTGGGTGGTATAGAGGAGATGGACCCACTGGTTGCCCCCTAGGTTACAGAGTGCTGGTAGTCCCTTCCACCACACTACCAGGTGGGTGGTATAGAGGAGATGGACCCACTGGTTGCCCCCTAGGTTACAGAGTGCTGGTAGTCCCTTCCACCACACTACCAGATGGGTGGTATAGAGGAGATGGACCCACTGGTTGCCCCCTAGGTTACAGAGAGCTGGTAGTCCCACCCACCACACTACCAGGTGGGTGGTATAGAGGAGATGGACCCACTGGTTGTCCTCTAGGTTACAGAGAGCTGATAGTCCCATCCACCACACTACCAGTTGGGTGGTATAGAGGAGATGGACCCACTGGTTGCCCCCTAGGTTACAGAGAGCTGGTAGTCCCGTCCACCACACTACCAGGTGGGTGGTATAGAGGAGATGGACCCACTGGTTGCCCCCTAGGTTACAGAGTGCTGGTAGTCCCATCCACCACACTACCAGGTGGGTGGTATAGAGGAGATGGACCCACTGGTTGCCCTCTAGGTTACAGAGAGCTGGTAGTCCCATCCACCACACTACCAGGTGGGTGGTATAGAGGAGATGGACCCACTGGTTGCCCTCTAGGTTACAGAGAGCTGGTAGTCCCATCCACCACACTACCAGGTGGGTGGTATAGAGGAGATGGACCCACTGGTTGCCCTCTAGGTTACAGAGAGCTGGTAGTCCCATCCACCACACTACCAGGTGGGTGGTATAGAGGAGAAGGACCCACTGGTTGCCCTCTAGGTTACAGAGAGCTGGTAGTCCCATCCACCACACTACCAGGTGGGTGGTATAGAGGAGATGGACCCACTGGTTGCCCTCTAGGTTACAGAGAGCTGGTAGTCCCATCCACCACACTACCAGGTGGGTGGTATAGAGGAGACGGACCCACTGGTTGCCCTCTAGGTTACAGAGAGCTGGTAGTCCCATCCACCACACTACCAGGTGGGTGGTATAGAGGAGATGGACCCACTGGTTGCCCCCTAGGTTACAGAGTGCTGGTAGTCCCTTCCACCACACTACCAGGTGGGTGGTATAGAGGAGATGGACCCACTGGTTGCCCCTAGGTTACAGAGTGCTGGTAGTCCCTTCCACCACACTACCAGGTGGGTGGTATAGAGGAGATGGACCCACTGGTTGCCCTCTAGGTTACAGAGAGCTGGTAGTCCCATCCACCACACTACCAGGTGGGTGGTATAGAGGAGATGGACCCACTGGTTGTCCTCTAGGTTACAGAGAGCTGATAGTCCCATCCACCACACTACCAGTTGGGTGGTATAGAGGAGATGGACCCACTGGTTGCCCTCTAGGTTACAGAGAGCTGGTAGTCCCATCCACCACACTACCAGGTGGGTGGTATAGAGGAGATGGACCCACTGGTTGCCCCTAGGTTACAGAGTGCTGGTAGTCCCATCCACCACACTACCAGGTGGGTGGTATAGAGGAGATGGACCCACTGGTTGCCCTCTAGGTTACAGAGTGCTGGTAGTCCCATCCACCACACTACCAGGTGGGTGGTATAGAGGAGATGGACCCACTGGTTGCCCTCTAGGTTACAGAGAGCTGGTAGTCCCATCCACCACACTACCAGGTGGGTGGTATAGAGGAGATGGACCCACTGGTTGCCCTCTAGGTTACAGAGAGCTGGTAGTCCCATCCACCACACTACCAGGTGGGTGGTATAGAGGAGAACGGACCCACTGGTTGCCCTCTAGGTTACAGAGAGCTGGTAGTCCCATCCACCACACTACCAGGTGGGTGGTATAGAGGAGATGGACCCACTGGTTGCCCTCTAGGTTACAGAGAGCTGGTAGTCCCATCCACCACACTACCAGGTGGGTGGTATAGAGGAGAAGGACCCACTGGTTGCCCTCTAGGTTACAGAGAGCTGGTAGTCCCATCCACCACACTACCAGGTGGGTGGTATAGAGGAGACAGACCCACTGGTTGTCCTCTAGGTTACAGAGAGATGGTAGTCCCATCCACCACACTACCAGGTGGGTGGTATAGAGGAGACGGACCCACTGGTTGCCCTCTAGGTTACAGAGAGCTGGTAGTCCCATTCACCACACTACCAGGTGGGTGGTATAGAGGAGATGGACCCACTGGTTGCCCTCTAGGTTACAGAGAGCTGGTAGTCCCATCCACCACACTACCAGGTGGGTGGTATAGAGGAGATGGACCCACTGGTTGCCCTCTAGGTTACAGAGAGCTGGTAGTCCCATTCACCACACTACCAGGTGGGTGGTATAGAGGAGATGGACCCACTGGTTGCCCTCTAGGTTACAGAGAGCTGGTAGTCCCATCCACCACACTACCAGGTGGGTGGTATAGAGGAGATGGACCCACTGGTTGCCCTCTAGGTTACAGAGAGCTGGTAGTCCCATCCACCACACTACCAGGTGGGTGGTATAGAGGAGATGGACCCACTGGTTGCCCTCTAGGTTACAGAGAGCTGGTAGTCCCATCCACCACACTACCAGGTGGGTGGTATAGAGGATATGGACCCACTGGTTGCCCTCTAGGTTACAGAGAGCTGGTAGTCCCATCCACCACACTACCAGGTGGGTGGTATAGAGGAGATGGACCCACTGGTTGCCCTCTAGGTTACAGAGAGATGGTAGTCCCATCCACCACACTACCAGGTGGGTGGTATAGAGGAGAAGGACCCACTGGTTGTCCTCTAGGTTACAGAGAGCTGGTAGTCCCATCCACCACACTACCAGGTGGGTGGTATAGAGGATATGGACCCACTGGTTGCCCTCTAGGTTACAGAGAGCTGGTAGTCCCATCCACCACACTACCAGGTGGGTGGTATAGAGGATATGGACCCACTGGTTGCCCTCTAGGTTACAGAGAGCTGGTAGTCCCATCCACCACACTACCAGGTGGGTGGTATAGAGGAGAAGGACCCACTGGTTGTCCTCTAGGTTACAGAGAGCTGGTAGTCCCATCCGCCACACTACCAGGTGGGTGGTATAGAGGAGACGGATCCACTGGTTGCCCTCTAGGTTACAGAGTGCTGGTAGTTCCATCCACCACACTACCAGGTGGGTGGTATAGAGGAGATGGACCCACTGGTTGCCCTCTAGGTTACAGAGAGCTGGTAGTCCCATCCACCACACTACCAGGTGGGTGGTATAGAGGAGATGGACCCACTGGTTGCCCTCTAGGTTACAGAGAGCTGGTAGTCCCATCCACCACACTACCAGGTGGGTGGTATAGAGGAGATGGACCCACTGGTTGCCCCCTAGGTTACAGAGTGCTGGTAGTCCCTTCCACCACACTACCAGGTGGGTGGTATAGAGGAGATGGACCCACTGGTTGCCCCCTAGGTTACAGAGTGCTGGTAGTCCCTTCCACCACACTACCAGGTGGGTGGTATAGAGGAGATGGACCCACTGGTTGCCCCCTAGGTTACAGAGAGCTGGTAGTCCCACCCACCACACTACCAGGTGGGTGGTATAGAGGAGATGGACCCACTGGTTGTCCTCTAGGTTACAGAGAGCTGATAGTCCCATCCACCACACTACCAGTTGGGTGGTATAGAGGAGATGGACCCACTAGTTGCCCTCTAGGTTACAGAGAGCTGGTAGTCCCGTCCACCACACTACCAGGTGGGTGGTATAGAGGAGATGGACCCACTGGTTGCCCCCTAGGTTACAGAGTGCTGGTAGTCCCATCCACCACACTACCAGGTGGGTGGTATAGAGGAGATGGACCCACTGGTTGCCCTCTAGGTTACAGAGAGCTGGTAGTCCCATCCACCACACTACCAGGTGGGTGGTATAGAGGAGATGGACCCACTGGTTGCCCTCTAGGTTACAGAGTGCTGGTAGTCCCTTCACCACACTACCAGGTGGGTGGTATAGAGGAGATGGACCCACTGGTTGCCCCCTAGGTTACAGAGTGCTGGTAGTCCCATCCACCACACTACCAGGTGGGTGGTATAGAGGAGATGGACCCACTGGTTGCCCTCTAGGTTACAGAGTGCTGGTAGTCCCATCCACCACACTACCAGGTGGGTGGTATAGAGGAGATGGACCCACTGGTTGCCCTCTAGGTTACAGAGAGCTGGTAGTCCCATCCACCACACTACCAGGTGGGTGGTATAGAGGAGATGGACCCACTGGTTGCCCTCTAGGTTACAGAGAGCTGGTAGTCCCATCCACCACACTACCAGGTGGGTGGTATAGAGGAGACGGACCCACTGGTTGCCCTCTAGGTTACAGAGAGCTGGTAGTCCCATCCACCACACTACCAGGTGGGTGGTATAGAGGAGATGGACCCACTGGTTGCCCTCTAGGTTACAGAGAGCTGGTAGTCCCATCCACCACACTACCAGGTGGGTGGTATAGAGGAGAAGGACCCACTGGTTGCCCTCTAGGTTACAGAGAGCTGGTAGTCCCATCCACCACACTACCAGGTGGGTGGTATAGAGGAGACAGACCCACTGGTTGTCCTCTAGGTTACAGAGAGATGGTAGTCCCATCCACCACACTACCAGGTGGGTGGTATAGAGGAGACGGACCCACTGGTTGCCCTCTAGGTTACAGAGAGCTGGTAGTCCCATTCACCACACTACCAGGTGGGTGGTATAGAGGAGATGGACCCACTGGTTGCCCTCTAGGTTACAGAGAGCTGGTAGTCCCATCCACCACACTACCAGGTGGGTGGTATAGAGGAGATGGACCCACTGGTTGCCCTCTAGGTTACAGAGAGCTGGTAGTCCCATTCACCACACTACCAGTTGGGTGGTATAGAGGAGATGGACCCACTGGTTGCCCTCTAGGTTACAGAGAGCTGGTAGTCCCATCCACCACACTACCAGGTGGGTGGTATAGAGGAGATGGACCCACTGGTTGCCCTCTAGGTTACAGAGAGCTGGTAGTCCCATCCACCACACTACCAGGTGGGTGGTATAGAGGAGATGGACCCACTGGTTGCCCTCTAGGTTACAGAGAGCTGGTAGTCCCATCCACCACACTACCAGGTGGGTGGTATAGAGGATATGGACCCACTGGTTGCCCTCTAGGTTACAGAGAGCTGGTAGTCCCATCCACCACACTACCAGGTGGGTGGTATAGAGGAGATGGACCCACTGGTTGCCCTCTAGGTTACAGAGATGGTAGTCCCATCCACCACACTACCAGGTGGGTGGTATAGAGGAGAAGGACCCACTGGTTGTCCTCTAGGTTACAGAGAGCTGGTAGTCCCATCCACCACACTACCAGGTGGGTGGTATAGAGGATATGGACCCACTGGTTGCCCTCTAGGTTACAGAGAGCTGGTAGTCCCATCCACCACACTACCAGGTGGATGGTATAGAGGAGACGGACCCACTGGTTGCCCTCTAGGTTACAGAGAGATGGTAGTCCCATCCACCACACTACCAGGTGGGTGGTATAGAGGAGAAGGACCCACTGGTTGTCCTCTAGGTTACAGAGAGCTGGTAGTCCCATCCGCCACACTACCAGGTGGGTGGTATAGAGGAGACGGATCCACTGGTTGCCCTCTAGGTTACAGAGTGCTGGTAGTTCCATCCACCACACTACCAGGTGGGTGGTATAGAGGAGATGGACCCACTGGTTGCCCTCTAGGTTACAGAGAGCTGGTAGTCCCATCCACCACACTACCAGGTGGGTGGTATAGAGGAGATGGACCCACTGGTTGCCCTCTAGGTTACAGAGAGCTGGTAGTCCCATCCACCACACTACCAGGTGGGTGGTATAGAGGAGATGGACCCACTGGTTGCCCCCTAGGTTACAGAGTGCTGGTAGTCCCTTCCACCACACTACCAGGTGGGTGGTATAGAGGAGATGGACCCACTGGTTGCCCCCTAGGTTACAGAGTGCTGGTAGTCCCTTCCACCACACTACCAGGTGGGTGGTATAGAGGAGATGGACCCACTGGTTGCCCTCTAGGTTACAGAGAGCTGGTAGTCCCATCCACCACACTACCAGGTGGGTGGTATAGAGGAGATGGACCCACTGGTTGTCCTCTAGGTTACAGAGAGCTGATAGTCCCATCCACCACACTACCAGGTGGGTGGTATAGAGGAGATGGACCCACTAGTTGCCCTCTAGGTTACAGAGAGCTGGTAGTCCCATCCACCACACTACCAGGTGGGTGGTATAGAGGAGATGGACCCACTGGTTGCCCTCTAGGTTACAGAGTGCTGGTAGTCCCATCCACCACACTACCAGGTGGGTGGTATAGAGGAGATGGACCCACTGGTTGCCCTCTAGGTTACAGAGTGCTGGTAGTCCCATCCACCACACTACCAGGTGGGTGGTATAGAGGAGATGGACCCACTGGTTGCCCTCTAGGTTACAGAGAGCTGGTAGTCCCATCCACCACACTACCAGGTGGGTGGTATAGAGGAGATGGACCCACTGGTTGCCCTCTAGGTTACAGAGAGCTGGTAGTCCCATCCACCACACTACCAGGTGGGTGGTATAGAGGAGATGGACCCACTGGTTGCCCTCTAGGTTACAGAGAGCTGGTAGTCCCATCCACCACACTACCAGGTGGGTGGTATAGAGGAGATGGACCCACTGGTTGCCCTCTAGGTTACAGAGAGCTGGTAGTCCCATCCACCACACTACCAGGTGGGTGGTATAGAGGAGATGGACCCACTGGTTGCCCTCTAGGTTACAGAGAGCTGGTAGTCCCATCCACCACACTACCAGGTGGGTGGTATAGAGGAGAAGGACCCACTGGTTGCCCTCTAGGTTACAGAGAGCTGGTAGTCCCATCCACCACACTACCAGGTGGGTGGTATAGAGGAGACAGACCCACTGGTTGTCCTCTAGGTTACAGAGAGATGGTAGTCCCATCCACCACACTACCAGGTGGGTGGTATAGAGGAGACGGACCCACTGGTTGCCCTCTAGGTTACAGAGAGCTGGTAGTCCCATTCACCACACTACCAGGTGGGTGGTATAGAGGAGATGGACCCACTGGTTGCCCTCTAGGTTACAGAGAGCTGGTAGTCCCATCCACCACACTACCAGGTGGGTGGTATAGAGGAGATGGACCCACTGGTTGCCCTCTAGGTTACAGAGAGCTGGTAGTCCCATCCACCACACTACCAGGTGGGTGGTATAGAGGAGATGGACCCACTGGTTGCCCTCTAGGTTACAGAGAGCTGGTAGTCCCATCCACCACACTACCAGGTGGGTGGTATAGAGGAGATGGACCCACTGGTTGCCCTCTAGGTTACAGAGAGCTGGTAGTCCCATCCACCACACTACCAGGTGGGTGGTATAGAGGAGATGGACCCACTGGTTGCCCTCTAGGTTACAGAGTGCTGGTAGTCCCATCCACCACACTACCAGGTGGGTGGTATAGAGGAGATGGACCCACTGGTTGCCCTCTAGGTTACAGAGAGCTGGTAGTCCCATCCACCACACTACCAGGTGGGTGGTATAGAGGAGATGGACCCACTGGTTGCCCTCTAGGTTACAGAGAGCTGGTAGTCCCATCCACCACACTACCAGGTGGGTGGTATAGAGGAGATGGACCCACTGGTTGCCCTCTAGGTTACAGAGAGATGGTAGTCCCATCCACCACACTACCAGGTGGGTGGTATAGAGGAGAAGGACCCACTGGTTGTCCTCTAGGTTACAGAGAGCTTGTAGTCCCTTCCACCACACTACCAGGTGGGTGGTATAGAGGAGATGGACCCACTGGTTACCCTCTAGGTTACAGAGAGCTGGTAGTCCCATCCACCACACTACCAGGTGGGTGGTATAGAGGAGATGGACCCACTGGTTGCCCCCTAGGTTACAGAGAGCTGGTAGTCCCATCCACCATACTACCAGGTGGGTGGTATAGAGGAGATGGACCCACTGGTTGCCCTCTAGGTTACAGAGAGCTGGTAGTCCCATCCACCACACTACCAGGTGGGTGGTATAGAGGAGATGGACCCACTGGTTGCCCTCTAGGTTACAGAGAGCTGGTAGTCCCATCCACCACACTACCAGGTGGGTGGTATAGAGGAGAAGGACCCACTGGTTGCCCTCTAGGTTACAGAGAGCTGGTAGTCCCATCCACCACACTACCAGGTGGGTGGTATAGAGGAGACAGACCCACTGGTTGATGGACCCCTCTAGGTTACAGAGAGCTGGTAGTCCCATCCACCACACTACCAGGTGGGTGGTATAGAGGAGACGGACCCACTGGTTGCCCTCTAGGTTACAGAGAGCTGGTAGTCCCATTCACCACACTACCAGTTGGGTGGTATAGAGGAGATGGACCCACTGGTTGCCCTCTAGGTTACAGAGAGCTGGTAGTCCCATCCACCACACTACCAGGTGGGTGGTATAGAGGAGATGGACCCACTGGTTGCCCTCTAGGTTACAGAGAGATGGTAGTCCCATCCACCACACTACCAGGTGGGTGGTATAGAGGAGAAGGACCCACTGGTTGCCCTCTAGGTTACAGAGAGCTGGTAGTCCCATCCACCACACTACCAGGTGGGTGGTATAGAGGAGACGGATCCACTGGTTGTCCTCTAGGTTACAGAGAGCTGGTAGTCCCATCCACCACACTACCAGGTGGGTGGTATAGAGGAGACAGACCCACTGGTTGCCCTCTAGGTTACAGAGATCTGGTAGTCCCATCCACCACACTACCAGGTGGGTGGTATAGAGGAGACAGACCCACTGGTTGCCCTCTAGGTTACAGAGAGCTGGTAGTCCCATCCACCACACTACCAGGTGGGTGGTATAGAGGAGACGGACCCACTGGTTGCCCTCTAGGTTACAGAGAGCTGGTAGTCCCATCCACCACACTACCAGGTGGGTGGTATAGAGGAGACAGACCCACTGGTTGCCCTCTAGGTTACAGAGAGTTGGTAGTCCCATCCACCACACTACCAGGTGGGTGGTATAGAGGAGACAGACCCACTGGTTGCCCTCTAGGTTACAGAGAGTTGGTAGTCCCATCCACCACACTACCAGGTGGGTGGTATAGAGGAGACGGACCCACTGGTTGCCCTCTAGGTTACAGAGAGATGGTAGTCCCATCCACCACACTACCAGGTGGGTGGTATAGAGGAGAAGGACCCACTGGTTGTCCTCTAGGTTACAGAGAGCTGGTAGTCCCATCCGCCACACTACCAGGTGGGTGGTATAGAGGAGACGGATCCACTGGTTGCCCTCTAGGTTACAGAGTGCTGGTAGTTCCATCCACCACACTACCAGGTGGGTGGTATAGAGGAGATGGACCCACTGGTTGCCCTCTAGGTTACAGAGAGCTGGTAGTCCCATCCACCACACTACCAGGTGGGTGGTATAGAGGAGATGGACCCACTGGTTGCCCTCTAGGTTACAGAGAGCTGGTAGTCCCATCCACCACACTACCAGGTGGGTGGTATAGAGGAGATGGACCCACTGGTTGCCCTCTAGGTTACAGAGAGCTGGTAGTCCCATCCACCACACTACCAGGTGGGTGGTATAGAGGAGATGGACCCACTGGTTGCCCTCTAGGTTACAGAGTGCTGGTAGTCCCATCCACCACACTACCAGGTGGGTGGTATAGAGGAGATGGACCCACTGGTTGCCCTCTAGGTTACAGAGAGCTGGTAGTCCCATCCACCACACTACCAGGTGGGTGGTATAGAGGAGATGGACCCACTGGTTGCCCTCTAGGTTACAGAGAGCTGGTAGTCCCATCCACCACACTACCAGGTGGGTGGTATAGAGGAGATGGACCCACTGGTTGCCCTCTAGGTTACAGAGAGCTGGTAGTCCCATCCACCACACTACCAGGTGGGTGGTATAGAGGAGACATACCCACTGGTTGCCCTCTAGGTTACAGAGTGCTTGTAGTCCCTTCCACCACACTACCAGGTGGGTGGTATAGAGGAGATGGACCCACTGGTTACCCTCTAGGTTACAGAGAGCTGGTAGTCCCATCCACCACACTACCAGGTGGGTGGTATAGAGGAGATGGACCCACTGGTTGCCCCCTAGGTTACAGAGAGCTGGTAGTCCCATCCACCATACTACCAGGTGGGTGGTATAGAGGAGATGGACCCACTGGTTGCCCTCTAGGTTACAGAGAGCTGGTAGTCCCATCCACCACACTACCAGGTGGGTGGTATAGAGGAGATGGACCCACTGGTTGCCCTCTAGGTTACAGAGAGCTGGTAGTCCCATCCACCACACTACCAGGTGGGTGGTATAGAGGAGAAGGACCCACTGGTTGCCCTCTAGGTTACAGAGAGCTGGTAGTCCCATCCACCACACTACCAGGTGGGTGGTATAGAGGAGACAGACCCACTGGTTGTCCTCTAGGTTACAGAGAGCTGGTAGTCCCATCCACCACACTACCAGGTGGGTGGTATAGAGGAGACGGACCCACTGGTTGCCCTCTAGGTTACAGAGAGCTGGTAGTCCCATTCACCACACTACCAGTTGGGTGGTATAGAGGAGATGGACCCACTGGTTGCCCTCTAGGTTACAGAGAGCTGGTAGTCCCATCCACCACACTACCAGGTGGGTGGTATAGAGGAGATGGACCCACTGGTTGCCCTCTAGGTTACAGAGAGATGGTAGTCCCATCCACCACACTACCAGGTGGGTGGTATAGAGGAGAAGGACCCACTGGTTGCCCTCTAGGTTACAGAGAGCTGGTAGTCCCATCCACCACACTACCAGGTGGGTGGTATAGAGGAGACGGATCCACTGGTTGTCCTCTAGGTTACAGAGAGCTGGTAGTCCCATCCACCACACTACCAGGTGGGTGGTATAGAGGAGACAGACCCACTGGTTGCCCTCTAGGTTACAGAGATCTGGTAGTCCCATCCACCACACTACCAGGTGGGTGGTATAGAGGAGACAGACCCACTGGTTGCCCTCTAGGTTACAGAGAGCTGGTAGTCCCATCCACCACACTACCAGGTGGGTGGTATAGAGGAGACGGACCCACTGGTTGCCCTCTAGGTTACAGAGAGCTGGTAGTCCCATCCACCACACTACCAGGTGGGTGGTATAGAGGAGACAGACCCACTGGTTGCCCTCTAGGTTACAGAGAGTTGGTAGTCCCATCCACCACACTACCAGGTGGGTGGTATAGAGGAGATGGACCCACTGGTTGCCCCCTAGGTTACAGAGTGCTGGTAGTCCCTTCCACCACACTACCAGGTGGGTGGTATAGAGGAGATGGACCCACTGGTTGCCCCCTGGGTTACAGAGAGCTGGTAGTCCCATCCACCACACTACCAGGTGGGTGGTATAGAGGAGATGGACCCACTGGTTGCCCCCTAGGTTACAGAGTGCTGGTAGTCCCATCCACCACACTACCAGGTGGGTGGTATAGAGGAGATGGACCCACTGGTTGCCCTCTAGGTTACAGAGAGCTGGTAGTCCCATCCACCACACTACCAGGTGGGTGGTATAGAGGAGATGGACCCACTGGTTGCCCTCTAGGTTACAGAGAGCTGGTAGTCCCATCCACCACACTACCAGGTGGGTGGTATAGAGGAGACGGACCCACTGGTTGCCCTCTAGGTTACAGAGAGCTGGTAGTCCCATCCACCACACTACCAGGTGGGTGGTATAGAGGAGACATACCCACTGGTTGCCCTCTAGGTTACAGAGAGCTGGTAGTCCCATCCACCACACTACCAGGTGGGTGGTATAGAGGAGATGGACCCACTGGTTGCCCTCTAGGTTACAGAGAGCTGGTAGTCCCATCCACCACACTACCAGGTGGGTGGTATAGAGGAGATGGACCCACTGGTTGCCCTCTTGGTTACAGAGAGCTGGTAGTCCCATCCACCACACTACCAGGTGGGTGGTATAGAGGATATGGACCCACTGGTTGCCCTCTAGGTTACAGAGAGCTGGTAGTCCCATCCACCACACTACCAGGTGGGTGGTATAGAGGAGATGGACCCACTGGTTGCCCCCTAGGTTACAGAGTGCTGGTAGTCCCATCCACCACACTACCAGGTGGGTGGTATAGAGGAGATGGACCCACTGGTTGCCCTCTAGGTTACAGAGAGCTGGTAGTCCCATCCACCACACTACCAGGTGGGTGGTATAGAGGAGATGGACCCACTGGTTGCCCTCTAGGTTACAGAGAGCTGGTAGTCCCATCCACCACACTACCAGGTGGGTGGTATAGAGGAGACGGACCCACTGGTTGCCCTCTAGGTTACAGAGAGCTGGTAGTCCCATCCACCACACTACCAGGTGGGTGGTATAGAGGAGACATACCCACTGGTTGCCCTCTAGGTTACAGAGAGCTGGTAGTCCCATCCACCACACTACCAGGTGGGTGGTATAGAGGAGATGGACCCACTGGTTGCCCTCTAGGTTACAGAGAGCTGGTAGTCCCATCCACCACACTACCAGGTGGGTGGTATAGAGGAGATGGACCCACTGGTTGCCCTCTAGGTTACAGAGAGCTGGTAGTCCCATCCACCACACTACCAGGTGGGTGGTATAGAGGATATGGACCCACTGGTTGCCCTCTAGGTTACAGAGAGCTGGTAGTCCCATCCACCACACTACCAGGTGGGTGGTATAGAGGAGACGGACCCACTGGTTGCCCTCTAGGTTACAGAGAGATGGTAGTCCCATCCACCACACTACCAGGTGGGTGGTATAGAGGAGAAGGACCCACTGGTTGTCCTCTAGGTTACAGAGAGCTGGTAGTCCCATCCACCACACTACCAGGTGGGTGGTATAGAGGAGACGGATCCACTGGTTGTCCTCTAGGTTACAGAGAGCTGGTAGTCCCATCCACCACACTACCAGGTGGGTGGTATAGAGGAGACGGACCCACTGGTTGCCCTCTAGGTTACAGAGAGCTGGTAGTCCCATCCACCACACTACCAGGTGGGTGGTATAGAGGAGACAGACCCACTGGTTGCCCTCTAGGTTACAGAGAGCTGGTAGTCCCATCCACCACACTACCAGGTGGGTGGTATAGAGGAGACGGACCCACTGGTTGCCCTCTAGGTTACAGAGAGCTGGTAGTCCCATCCACCACACTACCAGGTGGGTGGTATAGAGGAGACAGACCCACTGGTTGCCCTCTAGGTTACAGAGAGTTGGAAGTCCCATCCACCACACTACCAGGTGGGTGGTATAGAGGAGACAGACCCACTGGTTGCCCTCTAGGTTACAGAGAGATGGTAGTCCCATCCACCACACTACCAGCTGGGTGGTATAGAGGAGAAGGACCCACTGGTTGCCCTCTAGGTTACAGAGAGCTGGTAGTCCCATCCACCACACTACCAGGTGGGTGGTATAGAGGAGACGGATCCACTGGTTGTCCTCTAGGTTACAGAGAGCTGGTAGTCCCATCCACCACACTACCAGGTGGGTGGTATAGAGGAGACATACCCACTGGTTGCCCTCTAGGTTACAGAGAGCTGGTAGTCCCATCCACCACACTACCAGGTGGGTGGTATAGAGGAGATGGACCCACTGGTTGCCCTCTAGGTTACAGAGAGCTGGTAGTCCCATTCACCACACTACCAGTTGGGTGGTATAGAGGAGATGGACCCACTGGTTGCCCTCTAGGTTACAGAGAGCTGGTAGTCCCATCCACCACACTACCAGGTGGGTGGTATAGAGGAGACAGACCCACTGGTTGCCCCCTAGGTTACAGAGTGCTGGTAGTCCCTTCCACCACACTACCAGGTGGGTGGTATAGAGGAGATGGACCCACTGGTTGCCCCCTAGGTAACAGAGAGCTGGTAGTCCCATCCACCACACTACCAGGTGGGTGGTATAGAGGAGATGGACCCACTGGTTGTCCTCTAGGTTACAGAGAGCTGATAGTCCCATCCACCACACTACCAGGTGGGTGGTATAGAGGAGATGGACCCACTAGTTGCCCTCTAGGTTACAGAGAGCTGGTAGTCCCGTCCACCACACTACCAGGTGGGTGGTATAGAGGAGATGGACCCACTGGTTGCCCCCTAGGTTACAGAGAGCTGGTAGTCCCATCCACCACACTACCAGGTGGGTGGTATAGAGGAGATGGACCCACTGGTTGTCCTCTAGGTTACAGAGAGCTGATAGTCCCATCCACCACACTACCAAGTGGGTGGTATAGAGGAGACAGACCCACTGGTTGCCCTCTAGGTTACAGAGAGCTGGTAGTCCCATCCACCACACTACCAGGTGGGTGGTATAGAGGAGATGGACCCACTAGTTGCCCTCTAGGTTACAGAGAGCTGGTAGTCCGTCCACCACACTACCAGGTGGGTGGTATAGAGGAGATGGACCCACTGGTTGCCCCCTAGGTTACAGAGTGCTGGTAGTCCCATCCACCACACTACCAGGTGGGTGGTATAGAGGAGATGGACCCACTGGTTGCCCTCTAGGTTACAGAGAGCTGGTAGTCCCATCCACCACACTACCAGGTGGGTGGTATAGAGGAGATGGACCCACTGGTTGCCCTCTAGGTTACAGAGAGCTGGTAGTCCCATCCACCACACTACCAGGTGGGTGGTATAGAGGAGATGGACCCACTGGTTGCCCTCTAGGTTACAGAGAGCTGGTAGTCCCATCCACCACACTACCAGGTGGGTGGTATAGAGGAGATGGACCCACTGGTTGCCCTCTAGGTTACAGAGAGCTGGTAGTCCCATCCACCACACTACCAGGTGGGTGGTATAGAGGATATGGACCCACTGGTTGCCCTCTAGGTTACAGAGAGCTGGTAGTCCCATCCACCACACTACCAGGTGGGTGGTATAGAGGAGACGGACCCACTGGTTGCCCTCTAGGTTACAGAGAGATGGTAGTCCCATCCACCACACTACCAGGTGGGTGGTATAGAGGAGAAGGACCCACTGGTTGTCCTCTAGGTTACAGAGAGCTGGTAGTCCCATCCACCACACTACCAGGTGGGTGGTATAGAGGAGACGGATCCACTGGTTGTCCTCTAGGTTACAGAGAGCTGGTAGTCCCATCCACCACACTACCAGGTGGGTGGTATAGAGGAGACGGACCCACTGGTTGCCCTCTAGGTTACAGAGAGCTGGTAGTCCCATCCACCACACTACCAGGTGGGTGGTATAGAGGAGACAGACCCACTGGTTGCCCTCTAGGTTACAGAGAGCTGGTAGTCCCATCCACCACACTACCAGGTGGGTGGTATAGAGGAGACGGACCCACTGGTTGCCCTCTAGGTTACAGAGAGCTGGTAGTCCCATCCACCACACTACCAGGTGGGTGGTATAGAGGAGATGGACCCACTGGTTGCCCCCTAGGTTACAGAGTGCTGGTAGTCCCTTCCACCACACTACCAGGTGGGTGGTATAGAGGAGATGGACCCACTGGTTGCCCCCTAGGTTACAGAGAGCTGGTAGTCCCATCCACCACACTACCAGGTGGGTGGTATAGAGGAGATGGACCCACTGGTTGTCCTCTAGGTTACAGAGAGCTGATAGTCCCATCCACCACACTACCAAGTGGGTGGTATAGAGGAGACAGACCCACTGGTTGCCCTCTAGGTTACAGAGAGCTGGTAGTCCCATCCACCACACTACCAGGTGGGTGGTATAGAGGAGATGGACCCACTAGTTGCCCTCTAGGTTACAGAGAGCTGGTAGTCCCGTCCACCACACTACCAGGTGGGTGGTATAGAGGAGATGGACCCACTGGTTGCCCCCTAGGTTACAGAGTGCTGGTAGTCCCATCCACCACATTACCAGGTGGGTGGTATAGAGGAGATGGACCCACTGGTTGCCCTCTAGGTTACAGAGTGCTGGTAGTCCCATCCACCACACTACCAGGTGGGTGGTATAGAGGAGATGGACCCACTGGTTGCCCTCTAGGTTACAGAGAGCTGGTAGTCCCATCCACCACACTACCAGGTGGGTGGTATAGAGGAGATGGACCCACTGGTTGCCCTCCAGGTTACAGAGAGCTGGTAGTCCCATCCACCACACTACCAGGTGGGTGGTATAGAGGAGATGGACCCACTGGTTGTCCTCTATGTTACAGAGAGCTGGTAGTCCCATCCACCACACTACCAGGTGGGTGGTATAGAGGAGACAGACCCACTGGTTGCCCTCTAGGTTACAGAGAGCTGGTAGTCCCATCCACCAAACTACCAGGTGGGTGGTATAGAGGAGACGGACCCACTGGTTGCCCTCTAGGTTACAGAGAGCTGGTAGTCCCATCCACCACACTACCAGGTGGGTGGTATAGAGGAGACGGACCCACTGGTTGCCCTCTTGGTTACAAGAGCTGGTAGTCCCATCCACCACACTACCAGGTGGGTGGTATAGAGGAGATGGACCCACTGGTTGCCCCCTAGGTTACAGAGTGCTTGTAGTCCCTTCCACCACACTACCAGGTGGGTGGTATAGAGGAGATGGACCCACTGGTTACCCTCTAGGTTACAGAGAGCTGGTAGTCCCATCCACCACACTACCAGGTGGGTGGTATAGAGGAGATGGACCCACTGGTTGCCCTCTAGGTTACAGAGAGCTGGTAGTCCCATCCACCACACTACCAGGTGGGTGGTATAGAGGAGACATACCCACTGGTTGTCCTCTAGGTTACAGAGAGCTGGTAGTCCCATCCACCACACTACCAGGTGGGTGGTATAGAGGAGATGGACCCACTGGTTGCCCTCTAGGTTACAGAGAGCTGGTAGTCCCATCCACCACACTACCAGGTGGTTGGTATAGAGGAGATGGACCCACTGGTTGCCCTCTAGGTTACAGAGAGCTGGTAGTCCCATCCACCACACTACCAGGTGGGTGGTATAGAGGAGATGGACCCACTGGTTGCCCTCTAGGTTACAGAGAGCTGGTAGTCCCATCCACCACACTACCAGGTGGGTGGTATAGAGGAGATGGACCCACTGGTTGCCCTCTAGGTTACAGAGTGCTGGTAGTCCCATCCACCACACTACCAGGTGGGTGGTATAGAGGAGATGGACCCACTGGTTGCCCTCTAGGTTACAGAGAGCTGGTAGTCCCATCCACCACACTACCAGGTGGGTGGTATAGAGGAGACGGACCCACTGGTTGTCCTCTAGGTTACAGAGAGCTGGTAGTCCCATCCACCACACTACGAGGTAGTAGTTGGGAAGGGACTCATGGGGTCTGCTAATTTGTTATAAATCAGACCTAACCCACTCTATTAAATTAGTCAAAACAGGAAACATTTTACATTTGGCTAGAAATTAATAAGGAAATTATCTCGACAGAAAAATGTCCTCCTGTGCGCTACCTATATCCCCCCACGAGAATCCCCATACTTTAATGAAGACAGCTTCTCCATCCTGGAGGGGGAAATCAATCATTTCCAGGCCCAGGGACATGTACTAGTCTGTGGCGACCTAAATTCCAGAACTAGACAAGAACCTGACACCCTCAGCGCACAGGGGGACAAATACCTACCTGGAGATGACAGCATTCCCTCTCCCATATGCCCCCCTAGGCACAACTATGACAACATAACCAACAAAGACTGGTTACAAATCCTGCAGCTCTGTCGCACTTTGGCTATATACGTACATATTCAATGGTAGGCTTCGAAGGGACTCCTATGGTAGGTACATCTATAGCTCATCTCTTGGCAGTAGTACTGTAGACTACTTTATCACTGACCTCAACCCAGAGTCTCTCAGAGCATTCACAGTCAGCCCACTGACACCCCTATCAGACCACAGAAAAATCACAGTCTACCTGAACAGAGCAATACTCAATCATGAGGCATCAAAGCCCTTTGTTAGGGAGTGCTAATTGGTTGATTTGGGGAAATATTCATAAGACACTGACAATGCCCTTTGTTAGGGAGTGCTAATTGGTTGATTTGGGGAAATATTCATAAGACACTGACAATGCCCTTTGTTAGGGAGTGCTAATTGGTTGATTTGGGGAAATATTCATAAGACACTGACAATGCCCTTTGTTAGGGAGTGCTAATTGGTTGTTTTGGGGAAAAATTCATAAGAAGCCGATGACAAGAGAAAAACTGACCAGACATAGAAAAGTAAAGTCATGGAGGAAGGTCTTATTAAGACATGAATCCTATTAGCTATGTTAATACCACTAGTACTACTATTATGTGTTTTTAGGTTCTTTCCGTTGTCAGACAACTCTACAATTACAGCCCTGTCAATAAAAACAGTCAATGGGGTTGTTGTAGTGGTCCCTCTGTGTTTCCATCCCTCCGTCAATGTCCGGTCATGATACCAGCAGCCCTGTTAATGATAGCTGGTTATAGACCTGTCATGTTGCTCTGATGTCAGGTGGGTAGCTGTAGCTGGTTATAGACCTGTCATGTTGCTCTGATGTCAGGTGGGAAGCTGTAGTTGGTTATAGACCTGTCTTGTTGCTCTGATGTCAGGTGGGAAGCTGTAGCTGGTTATAGACCTGTCATGTTGCTCTGATGTCAGGTGGGAAGCTGTAGTTGGTTATAGACCTGTCTTGTTGCTCTGATGTCAGGTGGGAAGCTGTAGCTGGTTATAGACCTGTCATGTTGCTCTGATGTCAGGTGGGAAGCTGTAGCTGGTTATAGACCTGTCTTGTTTCTCTGATGTCAGGTGGGAAGCTGTAGCTGGTTATAGACCTGTCTTGTTGCTCTGATGTCAGGTGGGAAGCTCTGATGTCAGGTGGGAAGCTCTGATGTCAGGTGGGAAGCTGTAGTTGGTTATAGACCTGTCTTGTTGCTCTGATGTCAGGTGGGAAGCTCTGATGTCAGGTGGGAAGCTGTAGCTGTTAACAGACCTGTCTTGTTGCTCTGATGTCAGGTGGGAAGCTGTAGTTGGTTATAGACCTGTCTTGTTGCTCTGATGTCAGGTGGGAAGCTCTGATGTCAGGTGGGAAGCTGTAGCTGGTTATAGACCTGTCTTGTTGCTCTGATGTCAGGTGGGAAGCTGTAGTTGGTTATAGACCTGTCTTGTTGCTCTGATGTCAGGTGGGAAGCTGTAGCTGGTTATAGACCTGTCATGTTGCTCTGATGTCAGGTGGGAAGCTGTAGCTGGTTATAGACCTGTCTTGTTGCTCTGATGTCAGGTGGGAAGCTGTAGCTGGTTATAGACCTGTCTTGTTGCTCTGATGTCAGGTGGGAAGCTCTGATGTCAGGTGGGAAGCTGTAGCTGGTTATAGACCTGTCATGTTGCTCTGATGTCAGGTGGGAAGCTGTAGCTGGTTATAGACCTGTCATGTTGCTCTGATGTCAGGTGGGAAGCTCTGATGTCAGGTGGGAAGCTGTAGCTGGTTATAGACCTGTCATGTTGCTCTGATGTCAGGTGGGAAGCTGTAGCTGGTTATAGACCTGTCATGTTGCTCTGATGTCAGGTGGGAAGCTGTAGCTGGTTATAGACCTGTCATGTTGCTCTGATGTCAGGTGGGAAGCTCTGATGTCAGGTGGGAAGCTGTAGCTGGATATAGACCTGTCATGTTGCTCTGATGTCAGGTGGGAAGCTCTGATGTCAGGTGGGAAGCTGTAGCTGGTTATAGACCTGTCTTGTTGCTCTGATGTCAGGTGGGAAGCTCTGATGTCAGGTGGGAAGCTCTGATGTCAGGTGGGAAGCTCTGATGTCAGGTGGGAAGCTGGAGCTGGTTACAGACCTGTCTTGTTGCTCTGATGTCAGGTGGGAAGGTGTAGCTGGTTATAGACCTGTCTTGTTGCTCTGATGTCAGGTGGGAAGCTGTAGCTGGTTATAGACCTGTCATGTTGCTCTGATGTCAGATGGCTAGCTGTAGCTGGTTATAGACCTGTCATGTTGCTCTGATGTCAGGTGGGAAGCTCTGATGTCAGGTGGGAAGCTGTAGCTGTTAACAGACCTGTCTTGTTGCTCTGATGTCAGGTGGGAAGCTGGAGCTGGTTATAGACCTGTCATGTTGCTCTGATGTCAGGTGGGAAGCTGTAGCTGGTTATAGACCTGTCATGTTGCTCTGATGTCAGGTGGGAAGCTGTAGCTGGTTATAGACCTGTCTTGTTGCTCTGATGTCAGGTGGGAAGCTGTAGCTCGTTATAGACCTGTCATGTTGCTCTGATGTCAGGTGGGAGGCTGTAGCTGGTTATAGACCTGTCATGTTGCTCTGATGTCAGGTGGGAAGCTCTGATGTCAGGTGGGAAGCTGTAGCTGGTTATAGACCTGTCATCTTGCTCTGATGTCAGGTTGGAAGCTGTAGCTGGTTATAGACCTGTCATGTTGCTCTGATGTCAGGTGGGAAGCTCTGATGTCAGGTGGGAAGCTGTAGCTGGTTATAGACCTGTCATGTTGCTCTGATGTCAGGTGGGAAGCTGTAGCTGGTTATAGACCTGTCATGTTGCTCTGATGTCAGGTGGGAAGCTTTAGCTGGTTATAGACCTGGCATGTTGCTCTGATGTCAGGTGGGAAGCTCTGATGTCAGGTGGGAAGCTCTGATGTCAGGTGGGAAGCTCTGATGTCAGGTGGGAAGCTGTAGTTGGTTATAGACCTGTCTTGTTGCTCTGATGTCAGGTGGGAAGCTCTGATGTCAGCTGGTTATAGACCTGTCTTGTTGCTCTGATGTCAGGTGGGAAGCTCTGATGTCAGGTGGGAAGCTGTAGCTGGTTATAGACCTGTCTTGTTGCTCTGATGTCAGGTGGGAAGCTGTAGTTGGTTATAGACCTGTCTTGTTGCTCTGATGTCAGGTGGGAAGCTGTAGCTGGTTATAGACCTGTCATGTTGCTCTGATGTCAGGTGGGAAGCTGTAGCTGGTTATAGACCTGTCTTGTTGCTCTGATGTCAGGTGGGAAGCTGTAGCTGGTTATAGACCTGTCTTGTTGCTCTGATGTCAGGTGGGAAGCTCTGATGTCAGGTGGGAAGCTGTAGCTGGTTATAGACCTGTCATGTTGCTCTGATGTCAGGTGGGAAGCTGTAGCTGGTTATAGACCTGTCATGTTGCTCTGATGTCAGGTGGGAAGCTCTGATGTCAGGTGGGAAGCTGTATCTGGTTATAGACCTGTCATGTTGCTCTGATGTCAGGTGGGAAGCTGTAGCTGGTTATAGACCTGTCATGTTGCTCTGATGTCAGGTGGGAAGCTGTAGCTGGTTATAGACCTGTCATGTTGCTCTGATGTCAGGTGGGAAGCTCTGATGTCAGGTGGGAAGCTGTAGCTGGTTATAGACCTGTCATGTTGCTCTGATGTCAGGTGGGAAGCTCTGATGTCAGGTGGGAAGCTGTAGCTGGTTATAGACCTGTCTTGTTGCTCTGATGTCAGGTGGGAAGCTCTGATGTCAGGTGGGAAGCTCTGATGTCAGGTGGGAAGCTGGAACTGGTTACAGACCTGTCTTGTTGCTCTGATGTCAGGTGGGAAGGTGTAGCTGGTTATAGACCTGTCTTGTTGCTCTGATGTCAGGTGGGAAGCTGTAGCTGGTTATACACCTGTCATGTTGCTCTGATGTCAGATGGCTAGCTGTAGCTGGTTATAGACCTGTCATGTTGCTCTGATGTCAAGTGGGAAGCTCTGATGTCAGGTGGGAAGCTGTAGCTGTTAACAGACCTGTCTTGTTGCTCTGATGTCAGGTGGGAAGCTGGAGCTGGTTATAGACCTGTCATGTTGCTCTGATGTCAGGTGGGAAGCTGTAGCTGGTTATAGACCTGTCATGTTGCTCTGATGTCAGGTGGGAAGCTGTAGCTGGTTATAGACCTGTCTTGTTGCTCTGATGTCAGGTGGGAAGCTGTAGCTCGTTATAGACCTGTCATGTTGCCCTGATGTCAGGTGGGAGGCTGTAGCTGGTTATAGACCTGTCATGTTGCTCTGATGTCAGGTGGGAAGCTCTGATGTCAGGTGGGAAGCTGTAGCTGGTTATAGACCTGTCATCTTGCTTTGATGTCAGGTTGGAAGCTGTAGCTGGTTATAGACCTGTCTTGTTGCTCTGATGTCAGGTGGGAAGCTGTAGCTGGTTATAGACCTGTCTTGTTGCTCTGATGTCAGGTGGGAAGCTGTAGTTGGTTATAGACCTGTCTTGTTGCTCTGATGTCAGGTGGGAAGCTCTGATGTCAGGTGGGAAGCTGTAGTTGGTTACAGACCTGTCATGTTGCTCTGATGTCAGGTGGGAAGCTGTAGTTGGTTATAGACCTGTCTTGTTTCTCTGATGTCAGGTGGGAAGCTGTAGTTGGTTATAGACCTGTCTTGTTGCTCTGATGTCAGGTGGGAAGCTGTAGCTGGTTATAGACCTGTCATGTTGCTCTGATGTCAGGTGGGAAGCTGTAGCTGGTTATAGACCTGTCTTGTTGCTCTGATGTCAGGTGGGAAGCTGTAGTTGGTTATAGACCTGTCTTGTTGCTCTGATGTCAGGTGGGAAGCTGTAGCTGGTTATAGACCTGTCATGTTGCTCTGATGTCAGGTGGGAAGCTGTAGCTGGTTATAGACCTGTCTTGTTGCTCTGATGTCAGGTGGGAAGCTGTAGCTGGTTATAGACCTGTCATGTTTCTCTGATGTCAGGTGGGAAGCTGTAGCTGGTTATAGACCTGTCTTGTTTCTCTGATGTCAGGTGGGAAGCTGTAGCTGGTTATAGACCTGTCTTGTTGCTCTGATGTCAGGTGGGAAGCTGTAGCTGGTTATAGACCTGTCTTGTTGCTCTGATGTCAGGTGGGAAGCTGTAGCTGGTTATAGACCTGTCTTGTTGCTCTGATGTCAGGTGGGAAGCTGTAGCTGGTTATAGACCTGTCTTGTTGCTCTGATGTCAGGTGGGAAGCTCTGATGTCAGGTGGGAAGCTGTAGCTGTTAACAGACCTGTCTTGTTGCTCTGATGTCAGGTGGGAAGCTGTAGTTGGTTATAGACCTGTCTTGTTGCTCTGATGTCAGGTGGGAAGCTCTGATGTCAGGTGGGAAGCTGTAGCTGGTTATAGACCTGTCTTGTTTCTCTGATGTCAGGTGGGAAGCTGTAGCTGCTTATAGACCTGTCTTGTTGAGCTGATGTCAGGTGGGAAGCTGTAGCTGGTTATAGACCTGTCTTGTTGCTCTGATGTCAGGTGGGAAGATCTGATGTCAGGTGGGAAGCTCTGATGTCAGGTGAGAAGCTCTGATGTCAGGTGGGAAGCTGTAGTTGGTTATAGACCTGTCTTGTTGCTCTGATGTCAGGTGGGAAGCTCTGATGTCAGGTGGGAAGCTGTAGCTGTTAACAGACCTGTCTTGTTGCTCTGATGTCAGGTGGGAAGCTGTAGTTGGTTATAGACCTGTCTTGTTGCTCTGATGTCAGGTGGGAAGCTCTGATGTCAGGTGGGAAGCTGTAGCTGGTTATAGACCTGTCTTGTTGCTCTGATGTCAGGTGGGAAGCTGTAGTTGGTTATAGACCTGTCTTGTTGCTCTGATGTCAGGTGGGAAGCTGTAGCTGGTTATAGACCTGTCATGTTGCTCTGATGTCAGGTGGGAAGCTGTAGCTGGTTATAGACCTGTCTTGTTGCTCTGATGTCAGGTGGGAAGCTGTAGCTGGTTATAGACCTGTCTTGTTGCTCTGATGATGGGAAGCTCTGATGTCAGGTGGGAAGCTGTAGCTGGTTATAGACCTGTCATGTTGCTCTGATGTCAGGTGGGAAGCTGTAGCTGGTTATAGACCTGTCATGTTGCTCTGATGTCAGGTGGAAGCTCTGATGTCAGGTGGGAAGCTGTAGCTGGTTATAGACCTGTCTTGTTGCTCTGATGTCAGGTGGGAAGCTGTAGCTGGTTATAGACCTGTCATGTTGCTCTGATGTCAGGTGGGAAGCTGTAGCTGGTTATAGACCTGTCTTGTTGCTCTGATGTCAGGTGGGAAGCTCTGATGTCAGGTGGGAAGCTGTAGCTGGTTATAGACCTGTCATGTTGCTCTGATGTCAGGTGGGAAGCTGTAGCTGGTTATAGACCTGTCTTGTTGCTCTGATGTCAGGTGGGAAGCTGTAGCTGGTTATAGACCTGTCATGTTGCTCTGATGTCAGGTGGGAAGCTCTGATGTCAGGTGGGAAGCTGTAGCTGGTTATAGACCTGTCTTGTTGCTCTGATGTCAGGTGGGAAGCTGATGTGTAGCTTGGTTATAGACCTGTCATGTTGCTCTGATGTCAAGTGGGAAGCTCTGATGTCAGGTGGGAAGCTGTAGCTGGTTATAGACCTGTCTTGTTGCTCTGATGTCAGGTGGGAAGCTCTGATGCTGGTGGGAAGCCTGATGTCAGGTTGAAGCTCTGATGTCAGGTGGGAAGCTGGAGCTGGTTACAGACCTGTCTTGTTGCTCTGATGTCAGGTGGGAAGCTGTAGCTGGTTATAGACCTGTCTTGTTGCTCTGATGTCAGGTGGGAAGCTGTAGCTCGTTATAGACCTGTCATGTTGCTCTGATGTCAGGTGGGAGGCTGTAGTTGGTTATAGACCTGTCTTGTTGCTCTGATGTCAGGTGGGAAGCTCTGATGTCAGGTGGGAAGCTGTAGTTGATTATAGACCTGTCTTCTTGCTCTGATGTCAGGTGGGAAGCTGTAGCTGGTTATAGACCTGTCATGTTTCTCTGATGTCAGGTGGGAAGCTGTAGCTGGTTATAGACCTGTCTTGTTTCTCTGATGTCAGGTGGGAAGCTGTAGCTGCTTATAGACCTGTCTTGTTGAGCTGATGTCAGGTGGGAAGCTGTAGCTGGTTATAGACCTGTCTTGTTGCTCTGATGTCAGGTGGGAAGATCTGATGTCAGGTGGGAAGCCTGTCAGGTGTTGCTCTGATGTCAGGTGGGAAGCTGTAGTTGGTTATAGACCTGTCTTGTTGCTCTGATGTCAGGTGGGAAGCTCTGATGTCAGGTGGAAGCCTGTCTTGTTGCTCTGATGTCAGGTGGGAAGCTGTAGCTGGTTATAGACCTGTCATGTTGCTCTGATGTCAGGTGGGAAGCTGTAGCTGTTAACAGACCTGTCTTGTTGCTCTGATGTCAGGTGGGAAGCTGTAGTTGGTTATAGACCTGTCTTGTTGCTCTGATGTCAGGTGGGAAGCTGTAGCTGATGTTGCTCTGATGGTGGGAAGCTGTAGCTGGTTATAGACCTGTCTTGTTGCTCTGATGTCAGGTGGGAAGCTGTAGTTGGTTATAGACCTGTCTTGTTGCTCTGATGTCAGGTGGGAAGCTGTAGCTGGTTATAGACCTGTCTTGTTGCTCTGATGTCAGGTGGGAAGCTGTAGCTGGTTATAGACCTGTCATGTTGCTCTGATGTCAGGTGGGAAGCTGTAGCTGGTTATAGACCTGTCTTGTTGCTCTGATGTCAGGTGGGAAGCTCTGATGTCAGGTGGGAAGCTCTGATGTCAGGTGGGAAGCTCTGATGTCAGGTGGGAAGCTGGAGCTGGTTACAGACCTGTCTTGTTGCTCTGATGTCAGGTGGGAAGCTGTAGCTGGTTATAGACCTGTCTTGTTGCTCTGATGTCAGGTGGGAAGCTGTAGCTGGTTATAGACCTGTCATGTTGCTCTGATGTCAGGTGGCTAGCTGTAGCTGGTTATAGACCTGTCTTGTTGCTCTGATGTCAGGTGGGAAGCTCTGATGTCAGGTGGGAAGCTGTAGCTGATTATAGACCTGTCTTGTTGCTCTGATGTCAGGTGGGAAGCTGTAGCTGGTTATAGACCTGTCATGTTGCTCTGATGTCAGGTGGGAAGCTAGCTGGTTATAGACCTGTCATGTTGCTCTGATGTCAGGTGGGAAGCTGTAGCTGGTTATAGACCTGTCTTGTTGCTCTGATGTCAGGTGGGAAGCTGTAGCTGGTTATAGACCTGTCTTGTTGCTCTGATGTCAGGTGGGATGTCAGGTGGGAAGCTGTAGCTGGTTATAGACCTGTCATGTTGCTCTGATGTCAGGTGGGAAGCTGTAGCTGGTTATAGACTGTCTGTCTGATGTTGCTCTGATGTCAGGTGGGAAGCTGTAGCTGGTTATAGACCTGTCATGTTGCTCTGATGTCAGGTGGGAAGCTGTAGCTGGTTATAGACCTGTCATGTTGCTCTGATGTCAGGTGGGAAGCTGTAGCTGGTTATAGACCTGTCTTGTTGCTCTGATGTCAGGTGGGAAGCTCTGATGTCTGGTGGGAAGCTGTCTTGTTTATAGATGTCAGGTGTTGCTCTGATGTCAAGTGGGAAGCTCTGATGTCAGGTGGGAAGCTCTGGTTATAGACCTGTCTTGTTGCTCTGATGTCAGGTGGGAAGCTCTGATGTCACAGAGCCTGATGTCAGGTGGGTTGCTCTGATGTCAGGTGGGAAGCTGTAGCTGGTTATAGACCTGTCTTGTTGCTCTGATGTCAGGTGGGAAGCTGTAGTTGGTTATAGACCTGTCTTGTTGCTCTGATGTCAGGTGGGAAGCTGTAGCTGGTTATAGACCTGTCATGTTGCTCTGATGTCAGGTGGGAAGCTGTAGCTGGTTATAGACCTGTCTTGTTGCTCTGATGTCAGGTGGGAAGCTGTAGCTGGTTATAGACCTGTCATGTTTCTCTGATGTCAGGTGGGAAGCTGTAGCTGGTTATAGACCTGTCTTGTTTCTCTGATGTCAGGTGGGAAGCTGTAGCTGGTTATAGACCTGTCTTGTTGAGCTGATGTCAGGTGGGAAGCTGTAGCTGGTTATAGACCTGTCTTGTTTCTCTGATGTCAGGTGGGAAGCTGTGTCAGGCTGGTTATAGACCTGTCATGTTGCTCTGATGTCAGGTGGGAAGCTGTAGTTGGTTATAGACCTGTCTTGTTGCTCTGATGTCAGGTGGGAAGCTCTGATGTCAGGTGGGAAGCTGTAGCTGTTAACAGACCTGTCTTGTTGCTCTGATGTCAGGTGGGAAGCTGTAGTTGGTTATAGACCTGTCTTGTTGCTCTGATGTCAGGTGGGAAGCTCTGATGTCAGGTGGGAAGCTGTAGCTGGTTATAGACCTGTCTTGTTGCTCTGATGTCAGGTGGGAAGCTGTAGTTGGTTATAGACCTGTCTTGTTGCTCTGATGTCAGGTGGGAAGCTGTAGCTGGTTATAGACCTGTCTTGTTGCTCTGATGTCAGGTGGGAAGCTGTAGCTGGTTATAGACCTGTCTTGTTGCTCTGATGTCAGGTGCTCTGATGTCAGGTGGGAAGCTGTAGCTGGTTATAGACCTGTCTTGTTGCTCTGATGTCAGGTGGGAAGCTCTGATGTTATAGACCTGTCTTGTTGCTCTGATGTCAGGTGGGAAGCTGTAGCTGGTTATAGACCTGTCTTGTTGCTCTGATGTCAGGTGGGAAGCTCTGATGTCAGGTGGGAAGCTGTAGCTGGTTACAGACCTGTCTTGTTGCTCTGATGTCAGGTGGGAAGCTGTAGCTGGTTATAGACCTGTCTTGTTGCCTGATGTCTTGTTTCTCTGATGTCAGGTGGGAAGCTGTAGCTGGTTATAGACCTGTCTTGTTGCTCTGATGTCAGGTGGGAAGCTGTAGTTGGTTATAGACCTGTCTTGTTGCTCTGATGTCAGGTGGGAAGCTGTAGCTGGTTATAGACCTGTCATGTTGCTCTGATGTCAGGTGGGAAGCTGTAGCTGGTTATAGACCTGTCTTGTTGCTCTGATGTCAGGTGGGAAGCTGTAGCTGGTTATAGACCTGTCTTGTTGCTCTGATGTCAGGTGGGAAGCTGTAGCTGGTTATAGACCTGTCTTGTTTCTCTGATGTCAGGTGGGAAGCTGTAGCTGGTTATAGACCTGTCTTGTTGCTCTGATGTCAGGTGGGAAGCTGTAGCTGGTTATAGACCTGTCTTGCTCTGATGCTCTGATGTCAGGTGGGAAGGTCAGGTGAAGCTCTGATGTCAGGTGGGAAGCTGTAGCTGTTAACAGACCTGTCTTGTTGCTCTGATGTCAGGTGGGAAGCTGTAGTTGGTTATAGACCTGTCTTGTTGTCTGATGTTGCTCTGATGTCAGGTGGGAAGCTGTAGCTGGTTATAGACCTGTCTTGTTGCTCTGATGTCAGGTGGGAAGCTGTAGCTGGTTATAGACCTGTCTTGTTGCTCTGATGTCAGGTGGGAAGCTGTAGCTGGTTATAGACCTGTCATGTTGCTCTGATGTCAGGTGGGAAGCTGTAGCTGGTTATAGACCTGTCTTGTTGCTCTGATGTCAGGTGGGAAGCTGTAGCTGGTTATAGACCTGTCTTGTTGCTCTGATGTCAGGTGGGAAGCTCTGATGTCAGGTGGGAAGCTGTAGCTGGTTATAGACCTGTCTTGTTGCTCTGATGTCAGGTGGGAAGCTGTAGTTGGTTATAGACCTGTCTTGTTGCTCTGATGTCAGGTGGGAAGCTGTAGCTGGTTATAGACCTGTCTTGTTGCTCTGATGTCAGGTGGGAAGCTCTGATGTCAGGTGGGAAGCTGTAGCTGTTAACAGACCTGTCTTGTTGCTCTGATGTCAGGTGGGAAGCTGTAGTTGGTTATAGACCTGTCTTGTTGCTCTGATGTCAGGTGGGAAGCTCTGATGTCAGGTGGGAAGCTGTAGCTGGTTATAGACCTGTCTTGTTGCTCTGATGTCAGGTGGGAAGCTGTAGTTGGTTATAGACCTGTCTTGTTGCTCTGATGTCAGGTGGGAAGCTGTAGCTGGTTATAGACCTGTCATGTTGCTCTGATGTCAGGTGGGAAGCTGTAGCTGGTTATAGACCTGTCTTGTTGCTCTGATGTCAGGTGGGAAGCTGTAGCTGGTTATAGACCTGTCTTGTTGCTCTGATGTCAGGTGGGAAGCTCTGATGTCAGGTGGGAAGCTGTAGCTGGTTATAGACCTGTCATGTTGCTCTGATGTCAGGTGGGAAGCTGTAGCTGGTTATAGACCTGTCATGTTGCTCTGATGTCAGGTGGGAAGCTCTGATGTCAGGTGGGAAGCTGTCTGGTTATAGACCTGTCATGTTGCTCTGATGTCAGGTGGGAAGCTGTAGCTGGTTATAGACCTGTCATGTTGCTCTGATGTCAGGTGGGAAGCTGTAGCTGGTTATAGACCTGTCTTGTTGCTCTGATGTCAGGTGGGAAGCTGATGTCAGGTGGGAAGCTGGTTATAGACCTGTCATGTTGCTCTGATGTCAAGTGGGAAGCTCTGATGTCAGGTGGGAAGCTGTAGCTGGTTATAGACCTGTCTTGTTGCTCTGATGTCAGGTGGGAAGCTCTGATGTCAGGTGGGAAGCTCTGATGTCAGGTGGGAAGCTCTGATGTCAGGTGGGAAGCTGGAGCTGGTTACAGACCTGTCTTGTTGCTCTGATGTCAGGTGGGAAGGTGTAGCTGGTTATAGACCTGTCTTGTTGCTCTGATGTCAGGTGGGAAGCTGTAGCTGTTTATAGACCTGTCATGTTGCTCTGATGTCAGATGGCTAGCTGTAGCTGGTTATAGACCTGTCATGTTGCTCTGATGTCAGGTGGGAAGCTCTGATGTCAGGTGGGAAGCTGTAGCTGTTAACAGACCTGTCTTGTTGCTCTGATGTCAGGTGGGAAGCTGGAGCTGGTTATAGACCTGTCATGTTGCTCTGATGTCAGGTGGGAAGCTGTAGCTGGTTATAGACCTGTCATGTTGCTCTGATGTCAGGTGGGAAGCTGTAGCTGGTTATAGACCTGTCTTGTTGCTCTGATGTCAGGTGGGAAGCTGTAGCTGGTTATTGACCTGTCATGTTGCTCTGATGTCAGGTGGGAAGCTGTAGCTGGTTATAGACCTGTCTTGTTGCTCTGATGTCAGGTGGGAAGCTCTGATGTCAGGTGGGAAGCTGTAGCTGGTTATAGACCTGTCTTGTTGCTCTGATGTCAGGTGGGAAGCTCTGATGTCAGGTGGGAAGACCTGTCTTGTTGCTCTGATGTCAGGTGGGAAGCTCTGATGTCAGGTGGGAAGCTGTAGCTTGGTTACAGACCTGTCTTGTTGCTCTGATGTCAGGTGGGAAGCTCTGATGTCAGGTGGGAAGCTCTGCTGGTTATAGACCTGTCATGTTGCTCTGATGTCAGGTGGGAAGCTGTAGCTGGTTATAGACCTGTCTTGTTGCTCTGATGTCAGGTGGGAAGCTGTAGTTGGTTAACAGACCTGTCATGTTGCTCTGATGTCAGGTGGGAAGCTCTGATGTCAGGTGGGAAGCTGTAGCTGGTTATAGACCTGTCTTGTTGCTCTGATGTCAGGTGGGAAGCTGTAGTTGGTTATAGACCTGTCTTGTTGCTCTGATGTCAGGTGGGAAGCTGTAGCTGGTTATAGACCTGTCATGTTGCTCTGATGTCAGGTGGGAAGCTGTAGCTGGTTATAGACCTGTCTTGTTGCTCTGATGTCAGGTGGGAAGCTGTAGCTGGTTATAGACCTGTCTTGTTGCTCTGATGTCAGGTGGGAAGCTCTGATGTCAGGTGGGAAGCTGTAGCTGGTTATAGACCTGTCATGTTGCTCTGATGTCAGGTGGGAAGCTGTAGTTGGTTAACAGACCTGTCATGTTGCTCTGATGTCAGGTGGGAAGCTCTGATGTCAGGTGGGAAGCTGTAGCTGGTTATAGACCTGTCTTGTTGCTCTGATGTCAGGTGGGAAGCTGTAGCTGGTTATAGACCTGTCTTGTTGCTCTGATGTCAGGTGGGAAGCTGTAGCTGGTTATAGACCTGTCATGTTGCTCTGATGTCAGGTGGGAAGCTGTAGCTGGTTATAGACCTGTCTTGTTGCTCTGATGTCAGGTGGGAAGCTGTAGCTGGTTATAGACCTGTCTTGTTGCTCTGATGTCAGGTGGGAAGCTCTGATGTCAGGTGGGAAGCTGTAGCTGGTTATAGACCTGTCTTGTTGCTCTGATGTCAGGTGGGAAGCTGTAGCTGGTTATAGACCTGTCATGTTGCTCTGATGTCAGGTGGGAAGCTCTGATGTCAGGTGGGAAGCTGTAGCTGGTTATAGACCTGTCATGTTGCTCTGATGTCAGGTGGGAAGCTGTAGCTGGTTATAGACCTGTCTTGTTGCTCTGATGTCAGGTGGGATGCTGTAGCTGGTTATAGACCTGTCATGTTGCTCTGATGTCAGGTGGGAAGCTCTGATGTCAGGTGGGAAGCTGTAGCTGGTTATAGACCTGTCATGTTGCTCTGATGTCAGGTGGGAAGCTCTGATGTCAGGTGGGAAGCTGTAGCTGGTTATAGACCTGTCTTGTTGCTCTGATGTCAGGTGGGAAGCTCTGATGTTCAGACCTGTGGGAAGCTCTGATGTCAGGTGGGAAGCTCTGATGTCAGGTGGGAAGCTGTAGCTGGTTATAGACCTGTCTTGTTGCTCTGATGTCAGGTGGGAAGCTGTAGCTGGTTATAGACCTGTCATGTTGCTCTGATGTCAGATGGAAGCTGTAGCTGGTTATAGACCTGTCATGTTGCTCTGATGTCAGGTGGGAAGCTCTGATGTCAGGTGGGAAGCTGTAGCTGGTTATAGACCTGTCTTGTTGCTCTGATGTCAGGTGGGAAGCTGGAGCTGGTTATAGACCTGTCATGTTGCTCTGATGTCAGGTGGGAAGCTGTAGCTGGTTATAGACCTGTCATGTTGCTCTGATGTCAGGTGGGAAGCTGTAGCTGGTTATAGACCTGTCTTGTTGCTCTGATGTCAGGTGGGAAGCTGTAGCTGGTTATAGACCTGTCTTGTTGCTCTGATGTCAGGTGGGAAGCTGTAGCTGGTTATAGACCTGTCTTGTTGCTCTGATGTCAGGTGGGAAGCTCTGATGTCAGGTGGGAAGCTGTAGCTGGTTATAGACCTGTCATCTTGCTTTGATGTCAGGTTGGAAGCTGTAGCTGGTTATAGACCTGTCATGTTGCTCTGATGTCAGGTGGGAAGCTCTGATGTCAGGTGGGAAGCTGTAGCTGGTTATAGACCTAGTTGGTTATAGACATGTCTTGTTGCTCTGATGTCAGGTGGGAAGCTGTAGCTGGTTATAGACCTGTCTTGTTGCTCTGATGTCATGTGGGAAGCTTTAGCTGGTTATAGACCTGGCATGTTGCTCTGATGTCAGGTGGGAAGCTGTAGTTGGTTATAGACCTGTCATGTTGCTCTGATGTCAGGTGGGAAGCTGTAGTTGGTTATAGACATGTCTTGTTGCTCTGATGTCAGGTGGGAAGCTGTAGCTGGTTATAGACCTGTCTTGTTGCTCTGATGTCAGGTGGGAAGCTGTAGTTGGTTATAGACCTGTCTTGTTGCTCTGATGTCAGGTGGGAAGCTCTGATGTCAGGTGGGAAGCTGTAGTTGGTTACAGACCTGTCATGTTGCTCTGATGTCAGGTGGGAAGCTGTAGCTGGTTATAGACCTGTCTTGTTGCTCTGATGTCAGGTGGGAAGCTGTAGCTGGTTATAGACCTGTCATGTTGCTCTGATGTCAGGTGGGAAGCTGTAGCTGGTTATAGACCTGTCTTGTTGCTCTGATGTCAGGTGGGAAGCTGTAGCTGGTTATAGACCTGTCTTGTTGCTCTGATGTCAGGTGGGAAGCTGTAGCTGGTTATAGACCTGTCATGTTGCTCTGATGTCAGGTGGGAAGCTGTAGCTGGTTATAGACCTGTCTTGTTGCTCTGATGTCAGGTGGGAAGCTCTGATGTCAGGTGGGAAGCTGTAGCTGGTTATAGACCTGTCATCTTGCTCTGATGTCTGGAAGCTGTAGCTGGTTATAGACCTGTCTTGTTGCTCTGATGTCAGGTGGGAAGCTCTGATGTCAGGTGGGAAGCTGTAGCTGGTTATAGACCTGTCATGTTGCTCTGATGTCAGGTGGGAAGCTGTAGCTGGTTATAGACCTGTCTTGTTGCTCTGATGTCAGGTGGGAAGCTGTAGCTGGTTATAGACCTGTCTTGTTGCTCTGATGTCAGGTGGGAAGCTGTAGTTGGTTATAGACCTGTCATGTTGCTCTGATGTCAGGTGGGAAGCTGTAGCTGGTTATAGACCTGTCTTGTTGCTCTGATGTCAGGTGGGAAGCTGTAGCTGGTTATAGACCTGTCATGTTGCTCTGATGTCAGGTGGGAAGCTGTAGCTGGTTATAGACCTGTCTTGTTGCTCTGATGTCAGGTGGGAAACTCTGATGTCAGGTGGGAAGCTGTAGTTGGTTACAGACCTGTCATGTTGCTCTGATGTCAGGTGGGAAGCTGTAGCTGGTTATAGACCTGTCTTGTTTCTCTGATGTCAGGTGGGAAGCTGTAGCTGGTTATAGACCTGTCTTGTTGCTCTGATGTCAGGTGGGAAGCTGTAGCTGGTTATAGACCTGTCTTGTTGCTCTGATGTCAGGTGGGAAGCTGTAGCTGGTTATAGACCTGTCTTGTTGCTCTGATGTCAGGTGGGAAGCTGTAGCTGGTTATAGACCTGTCTTGTTGCTCTGATGTCAGGTGGGAAGCTGTAGCTGGTTATAGACCTGTCTTGTTGCTCTGATGTCAGGTGGGAAGCTGTAGCTGGTTATAGACCTGTCTTGTTGCTCTGATGTCAGGTGGGAAGCTGTAGCTGGTTATAGACCTGTCTTGTTGCTCTGATGTCAGGTGGGAAGCTGTAGCTGGTTATAGACCTGTCTTGTTGCTCTGATGTCAGGTGGGAAGCTGTAGCTGGTTATAGACCTGTCTTGTTGCTCTGATGTCAGGTGGGAAGCTGTAGCTGGTTATAGACCTGTCTTGTTGCTCTGATGTCAGGTGGGAAGCTCTGATGTCAGGTGGGAAGCTGTAGCTGTTATAGACCTGTCTTGTTGCTCTGATGTCAGGTGGGAAGCTCTAGACCTGTCAGGTGGGAAGCTCTGATGTCAGGTGGGAAGCTCTGATGCTGGTTATAGACCTGTCTTGTTGCTCTGATGTCAGGTGGGAAGCTCTGATGTCAGGTGGGAAGCTGTAGCTGGTTATAGACCTGTCATGTTGCTCTGATGTCAGGTGGGAAGCTGTACTGGTTATAGACCTGTCTTGTTGCTCTGATGTCAGGTGGGAAGCTGTAGCTGGTTATAGACCTGTCATGTTGCTCTGATGTCAGGATGTCAGGTGGGAAGCTGTAGCTGGTTATAGACCTGTCTTGTTGCTCTGATGTCAGGTGGGAAGCTGTAGCTGGTTATAGACCTGTCTTGTTGCTCTGATGTCAGGTGGGAAGTGGTTATAGACCTGTCATGTTGCTCTGATGTCAGGTGGGAAGCTGTAGCTGGTTATAGACCTGTCATGTTGCTCTGATGTCAGGTGGGAAGCTGTAGCTGGTTATAGACCTGTCTTGTTGCTCTGATGTCAGGTGGGAAGCTGTAGCTGGTTATAGACCTGTCTTGTTGCTCTGATGTCAGGTGGGAAGCTGTAGCTGGTTATAGACCTGTCATGTTGCTCTGATGTCAGGTGGGAAGCTGTAGCTGGTTATAGACCTGTCTTGTTGCTCTGATGTCAGGTGGGAAGCTGTAGCTGGTTATAGACCTGTCATGTTGCTCTGATGTCAGGTGGGAAGCTGTAGCTGGTTATAGACCTGTCTTGTTGCTCTGATGTCAGGTGGGAAGCTCTGATGTCAGGTGGGAAGCTGTAGCTGGTTATAGACCTGTCTTGTTGCTCTGATGTCAGGTGGGAAGCTCTGATGTCAGGTGGGAAGCTCTGATGTCAGGTGGGAAGCTCTGATGTCAGGTGGGAAGCTGGAGCTTGTTACAGACCTGTCTTGTTGCTCTGATGTCAGGTGGGAAGCTCTGATGTCAGGTGGGAAGCTGTAGCTGGTTATAGACCTGTCATGTTGCTCTGATGTCAGGTGGGAAGCTGTAGCTGGTTATAGACCTGTCTTGTTGCTCTGATGTCAGGTGGGAAGCTGTAGTTGGTTAACAGACCTGTCATGTTGCTCTGATGTCAGGTGGGAAGCTGTAGCTGGTTATAGACCTGTCATGTTGCTCTGATGTCAGGTGGGAAGCTGTAGCTGGTTATAGACCTGTCTTGTTGCTCTGATGTCAGGTGGGAAGCTGTAGTTGGTTATAGACATGTCTTGTTGCTCTGATGTCAGGTGGGAAGCTGTAGCTGGTTATAGACCTGTCTTGTTGCTCTGATGTCAGGTGGGAAGCTGTAGTTGGTTATAGACCTGTCTTGTTGCTCTGATGTCAGGTGGGAAGCTCTGATGTCAGGTGGGAAGCTGTAGCTGGTTATAGACCTGTCATGTTGCTCTGATGTCAGGTGGGAAGCTGTAGCTGGTTATAGACCTGTCTTGTTGCTCTGATGTCAGGTGGGAAGCTGTAGCTGGTTATAGACCTGTCATGTTGCTCTGATGTCAGGTGGGAAGCTGTAGTTGGTTATAGACCTGTCTTGTTGCTCTGATGTCAGGTGGGAAGCTGTAGCTGGTTATAGACCTGTCTTGTTTCTCTGATGTCAGGTGGGAAGCTGTAGCTGGTTATAGACCTGTCTTGTTGCTCTGATGTCAGGTGGGAAGCTGATGTCAGGGGAAGTGTAGCTGGTTATAGACCTGTCTTGTTGCTCTGATGTCAGGTGCTGGTTAAGACCTGTGTTGCTCTGATGTCAGGTGCTCTGATGTCAGGTGGGAAGCTGTAGCTGGTTATAGACCTGTCTTGTTGCTCTGATGTCAGGTGGGAAGCTGTAGCTGGTTATAGACCTGTCTTGTTGCTCTGATGTCAGGTGGGAAGCTGTAGCTGGTTATAGACCTGTCTTGTTGCTCTGATGTCAGGTGGGAAGCTGTAGCTGGTTATAGACCTGTCATGTTGCTCTGATGTCAGGTGGGAAACTGTAGCTGGTTATAGACCTGTCTTGTTGCTCTGATGTCAGGTGGGAAGCAGCTGGTTATAGACCTGTCATGTTGCTCTGATGTCAGGTGGGAAGCTGTAGCTGGTTATAGACCTGTCTTGTTGCTCTGATGTCAGGTGGGAAGTTCTGATGTCAGGTGGGAAGCTGTAGCTGGTTATAGACCTGTCTTGTTGCTCTGATGTCAGGTGGGAAGCTCTGATGTCAGGTGGGAAGCTCTGATGTCAGGTGGGAAGCTCTGATGTCAGGTGGGAAGCTGGAGCTTGTTACAGACCTGTCTTGTTGCTCTGATGTCAGGTGGGAAGCTCTGATGTCAGGTGGGAAGCTGTAGCTGGTTATAGACCTGTCATGTTGCTCTGATGTCAGGTGGGAAGCTGTAGCTGGTTATAGACCTGTCTTGTTGCTCTGATGTCAGGTGGGAAGCTGTAGTTGGTTATAGACCTGTCTTGTTGCTCTGATGTCAGGTGGGAAGCTCTGATGTCAGGTGGGAAGCTGTAGTTGGTTATAGACCTGTCTTGTTGCTCTAATGTCAGGTGGGAAGCTGTAGCTGGTTATAGACCTGTCTTGTTGCTCTGATGTCAGGTGGGAAGCTGGTTATAGACCTGTCATGTTGCTCTGATGTCAGGTGGGAAGCTGTAGCTGGTTATAGACCTGTCATGTTGCTCTGATGTCAGGTGGGAAGCTGTAGCTGGTTATAGACCTGTCTTGTTGCTCTGATGTCAGGTGGGAAGCTGTAGCTGGTTATAGACCTGTCTTGTTGCTCTGATGTCAGGTGGGAAGCTGTAGCTGGTTATAGACCTGTCATGTTGCTCTGATGTCAGGTGGGAAGCTGTAGCTGGTTATAGACCTGTCTTGTTGCTCTGATGTCAGGTGGGAAGCTGTAGCTGGTTATAGACCTGTCATGTTGCTCTGATGTCAGGTGGGAAGCTGTAGCTGGTTATAGACCTGTCTTGTTGCTCTGATGTCAGGTGGGAAGCTCTGATGTCAGGTGGGAAGCTGTAGCTGGTTATAGACCTGTCTTGTTGCTCTGATGTCAGGTGGGAAGCTCTGATGTCAGGTGGGAAGCTCTGATGTCAGGTGGGAAGCTCTGATGTCAGGTGGGAAGCTGTAGCTGGTTATAGACCTGTCTTGTTGCTCTGATGTCAGGTGGGAAGCTCTGATGTCAGGTGGGAAGCTGTAGCTGGTTATAGACCTGTCATGTTGCTCTGATGTCAGGTGGGAAGCTGTAGCTGGTTATAGACCTGTCTTGTTGCTCTGATGTCAGGTGGGAAGCTGTGGTTGGTTAACAGACCTGTCATGTTGCTCTGATGTCAGGTGGGAAGCTGTAGCTGGTTATAGACCTGTCATGTTGCTCTGATGTCAGGTGGGAAGCTGTAGCTGGTTATAGACCTGTCTTGTTGCTCTGATGTCAGGTGGGAAGCTGTAGTTGGTTATAGACATGTCTTGTTGCTCTGATGTCAGGTGGGAAGCTGTAGCTGGTTATAGACCTGTCTTGTTGCTCTGATGTCAGGTGGGAAGCTGTAGTTGGTTATAGACCTGTCTTGTTGCTCTGATGTCAGGTGGGAAGCTCTGATGTGGGAAGCTGGTTATAGACCTGTCATGTTGCTCTGATGTCAGGTGGGAAGCTGTAGCTGGTTATAGACCTGTCTTGTTGCTCTGATGTCAGGTGGGAAGCTTGCTGGTTATAGACCTGTCTTGTTTCTCTGATGTCAGGTGGGAAGCTGTAGTTGGTTATAGACCTGTCTTGTTGCTCTGATGTCAGGTGGGAAGCTGTAGCTGGTTATATACCTGTCTTGTTGCTCTGATGTCAGGTGGGAAGCTGTAGCTGGTTATAGACCTGTCTTGTTGCTCTGATGTCAGGTGGGAAGCTGTAGCTGGTTATAGACCTGTCTTGTTGCTCTGATGTCAGGTGGGAAGCTGTAGCTGGTTATAGACCTGTCATGTTGCTCTGATGTCAGGTGGGAAGCTGTAGCTGGTTATAGACCTGTCATGTTGCTCTGATGTCAGGTGGGAAGCTGTAGCTGGTTATAGACCTGTCTTGTTGCTCTGATGTCAGGTGGGAAGCTGTAGCTGGTTATAGACCTGTCTTGTTGCTCTGATGTCAGGTGGGAAGCTGTAGCTGGTTATAGACCTGTCATGTTGCTCTGATGTCAGGTGGGAAGCTGTAGCTGGTTATAGACCTGTCTTGTTGCTCTGATGTCAGGTGGGAAGCTGTAGCTGGTTATAGACCTGTCATGTTGCTCTGATGTCAGGTGGGAAGCTGTAGCTGGTTATAGACCTGTCTTGTTGCTCTGATGTCAGGTGGGAAGTTCTGATGTCAGGTGGGAAGCTGTAGCTGGTTATAGACCTGTCTTGTTGCTCTGATGTCAGGTGGGAAGCTCTGATGTCAGGTGGGAAGCTCTGATGTCAGGTGGGAAGCTCTGATGTCAGGTGGGAAGCTGGAGCTTGTTACAGACCTGTCTTGTTGCTCTGATGTCAGGTGGGAAGCTCTGATGTCAGGTGGGAAGCTGTAGCTGGTTATAGACCTGTCATGTTGCTCTGATGTCAGGTGGGAAGCTGTAGCTGGTTATAGACCTGTCTTGTTGCTCTGATGTCAGGTGGGAAGCTGTAGTTGGTTAACAGACCTGTCATGTTGCTCTGATGTCAGGTGGGAAGCTCTGATGTCAGGTGGGAAGCTGTAGCTGGTTATAGACCTGTCTTGTTGCTCTGATGTCAGGTGGGAAGCTGTAGCTGGTTATAGACCTGTCTTGTTGCTCTGATGTCAGGTGCTCTGATGTCAGGTGGGAAGCTGTAGCTGGTTATAGACCTGTCATGTTGCTCTGATGTCAGGTGGGAAGCTGTAGCTGGTTATAGACCTGTCATGTTGCTCTGATGTCAGGTGGGAAGCTGTAGCTGGTTATAGACCTGTCTTGTTGCTCTGATGTCAGGTGGGAAGCTGTAGCTGGTTATAGACCTGTCTTGTTGCTCTGATGTCAGGTGGGAAGCTGTAGCTGGTTATAGACCTGTCATGTTGCTCTGATGTCAGGTGGGAAGCTGTAGCTGGTTATAGACCTGTCTTGTTGCTCTGATGTCAGGTGGGAAGCTGTAGCTGGTTATAGACCTGTCATGTTGCTCTGATGTCAGGTGGGAAGCTGTAGCTGGTTATAGACCTGTCTTGTTGCTCTGATGTCAGGTGGGAAGTTCTGATGTCAGGTGGGAAGCTGTAGCTGGTTATAGACCTGTCTTGTTGCTCTGATGTCAGGTGGGAAGCTCTGATGTCAGGTGGGAAGCTCTGATGTCAGGTGGGACCTGTCATGTTGCTCTGATGTCAGGTGGGAAGCTGGAGCTTGTTACAGACCTGTCTTGTTGCTCTGATGTCAGGTGGGAAGCTCTGATGTCAGGTGGGAAGCTGTAGCTGGTTATAGACCTGTCATGTTGCTCTGATGTCAGGTGGGAAGCTGTAGCTGGTTATAGACCTGTCTTGTTGCTCTGATGTCAGGTGGGAAGCTGTAGTTGGTTAACAGACCTGTCATGTTGCTCTGATGTCAGGTGGGAAGCTGTAGCTGGTTATAGACCTGTCTTGTTGCTCTGATGTCAGGTGGGAAGCTGTAGCTGGTTATATACCTGTCTTGTTGCTCTGATGTCAGGTGGGAAGCTGTAGCTGGTTATAGACCTGTCTTGTTGCTCTGATGTCAGGTGGGAAGCTGTAGCTGGTTATAGACCTGTCTTGTTGCTCTGATGTCAGGTGGGAAGCTGTAGCTGGTTATAGACCTGTCTTGTTGCTCTGATGTCAGGTGGGAAGCTGTAGCTGGTTATAGACCTGTCTTGTTGCTCTGATGTCAGGTGGGAAGCTCTGATGTCAGGTGGGAAGCTGTAGTTGGTTATAGACCTGTCATGTTGCTCTGATGTCAGGTGGGAAGCTGTAGCTGGTTATAGACCTGTCTTGTTTCTCTGATGTCAGGTGGGAAGCTGTAGTTGGTTATAGACCTGTCTTGTTGCTCTGATGTCAGGTGGGAAGCTGTAGCTGGTTATAGACCTGTCTTGTTGCTCTGATGTCAGGTGGGAAGTAGCTGGTTATAGAATGTTGCTCTGATGTCAGGTGGAAGCTGTAGCTGGTTATAGACCTGTCATGTTGCTCTGATGTCAGGTGGGAAGCTGTAGCTGGTTATAGACCTGTCTTGTTGCTCTGATGTCAGGTGGGAAGCTGTAGCTGGTTATAGACCTGTCTTGTTGCTCTGATGTCAGGTGGGAAGCTCTGATGTCAGGTGGGAAGCTGTAGCTGGTTATAGACCTGTCATGTTGCTCTGATGTCAGGTGGGAAGCTGTAGCTGGTTATAGACCTGTCTTGTTGCTCTGATGTCAGGTGGGAAGCTCTGATGTCAGGTGGGAAGCTGTAGCTGGTTATAGACCTGTCATGTTGCTCTGATGTCAGGTGGGAAGCTGTAGCTGGTTATAGACCTGTCTTGTTGCTCTGATGTCAGGTGGGAAGCTGTAGCTGGTTATAGACCTGTCATGTTGCTCTGATGTCAGTTGGGAAGCTCTGATGTCAGGTGGGAAGCTGTAGCTGGTTATAGACCTGTCATGTTGCTCTGATGTCAGGTGGGAAGCTCTGATGTCAGGTGGGAAGCTGTAGCTGGTTATAGACCTGTCTTGTTGCTCTGATGTCAGGTGGGAAGCTGTCTGGTTATAGATGTCAGGTGGGTTGCTCTGATGTCAGGTGGGAAGCTGTAGCTGGTTATAGACCTGTCTTGTTGCTCTGATGTCAGGTGGGAAGCTGTAGCTGGTTATAGACCTGTCTTGTTTCTCTGATGTCAGGTGGGAAGCTGTAGCTGGTTATAGACCTGTCATGTTGCTCTGATGTCAGGTGGGAAGCTGTAGCTGGTTATAGACCTGTCTTGTTGCTCTGATGTCAGGTTAGCTCTGATGTCAGGTGGGAAGCTGTAGCTGGTTATAGACCTGTCATGTTGCTCTGATGTCAGGTGGGAAGCTGTAGCTGGTTATAGACCTGTCATGTTGCTCTGATGTCAGGTGGGAAGCTGTAGCTGGTTATAGACCTGTCTTGTTGCTCTGATGTCAGGTGGGAAGCTGTAGCTGGTTATAGACCTGTCATGTTGCTCTGATGTCAGGTGGGAAGCTGTAGCTGGTTATAGACCTGTCATGTTGCTCTGATGTCAGGTGGGAAGCTCTGATGTCAGGTGGGAAGCTGTAGCTGGTTATAGACCTGTCATGTTGCTCTGATGTCAGGTGGGAAGCTGTAGCTGGTTATAGACCTGTCTTGTTGCTCTGATGTCAGGTGGGAAGCTCTGATGTCAGGTGGGAAGCTGTAGCTGGTTATAGACCTGTCTTGTTGCTCTGATGTCAGGTGGGAAGCTGTAGCTGGTTATAGACCTGTCATGTTGCTCTGATGTCAGGTGGGAAGCTGTAGCTGGTTATAGACCTGGCATGTTGCTCTGATGTCAGGTGGGAAGCCTGGTTATAGACATGTCTTGTTGCTCTGATGTCAGGTGGGAAGCTGTAGCTGGTTATAGACCTGTCTTGTTGCTCTGATGTCAGGTGGGAAGCTGTAGCTGGTTATAGACCTGTCTTGTTGCTCTGATGTCAGGTGGGAAGCTCTGATGTCAGGTGGAAGCTGTAGCTGGTTATAGACCTGTCATGTTGCTCTGATGTCAGGTGGGAAGCTGTGCTGGTTATAGACCTGTCTTGTTTCTCTGATGTCAGGTGGGAAGCTGTAGCTGGTTATAGACCTGTCTTGTTGCTCTGATGTCAGGTGGGAAGCTGTAGCTGGTTATAGACCTGTCTTGTTGCTCTGATGTCAGGTGGGAAGCTTTAGCTGGTTATAGACCTGTCATAATGTTGCTCTGATGTCAGGTGGGAAGCTGTAGCTGGTTATAGACCTGTCATGTTGCTCTGATGTCAGGTGGGAAGCTGTAGCTGGTTATAGACCTGTCTTGTTGCTCTGATGTCAGGTGGGAAGCTGTAGCTGGTTATAGACCTGTCTTGTTGCTCTGATGTCAGGTGGGAAGCTGTAGCTGGTTATAGACCTGTCTTGTTGCTCTGATGTCAGGTGGGAAGCTCTGATGTCAGGTGGGAAGCTGTAGCTGGTTATAGACCTGTCTTGTTGCTCTGATGTCAGGTGGGAAGCTCTGATGTCAGGTGGGAAGCTCTGATGTCAGGTGGGAAGCTGTAGCTGGTTATAGACCTGTCATGTTGCTCTGATGTCAGGTGGGAAGCTCTGATGTCAGGTGGGAAGCTCTGATGTCAGGTGGGAAGCTGTAGCTGGTTATAGACCTGTCATGTTGCTCTGATGTCAGGTGGGAAGCTGTAGCTGGTTATAGACCTGTCATGTTGCTCTGATGTCAGGTGGGAAGCTGTAGCTGGTTATAGACCTGTCTTGTTGCTCTGATGTCAGGTGGGAAGCTCTGATGTCAGGTGGGAAGCTGTAGCTGGTTATAGACCTGTCATGTTGCTCTGATGTCAGGTGGGAAGCTGTAGTTGGTTATAGACCTGTCTTGTTGCTCTGATGTCAGGTGGGAAGCTGTAGCTGGTTATAGACCTGTCATGTTGCTCTGATGTCAGGTGGGAAGCTGGAGCTGGTTATAGACCTGTCTTGTTGCTCTGATGTCAGTTGCTCTGATGTCAGGTGGGAAGCTGTAGCTGGTTATAGACCTGTCTTGTTGTTGCTCTGATGTCAGGTGGGAAGCTCTGATGTCAGGTGGGAAGCTGTAGCTGGTTATAGACCTGTCTTGTTGCTCTGATGTCAGGTGGGAAGCTCTGATGTCAGGTGGGAAGCTCTGATGTCAGGTGGGAAGCTGTAGCTGGTTATAGACCTGTCTTGTTGCTCTGATGTCAGGTGGGAAGCTGTAGCTGGTTATAGACCTGTCTTGTTGCTCTGATGTCAGGTGGGAAGCTGTAGCTGGTTATAGACCTGTCATGTTGCTCTGATGTCAGATGGCTAGCTGTAGCTGGTTATAGACCTGTCATGTTGCTCTGATGTCAGGTGGGTAGCTCTGATGTCAGGTGGGAAGCTGTAGCTGGTTATAGACCTGTCATGTTGCTCTGATGTCAGGTGGGAAGCTGTAGCTGGTTATAGACCTGTCATGTTGCTCTGATGTCAGGTGGGAAGCTGTAGCTGGTTATAGACCTGTCTTGTTGCTCTGATGTCAGGTGGGAAGCTGTAGCTCGTTATAGACCTGTCATGTTGCTCTGATGTCAGGTGGGAGGCTGTAGCTGGTTATAGACCTGTCATGTTGCTCTGATGTCAGGTGGGAAGCTCTGATGTCAGGTGGGAAGCTGTAGCTGGTTATAGACCTGTCATCTTGCTCTGATGTCAGGTTGGAAGCTGTAGCTGGTTATAGACCTGTCATGTTGCTCTGATGTCAGGTGGGAAGCTCTGATGTCAGGTGGGAAGCTGTAGCTGGTTATAGACCTGTCATGTTGCTCTGATGTCAGGTGGGAAGCTGTAGCTGGTTATATACCTGTCATGTTGCTCTGATGTCAGGTGGGAAGCTTTAGCTGGTTATAGACCTGGCATGTTGCTCTGATGTCAGGTGGGAAGCTGTAGTTGGTTATAGACATGTCTTGTTGCTCTGATGTCAGGTGGGAAGCTGTAGCTGGTTATAGACCTGTCTTGTTGCTCTGATGTCAGGTGGGAAGCTGTAGTTGGTTATAGACCTGTCTTGTTGCTCTGATGTCAGGTGGGAAGCTCTGATGTCAGGTGGGAAGCTGTAGTTGGTTACAGACCTGTCATGTTGCTCTGATGTCAGGTGGGAAGCTGTAGCTGGTTATAGACCTGTCTTGTTTCTCTGATGTCAGGTGGGAAGCTGTAGTTGGTTATAGACCTGTCTTGTTGCTCTGATGTCAGGTGGGAAGCTGTAGCTGGTTATAGACCTGTCTTGTTGCTCTGATGTCAGGTGGGAAGCTTTAGCTGGTTATAGACCTGTAATGTTGCTCTGATGTCAGGTGGGAAGCTGGTTATAGACCTGTCATGTTGCTCTGATGTCAGGTGGGAAGCTGTAGCTGGTTATAGACCTGTCTTGTTGCTCTGATGTCAGGTGGGAAGCTGTAGCTGGTTATAGACCTGTCTTGTTGCTCTGATGTCAGGTGGGAAGCTGTAGCTGGTTATAGACCTGTCTTGTTGCTCTGATGTCAGGTGGGAAGCTCTGATGTCAGGTGGGAAGCTGTAGCTGGTTATAGACCTGTCTTGTTGCTCTGATGTCAGGTGGGAAGCTCTGATGTCAGGTGGGAAGCTCTGATGTCAGGTGGGAAGCTGTAGCTGGTTATAGACCTGTCATGTTGCTCTGATGTCAGGTGGGAAGCTCTGATGTCAGGTGGGAAGCTCTGATGTCAGGTGGGAAGCTGTAGCTGGTTATAGACCTGTCATGTTGCTCTGATGTCAGGTGGGAAGCTGTAGCTGGTTATAGACCTGTCTTATTGCTCTGATGTCAGGTGGGAAGCTCTGATGTCAGGTGGGAAGCTGTAGCTGGTTATAGACCTGTCTTGTTGCTCTGATGTCAGGTGGGAAGCTGTAGCTGGTTATAGACCTGTCATGTTGCTCTGATGTCAGGTGGGAAGCTGTAGCTGGTTATAGACCTGTCTTGTTGCTCTGATGTCAGGTGGGAAGCTGTAGCTGGTTATAGACCTGTCTTGTTGCTCTGATGTCAGGTGGGAAGCTCTGATGTCAGGTGGGAAGCTGTAGCTGGTTATAGACCTGTCATGTTGCTCTGATGTCAGGTGGGAAGCTCTGATGTCAGGTGGGAAGCTCTGATGTCAGGTGGGAAGCTGTAGCTGGTTATAGACCTGTCATGTTGCTCTGATGTCAGGTGGGAAGCTGTAGCTGGTTATAGACCTGTCATGTTGCTCTGATGTCAGGTGGGAAGCTGTAGCTGGTTATAGACCTGTCATGTTGCTCTGATGTCAGGTGGGAAGCTGTAGCTGGTTATAGACCCGTCTTGTTGCTCTGATGTCAGGTGGGAAGCTCTGATGTCAGGTGGGAAGCTGTAGCTGGTTATAGACCTGTCATGTTGCTCTGATGTCAGGTGGGAAGCTGTAGTTGGTTATAGACCTGTCTTGTTGCTCTGATGTCAGGTGGGAAGCTGTAGCTGGTTATAGACCTGTCATGTTGCTCTGATGTCAGGTGGGAAGCTGGAGCTGGTTATAGACCTGTCATGTTTCTCTGATGTCAGGTGGGAAGCTCTGATGTCAGGTGGGAAGCTGTAGCTGGTTATAGACCTGTCATGTTGCTCTGATGTCAGGTGGGAAGCTGTAGCTGGTTATAGACCTGTCATGTTGCTCTGATGTCAGGTGGGAAGCTCTGATGTCAGGTGGGAAGCTGTAGCTGGTTATAGACCTGTCTTGTTGCTCTGATGTCAGGTGGGAAGCTCTGATGTCAGGTGGGAAGCTCTGATGTCAGGTGGGAAGCTGGAGCTGGTTACAGACCTGTCTTGTTGCTCTGATGTCAGGTGGGAAGCTGTAGCTGGTTATAGACCTGTCTTGTTGCTCTGATGTCAGGTGGGAAGCTGTAGCTGGTTATAGACCTGTCATGTTGCTCTGATGTCAGGTGGGAAGCTGTAGCTGGTTATAGACCTGTCATGTTGCTCTGATGTCAGGTGGGTAGCTCTGATGTCAGGTGGGAAGCTGTAGCTGGTTATAGACCTGTCATGTTGCTCTGATGTCAGGTGGGAAGCTGTAGCTGGTTATAGACCTGTCATGTTGCTCTGATGTCAGGTGGGAAGCTGTAGCTGGTTATAGACCTGTCTTGTTGCTCTGATGTCAGGTGGGAAGCTGTAGCTGGTTATAGACCTGTCATGTTGCTCTGATGTCAGGTGGGAGGCTGTAGCTGGTTATAGACCTGTCATGTTGCTCTGATGTCAGGTGGGAAGCTCTGATGTCAGGTGGGAAGCTGTAGCTGGTTATAGACCTGTCATCTTGCTCTGATGTCAGGTTGGAAGCTGTAGCTGGTTATAGACCTGTCATGTTGCTCTGATGTCAGGTGGGAAGCTCTGATGTCAGGTGGGAAGCTGTAGCTGGTTATAGACCTGTCATGTTGCTCTGATGTCAGGTGGGAAGCTGTAGCTGGTTATATACCTGTCATGTTGCTCTGATGTCAGGTGGGAAGCTTTAGCTGGTTATAGACCTGTCATGTTGCTCTGATGTCAGGTGGGAAGCTCTGTTGTTATAGACATGGGTTGCTCTGATGTCAGGTGGGAAGCTGTAGCTGGTTATAGACCTGTCTTGTTGCTCTGATGTCAGGTGGGAAGCTGTAGTTGGTTATAGACCTGTCTTGTTGCTCTGATGTCAGGTGGGAAGCTCTGATGTCAGGTGGGAAGCTGTAGTTGGTTACAGACCTGTCATGTTGCTCTGATGTCAGGTGGGAAGCTGTAGCTGGTTATAGACCTGTCTTGTTTCTCTGATGTCAGGTGGGAAGCTGTAGTTGGTTATAGACCTGTCTTGTTGCTCTGATGTCAGGTGGGAAGCTGTAGCTGGTTATAGACCTGTCTTGTTGCTCTGATGTCAGGTGGGAAGCTTTAGCTGGTTATAGACCTGTAATGTTGCTCTGATGTCAGGTGGGAAGCTGGTTATAGACCTGTCTTGTTGCTCTGATGTCAGGTGGGAAGCTGTAGCTGGTTATAGACCTGTCTTGTTGCTCTGATGTCAGGTGGGAAGCTGTAGCTGGTTATAGACCTGTCTTGTTGCTCTGATGTCAGGTGGGAAGCTGTAGCTGGTTATAGACCTGTCTTGTTGCTCTGATGTCAGGTGGGAAGCTCTGATGTCAGGTGGGAAGCTGTAGCTGGTTATAGACTGTCTGTCTGATGTCAGGTGGGAAGCTCTGATGTCAGGTGGGAAGCTCTGATGTCAGGTGGGAAGCTGTAGCTGGTTATAGACCTGTCATGTTGCTCTGATGTCAGGTGGGAAGCTCTGATGTCAGGTGGGAAGCTCTGATGTCAGGTGGGAAGCTGTAGCTGGTTATAGACCTGTCATGTTGCTCTGATGTCTGGTGGGAAGCTGTAGTTGGTTATAGACCTGTCATGTTGCTCTGATGTCAGGTGGGAAGCTGTAGCTGGTTATAGACCTGTCATGTTGCTCTGATGTCAGGTGGGAAGCTGTAGCTGGTTATAGACCTGTCTTGTTGCTCTGATGTCAGGTGGGAAGCTCTGATGTCAGGTGGGAAGCTGTAGCTGGTTATAGACCTGTCATGTTGCTCTGATGTCAGGTGGGAAGCTGTAGTTGGTTATAGACCTGTCTTGTTGCTCTGATGTCAGGTGGGAAGCTGTAGCTGGTTATAGACCTGTCTTATTGCTCTGATGTTGCTCTGATGTCAGGTGGGAAGCTGGAGCTGGTTATAGACCTGTCTTGTTGCTCTGATGTCAGGTGGGAAGCTGTAGCTGGTTATAGACCTGTCATGTTGCTCTGATGTCAGGTGGGAAGCTGTAGCTGGTTATAGACCTGTCTTGTTGCTCTGATGTCAGGTGGGAAGCTCTGATAGCTGGTTATAGACCTGTCTTGTTGCTCTGATGTCAGGTGGGAAGCTCTGATGTCAGGTGGGAAGCTGTAGCTGGTTATAGACCTGTCATGTTGCTCTGATGTCAGGTGGGAAGCTCTGATGTCAGGTGGGAAGCTCTGATGTCAGGTGGGAAGCTGTAGCTGGTTATAGACCTGTCATGTTGCTCTGATGTCAGGTGGGAAGCTGTAGTTGGTTATAGACCTGTCATGTTGCTCTGATGTCAGGTGGGAAGCTGTAGCTGGTTATAGACCTGTCTTGTTGCTCTGATGTCAGGTGGGAAGCTGTAGCTGGTTATAGACCTGTCTTGTTGCTCTGATGTCAGGTGGGAAGCTCTGATGTCAGCTGGTTATAGACCTGTCATGTTGCTCTGATCAGGTGGGAAGCAGTTGGTTATAGACCTGTCTTGTTGCTCTGATGTCAGGTGGGAAGCTGTAGCTGGTTATAGACCTGTCATGTTGCTCTGATGTCAGGTGGGAAGCTGGAGCTGGTTATAGACCTGACCTGTCATGTTTCTCTGATGTCAGGTGGGAAGCTCTGATGTCAGGTGGGAAGCTGTAGCTGGTTATAGACCTGTCATGTTGCTCTGATGTCAGGTGGGAAGTTGTAGCTGGTTATAGACCTGTCTTGTTGCTCTGATGTCAGGTGGGAAGCTCTGATGTCAGGTGGGAAGCTGTAGCTGGTTATAGACCTGTCTTGTTTCTCTGATGTCAGGTGGGAAGCTGGAGCTGGTTATAGACCTGTCATGTTGAGAAGCCACTGTGGCACAGTTGTCCAGCTGAGTTGTTGTCATGCTGTGGTAGATTGCAAGGAGGGTGTGCAGATTTGCCCTTTTTAGTGCGCCAATCCCAGACAGCAGTTTACCTGTGACCAGGCTGGCCTGTTCAGTTCAGGTGTTAGTCCATCTCCATCCCCAGGTACAACAGTTTACCCGTGACCAGGCTGGCCTGTTCAGTTCAGGTGTTAGTCCAACTCCATCCCCAGGTACAACAGTTTACCCGTGACCAGGCTGGCCTGTTCAGTTCAGGTGTTAGTCCAACTCTGTCCCCAGGTACAACGGTTTACCTGTGACCAGGCTGGCCTGTTCAGTTCAGGTGTTAGTCCAACTCCATCCCCAGGTACAACAGTTTACCCGTGACCAGGCTGGCCTGTTCAGTTCAGGTGTTAGTCCAACTCTGTCCCCAGGTACAACAGTTTACCTGTGACCAGGCTGGCCTGTTCAGTTCAGATGTTAGTCCAACTCCATCCCCAGGTACAACAGTTTACCCGTGACCAGGCTGGCCTGTTCAGTTCAGGTGTTAGTCCAACTCTGTCCCCAGGTACAACAGTTTACCTGTGACCAGGCTGGCCTGTTCAGTTCAGGTGTTAGTCCAACTCCATCCCCAGGTACAACAGTTTACCCGTGACCAGGCTGGCCTGTTCAGTTCAGGTGTTAGTCCAACTCCGTCCCCAGGTACAACAGTTTACCTGTGACCAGGCTGGCCTGTTCAGTTCAGGTGTTAGTCCAACTCTGTCCCCAGGTACAACAGTTTACCTGTGACCAGGCTGGCCTGTTCAGTTCAGGTGTTAGTCCAACTCCGTCCCCAGGTACAACAGTTTACCTGTGACCAGGCTGGCCTGTTCAGTTCAGGTGTTAGTCCAACTCCTGTCCCCAGGTACAACAGTTTACCTGTGACCAGGCTGGCCTGTTCAGTTCAGGTGTTAGTCCAACTCTGTCCCCAGGTACAACAGTTTACCTGTGACCAGGCTGGCCTGTTCAGTTCAGGTGTTAGTCCAACTCCGTCC